>NC_137978.1:11606542-12141255 GCF_963924665.1 Micromys minutus
TACTATATATTTTGGTTGTGTTATTTCCCTTCCTCCAACTCATTCCCCATCACCTCCTACATACCCTACTTCATGCCAAACTGAAAATAAAACCAAAACATCAATCCAAATACGCCAATCAAAAAACTAATAAGATAAAAAGAAACATAGCAAAATAAAACAAAACCCACAAAAAAAATTCAATAGCAAACATAGGATCTGTTCTGTGTTGGCAACTATTACTTTCCATGAGGCTTCTTACAGAAAGATTTTGATATGTACAGTGGCCCTTCATTGGAGGAAACTGTCATTACTTCTTGTTTAGGGGTGGGATTTTTGTGCTTACACCCCTGGGAGCTGAGAGTTTTCTGATTTGAAGTAGTCAGGTCCTGTGGACGATGTCACAGTCTCTGTAAGTTCATATGTATTGATTTCCTCTCTACAAATGACAAATATCAGGGATATATCAGAAAATTAATTTTTATAATAGTCTGAAAAAGTATCTTGGGATAATTTTAAGAAAAGGGTGAAAGACTTATATAGCAACAACTTAAGGATATTGAAAAAGACATCTGAAGGTAGAAGTGTCCATTGCTCATGTATCAGTAGAACCAAATTATAAAAGTACCTGATTCACCAAAAGCAATATTACAGATTCAATGTTTTCCACGTAAAGATTTCAACACAATTCTTCACAGAAATTAAAAATGCATATTTACCTTCATACACACATACATGCACATGCACTTGCACAAACCAAACCAAACCCAAGATCACAAAACAATCCTGGAAAATAAAAGAACTCCTGGGGTATCACCCTTTCATGTCGTTCTAAAAAGCTAGTGTAACAAAAGTATCATGCCATTGCCATACAAAGTTTAAGTATTTTAAAGCAATATTTAAAAGGCCAAATAGGCAACAAAGACCAAAATGAACAATCTGGCTTTTTCAAGAATAATGTTGGGGCCCATATTCCAGATGATGTGCCCTGAACAGGGTGGAGCAGAAACAAATGACCGATGCTGGCTTTGATATAAGTGCCCAAATCACATGACTTACTGTAAAGGGTTTGTTTGTTTGCAGTCCTTTTGCCTGGAATTCACTCTACATGCAGTCTAGGGAAGCCTGAAGTTCTCGACAATCTCTGGCTTTTATTCTCTAGTGTCCTGGGGTTACAGACAGACACGAGATTCTGTGACTGCTGAGCGTGCTGTTCTGTTCTGTTTTCCATTTTGTGTTTTCTTACACATCAAGTCCGTTTATAACCAGTACTGTTAAGGTTTTTGTTTTTTTGTTTTTTGTTTTAGTATATAGAGTTCAACACGTATGACTTCTGTAACTACAAGCTGCCTATAACAGAGAATGCTCAAATGACTTGACTGCATGATCTTGCTATTATGAGTCTTAATTATCTTTAAATACCTGAACTTTAATTTTCAAACCGTCTGTTTAGCACTACTATTTAGAGATATATTATAAAATTATTATATTTTACTCTGTGCTAAGAGTGTTACTTTTTTATATTGACAGTAGTACAAAAAGTTTCCTAACAGAATAAATTATTTAAAGTAACTGAGGCTGTACTAGAGTCATGTTCAGCAGTTAATATCATACACTGCTCTTACAGAGGATCAGAGTTTGACCCCTGCCTGTAACTGAGTACCAGGGAAATGCACACATACCCAACTGACCTCATTGGCTATATGCATATACATACATGTACTAACAAGTAATAATAATAATAATAATATCTAAAAATTAAGATGTGATGAATTATCTATTTTCCTCATTCATAGTCTACTATATTTTAACAAAGTATTGGGTCATTCTGGCTGGGGCAAGATGACATCTCAAGGTAATATTACTATGCTTTTCATTGATGTCTATATCTGTTGAACATGTTTAAATGTTTCTTAGTTATTGGTGTTGCTGAGAAATTTGTTTCGTTCTACACACCATTTTGAATTGTGTTACTTTCCTATGTAGACTAAATTGGTAGAATTGGTAGGATAAACCTATTTGCAATATTTACACTCAGTGGCATGAGAATCAATCTATCTTCCTCAATTTCTTTTTAGTGTCTTAGAGATTTATCATATAATTTTATTCTTGTAATATATGGGAATTAGCCCGAAGATCCACAACTGGAAAATATTCAGAGAGTAGAAGACTTTGGAGCATTCAGTCTTAAATGGGAAGGCTTTATAAAAATCCTTGCTCCAAGGCTCAGGGATCTCTGTGAAAAAGGAGTTAGAAAGATTACAATAGCCAGAGGTAGTGGATGACTCCAAACAAGCAATTTCTTCCAGACACAATGAATATGACACGCATATGAACTCACTGAAGATGTGACAACATGCAAGAGACAAAAAAAAAAAAAAAACAAAAACAAAAGAAAACAAAACAAAAAACCAGATCATCAGAACAAGGAAAGAACCTGCTGGGAAAGGCAAAGCAGTTTTCTCTAATAGAGTATCCCTAGGTATATCAACCATACTTCAAGACAGCCTTCATGATCAAGAGTATCTGGCCAACACAGAATGAACTCCATGGTTTGTTTGTTTATGTATGTTTTTGTTTTGTCTTTGAAGATTTGGAGAGATAGGAGTATACTGGGATGAATAGAACTCATAGACTTTAAAGGCATTGTAAACCTTAAAAATATCATAACAGTTTTCATATTGTTATGTCTTAAGACATTAAATCGTGTTATAACCCAACTTATTACGTGATGTTAATTTACTGGTTAGATAATTTGGAATAATTAATCCAAGTGTGTGTGTGTGTGTGTGTGTGTGTGTGTGTGAGAGAGAGAGAGAGAGAGAGAGAGAGAGAGAGAGAGATGTTCAGAAGTGATAACTTTACATCTAGTATTGCTACTTCAGGACAGGTAGAAAATGGACATAGTTTCAATGTTTAAGGATCAGATGGTTTTCTGCCACAGAAAAAGGCCATTGACGTGGCTTTGAGGGGAGCTGCCAAGTGGTTATGAGCAAGAGGCTAGCATCGTCTCCAGAGCAGTCAGCAGTGATGCAGTTTTCTCAGAGTTAAAACTGAAAGCTCTGGGAATGCTATGGGTATTTACTTGACACATAGAAAACAGCTGTTCTATCCACTTCCTTCAGTCTTCTTTTCACAAGTGTAACAAAATGATTCATACTGCCTCACTGAGCTGCCACCTATATGATGTAGCTGGTCAACCGTGCTGAACATCAGAGAACTGTTCAAACAGTAAACAGTGGTTAATACAAAGATGCATAACTGGTCAAAATACAGAGAATAAGTTCCTATGGCATACTCAGCCCCAATGGGACATGTGTATGATGCACATTCAAGGTTTAAGGAATATTTCAGAAGAGGAGATAGAATAATTTTAAGAGGTAGATGTCTGGAGGACTCTAGAAAATAGTGCACTGGGGACATGCCAAGTTTTGCACATTTACAAATTCATGATTGCTGTTGTTACTTGCACAAGACCAAGACAGTTAATATTCTAGTACAGATGGGAGAGACATATGAGCTCCAACTCATAGCTGACAAGTTATTGTCAGTGATCTCTGGGGTTTATTATGACAATGGATAGTACCACACATATGTATATATGGCCGACACTAATAGACTCAGTGGGTTATAGAAAGGAATAAAGGAATATTAAATTGGAAGAAGTTGTGGAGGGCAGTGCAGAATCCATATAATCAAAATACACTGTGTGCATGTATAAAATTTTCAAAGAATAAAAACAAAATCAATCAGAATACAAACTTTTTCTGTTGTGTTAGTCTTCCTCTCTAGGAGATCTTGAAGTCATCCACTGGCTGACTGCTTAGGAAACAGAAAATATGTTGGTAGGAATATCAGGATATGACCATTTCAGAACATGAATAATCATCCAGTCCTTCTGACTTTGATGGATACCGTGCCATTCTTGGCTGCAGTATAATTATGCAGGGAAACTGAACTGTTCAGAATTTCCAGAACCTGCCCAGACTCACATAGTTGGTGTATAACAGGGCTGACTCTTCTTTTCAGAAAACTAGCATAATTTTACACTACCAGAACCTTCCTGAGGGAAAAAAAATATTATATTCTTACACTTAGTAGCTTTAATGAATCTGTATAAGTGTATCTTGACAGCAGCAAAAAAATTAATCAGAACATTTTATCTCCTAGTGAGCAGTTCCAGATAAGTCTAATGTATAGCTCAAGAGCAAAAAGTGAAATATGTGTGATATGTACATACCTTAAATCACGTGTCTTTATCTGGGATTCAACTTCCCCTAAATTCTTGAATGGCTTTTTTTTGGAGACATTATGAATTAGGTGACCAAGGTGCTCAGCCAAAATTTTCAGTGTTTCTGTTTATTTAACAATTGGATATATTGTCACCATAGAATTTTCCTTAGTGTGTCATGATAACTCGCAGTAGGTTATGGTTTTTTTGCTGGCATGAAATTCAGCTATTATAAATCTGAGCTATTCTCTCTGTAACCTTAATGCTTAGGCAAAGATGCTGACTGATCGAATGTATAATGATCTACTGCATTCATTCTCCATAATCCATTTGTTTTGCCACTAAAATCAAAACCTTTAAAAATATGCAGTTATTATTTTCATTGGTTGGTGAAAAATTACAGCTATAGTATTTTTCTATGACATGATATTGGTTAAAACCTAGACTAGGGTGATATTAAAAATAAAACATCTTAATCTGGGAAACCTTTTTTTCCTTTACATCCCAACACCAGCATCAATGATATATGTTCAGCATCTGTAATTTCTTTTAATAGTTACATACACAGAGTGGGAAGTTAGGTCAAAAACACCCAAGTCTGAGTATTTTTTTTTTCTCTGCACACATTAGTTTTATATTTGATGGACTTTTTCATTCATTCAATCATTCATTCCTTTACTTGAATTCTTAACTCATGAAATACATATTATCTACTGGGTTTTTACAGTGTACTACACTGGGATGCACTGCCAGTATAAAAGAAATATCATGTGTCCTGTGGGTTATAAAAGGTAGATATGTACACAGGGACAATGGAGTCCCCCAGGACACTGGCAAATGGCCAGAATAAAGTACTCAGGACAAATAAGCGCACGATGTGGGACTTTCTATAGTTTTGGTGCTTATAGTATGCACAATCTGGAAGAGTTATGAAGGAATCCTAAAGGGTTATAATGGATATGGAATTTGTAAAAATACATCCCTAATGTGAAGAAAAGCAGACAAGGGAGGGTGGTTGTGTTTAGACATGTATATAGACAGTCCAGTTCTCAGTGTGTGTAAACTTGACAGGATAGTAAATGTGCACAGGATAATTTCTACCAGCACCTAGAGAATGTCACTTAGTAGGTAGTGCATGCTGCCTTAGAGGAATACTGAGTTGTTTGTTAACTATTTGTTATGTTTTACGTGTAAAACACAACAAATAAAGAAAACCATTTTATTTTCAAATATATGTTGGGTTTGTGTTTGCATATTTTTAAGAGAGGGTCTTGCTGTGCTGTCCAAGATAGCCTTGACATTCTAATCATCCTCCACCAACTTCCTTAGTGTCATAATTTAGGAATGTAGCCAACTAAGACTTGAACCTTTCTGGCATTTATATATACTTATTGCACAATAGAAAGGAGAGCTGTGTAAAGAATTAGTACAAAAGTGACTAATGTTACTCTTTATTAAGTGTGTTGGCAACTGGATGGCTCAAAAATGCTCTTACTCATCTGAAATTCACTGGACCAACAAAAAATGAGAATGTACTGAGTATATGCACAACAAATTATGATGCATTTTGCAGACAATGCAAATATATATAGCGTCATTGTTCAGTGGGGATTGTCGCCTTGTATTAGTCTAAGGAGTCAAATGCATTTTCCATGAACCTAGCATCCTTTTCCCTTGCCTTGTTCACTATCTTATCTCTTCTTTCAGCTGTTTTTAATCTTTTCTTCTCCTGTTCCTTGCTTGATCTACATATCTTCATTACTTTATTATAACATGAATAGCTATACCTATTCATTCCTGTAAGTATGTAAAGAATTCAAAGGCTTCTCTTCAAAGTCTTCAAATGCTATTGTTGTACTTCTTTTAATGTTAGGCCATGTTTATTATCTAATGTTCTATGGTAATGATCTAATATTAAAGAATGTTCTAGGGTGGCAGAAGAGGTCACGATTTTTACTGAGAAAGATGAAATAACTATAGTACAGTTAAGTCTCTTTAAGTCACAAAATAAGCACTTGTCTTGCCGAGTCATTATTCTTAAATGCTAAATGATGAACAATTCTTTTCTCTGTCTTCCAACTTCAGGTTTTCTAGGAGAAAAATTGTGGTGATATAGAAATGAGGTCTAAATACTACTAGAATACATTGTTTGGGAATTTTCTACAATACAATGGGTTTAGGTCCCATGCTTCCTTCCCTCTCCAGCTACACGTCCTCCCACTACTCTCTTCCCCATTCTCAGCTCCATGCATTGTCTGTAAAGCATACTGTGTTTGATATATTCAGTTCCAGGGTGACAAAACTCTAATTGTTAACTCATCTTGCACATGCACCACCCTGAGTTTGGTTCTGAGCACAACAAAGACAGAAATAAAGGGGGAAATTCAAAGTCAGAACAGTTTCTTGGGGGAAGCTAAGTGGTAATGGTGTTACTACAGATATTCTGATAATATTGTGAAGATTGAAATGCTGGGTTTCTTCCAAACATGTACAGATACACTCAAGCTTGTTTCTACTGAATTCAAATTTATTTTTCTACTTATAATAAAATAAATAGAATCTTTTCTGTCTTAATGGGATGTCTTTGATTTTTCCTCTTTCATTATTACCTCAGGAACAGGGTAGACACTGTAGGAGAAGAGAGGAACAGAAAATGAGACTGAAGAAAAGGTGAGGTGAACTTTTACATGGGAAGTGGTATGGCTCAGTGAGAATTACAGTAATTGGACTCAGAAAACATGGGCTTAAGCTTCTCTCACTGTGCAAGGTTACACAGACTATTGGATGTTTTCTGTCTTTGTTTCCTTATATCCTTACATGGCAGTACTTAACAATTCCTGTCATTAAGACTTGAGTAAGCTATCATACATGGCCAGCTGTCATAGTATTAGCTCTGTGCAGCCTGTAGAAGATTTGATATTATTCTTTGCTCTTCAAGATCCTCAAAGTAGCACTTAGTTGATTCATTTTTTTAAAGATAACACTCCATTTTTCTAGATATTCATTTTCAGATCACACGTGATAGCATCCTCACTGGTATTAATTGTTATGGGAAAACAAATATTTTATTATCCAGGCTTTCATTTTGCCACGTCCTGTCTGGATAAAATAAGTTAAAGTGCCACTAACAACTCAATGTCTCAGAAAGCTCTAAATCCTTCTTCAATATTTCTAAAAATTTTATGAGGGAATTCTTTTGCCTTGTTCTCTCAGTTCTTATTTCTACCAGCATTTTCTGTATGTTTCCTTTCATCAGTTTTGTCAGACAGAATTTGGTTTTAAATATACAAAACTTAGGGTTGAAGATGTGGCTCAGTCCTTGCTCCTGGACTCCAGCAGCCAGAGAGCAAACACCTTCTTCTAGCCTCTGAGGGTACCTATACATGTGTCGTACTCACAGAGTGACGAATGTACACACACATAAAATCTTTAAAATAAGAGAAATAAATACACTTGTCTCTCTTTTACATTGTATAATTCTTACAACAAAAAGAAATTTTATGAGAAACTAGAAGCAAAACACCAAGGTTAGGTACAAATTAACATATGCTACATTCACTGGGGCCTTCCTCTCTCCCTTCCAGATCTGCCTCCCTGTGAGTATAAAATTTTGTATCACAACCTGACATCCAAGAAGTAAACTTGCAAACTATCTATTTATCCTGCTAGCCTCAAAAGCAGAGTAATATATAATCCTGCTTCAGAAAGCGTGGAAAGTGAAGGGGAGAGGAAGAATTATTTGAAGCATATTAATATCAAAGACTTAATTTGGTCATTTTGCAGAGTTGAGTTAATGGATTAAACTTGTGGCTGTTTCATGTAGTTTTGTCAGAAAGTGATGTGTCAGAATTTTTACATCTTTTAAGCTGACAGGAAGCATCAATCACAGGTAAAACTTCTCCTGCTGATCGCTCTCTTTTCTCTCGTTATCAGAAAAGAGGAATTTATATGTGATTTTTCAAATAGAAATAGGAATAGAAGAAAGACAGTTCATTTCAAAGACACTTTAAAGAGCCCGGATTTCTATTTAACTTTGAAAACAAACTTAAACTGATATTCTGAATTCTATTAGTGATCCCGACCGCACCGGCCCCCATTATCAGTCCTTACACCTTGACTTGGATCTAATGGGAAACCTTCCAAAGTGTGATGCTGTGGTTATTTGAGACTCATCTCTGCAGATTCTGGGAGAGGGGAGGAAGTTGACATTCTGCACACTTACTAGGTGCTCAGCACTATTCTAATTGGCTCTTTGCATCACAGTTTATCTCATATATAGTCCTCATGGTAACCGTTTGCAGAAGGTGTTGCATTTACCATTTAACAAATGAGGTTACTGAAGCTCAAAGAAAGTAAGTGACTGGCCCAAGGTTATTAAGCTAATAAATAGCAGATATGTGTATCATGCTCCAATCTTTCAAGCATAATCTATTCACAGTCAGAAATGGCCTTCTCAAAACTGTCAATAAAACCAGCTTAAATTCATGTTAAAATTTGAAAGTTATCATTTAAGATTAAGCAAAGAATAAAGGAGAAAAACGTGAACATCAGGATAGGGGTTCTATTAGTGTAATCTATCCAAAATGGCTCAGAATAAAATTCATAATAATCTTTTAGTCTCTGCTCCTCACTCATAGCACTATGGCCTGGTTGCCTGCTGAACCTTTAGTTTTCTCATGTGTAAAATGAATATGTTGAACTGAATGATCCTTTACATTCTTTTCTTAGCAAAAAATAATGTTTCTAAGTGAGAAGTATTTGAATAATTTCAGTTAGTCAAATTTATATTACTAATTAGAAACAATGACTTTATGAAATTTCTAAGAAAATGGATGTGTCTAGAGAATATCATCCTGAGAGAGGTAACCCAGTCACAAAAGAACAGACATAATATGCAGTCACTGATAATTGGATACTAACCCCAGAAAGCTCTGAATACCCCAGAAACAACCCACAGGCCATATGAAGCTCAAGGAAAACAAAGGCCAAAAAAAAAAAAAAAAAAAAAAAAAAAGCCTCAGTCCTTATTAGGAAAAAATATGTATAGCACCCTCTAAGAGTGTGGTACACCTGGACCTTAAATCACTAATAATCCAAGAGCTAAGAATATAGCCTTGTGGCAATTTTTGGTATTCAATGATCATTATGCTTAATCTATATTCACCAAGAAAAAATAAGTAAAAAGAGATATGAAAAGAAAACTAAATGCTAATCATTTATTTATATTATATTTAAGTTTATACTTTCACTGAATATCAATAAAAAAACCTATGTTGTTATTAAGCCATATGTTATTCAAAAAAATGACTCAAAATAGTGAAGCAGTTCACCCAACGTGACTATCTAGACCATATCAAGAGAGTCTATAGGCAGGAAAATATTTTAATCACTATAAAAGTAAATACATTATTCTAACTATCTCTAGCTATTTCTACTAGACCCATTCAATCACAGAGTTAGATAAACATGAACCATAGCACACACAAAACTTCTGTTGTGTAGTATTGACATATATTCTATTCAAGAAGAAATATTGTATATATAGTATATAGAGTATATTTATATGATTATAGATATAAGGTCATCTATTGTAGCTTAGCTAGTATATATGTCAGTGAGGCCATAGTCCCACAGAAAACTGACTTTCGCTCCTCCAGTAGTCATTGACTACCATCTAAGAATGGGGTTTTATAAGCCCCTCTCCTATACATGAAAGAATGTTGGTGGGTTGACATTGTGCAGGTCATCTACACGCAGTCATGGCTGCTGTGTGTTCATGAATACAATAACTTCATTGTGCTCAGAAGTCTTCTCTGATCCCTGCCTCTTACAATCTTGGTGTGCTATCTCTTATGATGTTCCTTGAGCCTTGAGAAAGGGGGTAATGGAGATGTCTTACTTGGTCCTGAGTATGCCATGTAAATGTTCCCTCTGTCTATCACAACAAAAGGCTTCTCTGATGAGGGGAGGAAGATGCACTCATCTGTGGATAGAAGGATAAAAACTAAGAGAACAGTTTGATCATCTATCTAATTATTTATGAAGTAAGAGAAGTAGATTGTCCTCTCAGGTACATAACATTCCCAGCGAGGAGTTCTTGGCAATACTATCCATGACTATTTGGGTTCTTTGAGGTAGAGCGGGGCATGTGTCCAAAGAAACCTGTAAACATTCATGCTACTAGTGCATAATTGGGCATGTTTTGCCAACATGGACATTATTATATCTCACGCAAGTCATCATTAGGAGCCCACATAGTACCTTCAATCATCATAGAAGCTAGTCAACAAGAGATCAGAAGCATCTTGATTACTCTGTTTCCTGTGGCTAGTGTATCATTAGCCATAGAGTATTACTATCTTGTTATTACCAATGACCAGGCAAAATGCTCATAGTCTGTATATAGTTTTTGAGGGGTCTCTCTGACTCTCTCACCAACAGTTCAAGGAAAAGTATCCTACCTCTAATGCTGGGCTTTGTTTGTTAGCCTACGGCTTCTCAAAGGAGCATTATCTTGAATATAAAATATTTCCCAATATTTATGAGTTCCCAAATCTTGGTATGCTAACTTCTACACATTTTTTAAAAAAATATAATATCTATAAAAATTTACCAAAATTAGCCTGCCTTAGAATGCCATGAAGAAAAATCATACACTACAGTTGCAGTTAAGACATAAATTTCTGTTGAAGTGAGTAGGCCAAACTTAACAGACCAAGCAAAGGCATGTTCTATTTTCCCGAAGAAAAATGAGAAGGGCAGATGAGTTGAGTGAGCCAGGCTGGAATGAACAGAAAACCTCAGCGGAGCTGTAGACAGAAGAATAGATGGTTGTGGAGCTGGGGAGCACAGGTGAACTTGGTAGAGTTACATTGTAGTGAAGCAGGTAAAAGGAAAAGCGCTGGTTACTAGGACGCCATGCTTAGGGATGCAGTGAAACTGATGGGCTTGACTAATTCGTAAGAGGTGAGCCTGACAAGATATGGATGTGGTTAGGGAGGAAGGAACTGTACTAGGTATAAATCTTTGCTTTCTCTTGCATTTCATTGGGTTGAGATCTGTAAATAGGCTGGATTAGGAGCATTGACGAACGTCAGATATATGTCAAATATGTGATCAAGTATAAAGTTCAGTTAAAATTAAATAGATCATTTTCGTTAATGCCTTGATCTTTGTTAAAGTAAAGAAACAAAAATCTCACAGAGAACAAATGAGTAATAAAATAATAATGTATATTTGAGAGAAGTTCTTTGACAACTTCTTGATATTCTCTGCTTCATTCCAAATTGTACTCCCTGCTTAATAACTTTGTCACAGAATTTAAAATTTCATTTATTGTGATTAACAGCTGGCATTTTGAGAAATGAAAAAATGCAGGTGTTTGGCTTGATTAGAAACTTTTTTTGGATCAAATTATTTGCTCGAAATGAAATAGGTTAGTTGTGATGACTTGTTTTAAAGTGATGGTAATTCATTTGTCAGTTTCCAAATGGCCAGTACGACGTGCTCAGTTTCAGTAGGTTGGTTTTTCCACCTCTTCGGTACCTTTTGGGCAAAACACTTAACATGTTTGCAATGGGCTTTGGATAATATGGCCAAGGTAGTGACATTTCAGATGAGAAATATGAGTACATATGATTATACACGTGAGAAATAACTAGTGAGATGGGAGTCATTTGTTTTTGAAATGATAGCACATAATCTCGCAGCAATATCCATTTGAAACTAAGACTTCAACAGGTAGATCTAAACCCATTATGGGAAACACACAAAACCTCTTTTTATACAATTAGAGCATCATCATAGTGACTTTGGATAAAGTTTACTACATGTTAGACTTTGTGGATATGCATTTGAAATCTCTCAAATGACCCACGTGTTTGGATACTTGGTTCTTAATTGGTAAAAATATGGAACAGCATAGGTGGGGATGAAGTACTGGTTGCTGGACCTTGAGAATTATAGTCCAGTTCTACGTCTTGCCCTGGCTTTCTGCTTCCCAGTAGGGGTTGATGTGCAGAAATTGGCTACAAAGTCCTGTTGTCAAAACTAAGTTAGTCCCAACTGCTACCTTCTATACTGTGATGCACTATGCTCCCTTACAACGTGGGCCAATGCAACCTTATTATTATTTTTTTTGCTAAAGTATATTTAGACATGTCATTTGATTACAGAAAAAATTAACTATCACAATAATTTTTATGTTATGTTTCTTTCAGATAGTATCCTGTCACTCTCCCATAAGATCTCTGTGAGACAGACATTGTTCTAGCCATAAAAATCTGGAGGCAAAATGCCACAGGATATAAATAACACAGCCTCAATAATTTTACATAACAGAAATATTGTGCAAGAGTCAACAATGGGAAGGATGGTGAAGAGAGCAGAAAGGGAAAAAAATGTTTCCCTAGTTATGTCTGAATACAACCCACACAGTACTTTGTCATAGAAATTCTTGCCAAGAGTCATGGTTTCTGATAGATCCAGTTATGCTGTTGAATGATAGACATCCCTTTGTTACTTTGTAATTATCAGAAGAACCTGCCTTATAATGGATAAAAGACATGGAAAAAAGAAGACAGAGCATATCTCTTAATGATGCAACCAAGGGAATTCAAAGAAGATTCCATAGTAACATAGGAATAACTGACATACAATGATCATATGTGGACCCAAAAATAGGTTCCAAGCTTCTGTTATAGTCAATACTTCTCCCTGCTAAAGTCTTGGCCCAAGAGCCACAGGCTTTGTTATGACTTCAGTTTCATCTAACAGCTGTCACCTGAATGGTAGTTGGTAGTTGAACACTCAGTTAACAGTTGAGGGGCTGCTCAGTGTATTCAAATCAGAGAACAGGAGCAAGACCAATGGATGCATTTTCAAGCTAAAATTAAGCATAAGCCTTGTATAGCTAGAAAGGACAACGTAATCACTAGCCAAAGAGAGGCAAATGAGTTCAGGTTTCAAGCTGGGATAAATGACTGAGATGCCTGTTCTACACATCGAAGCAGATGCTGGCTTCCAGGTTCTCTTTGCATCCCAAGGCCTTTTTTGGTCCAGGGTCTTTCTGGCTGGCACACCCTTCCCTCTACCCTGAGGTCTCCATCTCAGAGGGTTGTGTTGCTCTTTCCTATATTATCCACCTACTTGTTTACCTTCTCTTTTTGTGAGTTTGAGTCCCCTGTCTGTTGCACATGGTTTCTCTCTACCTTTTTCTTTCCTCTCCCCATCGCGCCAAGTGGTTGCAGGTCATGATCACTTTATACTCTCCCAGATGTCCCCGTTCTCTCTCAAGTATCTACAATCTTCCCTGTTACCATACCCAGGAGCAGACATGCTTCTTGTCCTTTGTATTTCATGCTTCATTCATCTGGTGTGGAAACCTGGGACCAGTCATCTCTTATCCTTTCCTTTTGTTTCCTTTCTTTTCCTTTCCTTAACTTCTAAATTTATTTATTTATCATCTTACTGAGGGTGCAGGAAAAAACCTCCAAGTTTGACATGAGTACTATTCCAGTCTTCGGTTTTATAGTCACCAAACTAAATATTTGACATTTTGCGTATATCCCTTATTGGTTGTCAGACTTGGACGCATGTATTTCTCAAATTATCACTGCTATTCTAC
Organism: Micromys minutus; assembly: GCF_963924665.1. Classification (NCBI taxonomy): domain Eukaryota; kingdom Metazoa; phylum Chordata; class Mammalia; order Rodentia; family Muridae; genus Micromys; species Micromys minutus. The sequence continues at coordinate 11,620,378 of NC_137978.1, forward strand.
TTTGGGAGGTATGAGGAATGACCTACAAATCTGTGCTTTAAGCCAAATCTCTCAAGTAAGTCTGATTCACACTCAGGTTTAAACTGGGTTATCTACTGCATATTTCTGTTGAGGAAAACAACCACATCTTAAAGATACGACGAGTTTAACTTTTAAAAAAAGAAGAAGAAAGCAGGAAAAGAAGGAAGAAAGAAAGAGAAGAAATAGGAAAGAAAACTGTGTATATGGGTCAGTAACCCAGGTATGAAATGTGGCCAATGAAATAGGGCTGAGTCTCTCCTCCTTTATAGTTCTAGACAGAACAAAGAAATTTATCGTGTTTTGGGGCCTCTTTTTTTATATTTTTGCTATTCTTGCTGCCAATCTGGAAGACCAACTGCCTGTTAGAAATTATAATGTACAAGTAGATCTGGAAATGGTGGTGGTGGGAATCTGGTGGGCACTGAAAGCAGTTTGTAAAGTGCCTCAGGATCTTAACTTCTGGGGGTCATTGGCCCAGGCACATATCATTTTAATCTCCTCCTTGGAATATTGAGATTACAGGATTCCCTCCCAGTGCCTGTGTGGGATGCCTTAATAGAAAAAAATGCTTATGGAAAGAAGATAAGTGTGGGAAGGCAGGCGTTGGCTCTAACAGACCAAAGAGCTCAGCAATTCTACCCACAGCTTCTTGCACAGAGAAAAGCCCCCAGAGACAGATGCACTTCTAGCAAGATGTCTAGCACTATCCAACTTTCCCCAGTCTTTCTGATGCGAGGGCTTCCTCCTGATAGCTTAATTTCATTAGATCACAGAAACACAGTGGGAAAATGTAAAAACTCTTATAGGGGAAGAGAAACTTTCAAAGCAGCTGCTTAATGTACATTTGTTTTGTTCGTTTGTTTGTTTTTAAGGAACCTATGTGGGTAGGAGGAAAGGAAATCTAAACCCTTACAAAACCTACTTAGGTTGGCTAGCTCTCCTTTTCCCTGGATAAGTAAAATATTCATGAATTCTGCCACTATGGTACTATATGCTAGATTCAATTAAAAAAAAACTCTTATACAGAACAGAAGACACTGAAAAGTGTAATATTCACTCCTAGTACTGCACAGAAAAACCTTGGGATCCACATGTCCAGGTACTATCACTCTCCGAGCCAGATACCTGGGGTAGAAGCAAGGATTCTGTAATGCCATTCAGATCAGGAATCCCGAGCATCAGCTGGCTGCTTGAAGGGTCAAAGAGACTAGGAAGCCCTGACAAGAGGAAAAGCATTGAAAAGAGACCAGTCACTCAGGCCAGATCAACAGAAATGCTCTGTGATTCAAATCAGCAAAACACTTGCTGAACTGGAGAGCAGATAAGACAGCTTGAGGGAAAAGGATAACTCAGACCTGTCACTTCAAAGGACAGCTCACCATGCAGTGGGTGATGGGTCACCTGATATGCTTGCCACCAAGAATCTATACTGCTGTCTGTGTGGATGTTTTCTTTGACTCACCTACTCATTGTCCACAGTGATCTTTGGTGCATCATGAAATAAAATCACAAGAATAAGTGCTTTAATTGTGGTTGCTGAGCCTAGAAGAACTGTAACATTTACATAGGTGGTTGACATAGTTCTGGTAAACTGAATGCATATTTTCCTCATGTTAATCTCATATAAGGTTGACAAAACAGGAGTCAGAGCTAACCAGGTAATTCTATTACTTATACACAGGCAAAGGGGAGTTCCAAGAACCTATTTTCTATAAAGGGACCTTGAGAAGTATAAGTTGTAAGTGGTAGTGGAAAAGCTGTTTACAAAGCAGCAATAATATTAAAATTTCCTCCTTCATGTCCTCCAGTTAAGGCATAGCCTCTCTTCCTCTGGGTAGAATAAATAAGAGGGGCATTTTATAGTAAAGATAGCAGAAGATGTCTAGTCTTTAAAACAGAGGAGCAATGAGGACCACAGTTAGTTCACTGAAGAATGAGTTTCTACACAATTATGCACCAAAGGTTGGGGTTCTTTCATACTGTCTTGCTCTGTCTGTTCCAGAAAAATGAATTTCTGGGTATATACATGCCAGCCAGACACTGGAAGAGAGTTACATACTTTACTCAACAACCTGAAGAAATAAATGTACAATTCTGTACTCATAAGAAATCAAGAGGTTGGAGAGAGTTCAGTTAAGAGCACTTGTTATATCGTGAGGCAGGAGTTAAGTTCCAGCACCCATATCGAATAGCTCACAACTGCCTCTAACTCTAGCTGCAGGGAATTCAATGCCCTCTTCTGATTTGTATAAATCTCTGAAAGTATGTGCACATATATCATATATATTTATTTCTTTTAAATAGAAAAAAAGTCTAACAAATGACTCCACATGTAATAAAGACTATATCACTTATAATCCCTACAAACAGTATAGATGCCCATAAAGTTGGCTTTTTTTCCTACACTCCACTTTGCATATTTGTGTAAGTCCTAGAGGGATCTGGCCAAATTTGGCCAAAATCTTTATTATTCAAGGGGCAGGAGGTAGAAAAATAAAAGCAACATCTTGAAATAAATAACCTGTGCGAATGTAAAATGACGAAACCAAAACCATTCCTTAACAAACTGGCAGTGGAGGAAGGAGGAGGGTGCCTCAGTTGGTGCAGAGTGAAGCCGTAAATGAGACGGTAGATTGTACTGTGCATGTACCACAGTGACCCCTAGTCATACACAGCTCTTTAAATTCGAAGTAGACTATAGGTTCTTCAGTTCCATAGTCTACTAAGCACTATCCAAGTGCTTTAGTAAGCACCTGTAGCAAGGGGCTGCCATTAGTGCAGAGCAGAGCAGGTAGAGGGCTTTATCTCTGCAGGAAGTTCTATGGGGCAGCAAAAGCTTGGAAGTAAACACTGAGCTGCAAAGAGAAAGGGTGATAAAAGCTTTGGGTGTTTAGTGAAGATAAAGGTAGAGAAAATACAGAATGTTGGACTAGACTTAAAAAATCTACTCACAACTTTTGCTCAAGGAGCTGATTGAAGAGTATTGATCTAGTGGTATTGTGACACAGCAGAGATATATGGGGCAGGCAGAAATCCTGCACAGGAGACCTGGAACATTTATGTACCCTCAGGCTTTGGTTCTACTTTTGCCGAATCCTTGATCTTCAGAGTAAGAAGAGCCAATAGAGATGGGCATGACTTTTAATAAGGGATCTCCCATTATTGTAATCTGAGAAGACAAGGGACATTTAAGTTTAAACAGTCTCTGAGCACAGCATGGGGCATCAGTGTTAAATAAAAGGTGTGGAAGTGCATAGAGATCAGGTGAGTGTGGAAACAGAATCTGTTCTCAAAAGTGGACCCAAGTGTCCTCAGATTAATCACCTTTCACAGAAACACATTTTCTCTAATTATAGGCTTAGAATTCTAGGAAATGAAAATTTATAGTAACACAAAAGAAAACAATTTTGTGCATGTGTGTGGGTGTGTGCACATGTGTGTGTTATTGGGTATGAATGCGTACCCACACATGTACCCATATCTACAGATTATACATAATATGTGGAAGTTAGAAGACAATCTGGGAGTTAAATTTCTCCTTCCATCATATGGATTCTTCAGGGTAAACTCAGGTTATCAAACTTGATGGCCAGTTAAATTATCAAACACATAATTTAAAAGTATAGAAAAAATAGAGGAAAATGTTTAACTTCCTTTTCACATCATTTTCCAACTTTGCAAAAAAGGATATATGTGGTTTATTAATACTTATTATTCTGATCAATGGTTGAGAAAAAAGAAGGTAGGTATATATCCCAGTTGTTAAGGTGACTTTTTAGAATGTGTCAAGTTTTAGACTCATTCACCAGAATCGCTTGTGTAAGGATGGTGGTACTAGCCATCTTAGCACTCAAGAAAGGGAGATAGGAGGACCAGAAGTTCAAGATCATCTTCGGCTATACAATGAGTGTTGTAGGCTTACATATTTTAAAACTTGATTTAATAAGGGTTCGTAAATACTTTAACTGCCCTTCTAGTCCAACTGCCAGAGGTAAGGGAAAGAAAGGTTAATAGGAAATGGGCTATATAGATGTATGTAGAAGTAGTTCTTTGGGGAGATTTCAATCTTCAATATCAGATGTCCAGTCTAAAACACTAACAGGAGATACATGAGAACCTGCTTTAAAAATCATATATGAACAAAAATATTAAAAGTATCAAGAAATAAGGCATGTAAAGGAGGAAATGAGGGCAGTTGTTAGGTGTAATCAAAATAATTTAATGTATAAGAGATGAGACAAAGGCCAAATGAATTGCTATCAAGTCACTGAGACCTTGAACTCTCGCTGGTCATGACTGAACTCCATATTGTATGCACAATCATGGTAGGTAAGAAGTCAAAGATGACATAGCAGAAAGGAATTGTACCCCTCCACTTCAAGCACAGAAACATTATTAATATTAGCAAAAATCCATGGCAAGTCATTGATTGTTTTACAGAATGTAGAACATTTGCAACTCATAATAACAGCATTCAGGTTTTAGGCATTGCTATTTTATATCTGTAAAATGTTTCATTGGTTCCATTAGAAAATGTCTATTCTAGGACTCATTATTCAGTTCATGAAGGTCACATATTTTGAGCATTTATTGAGAACCATGTCTCTAGGCTGTAAAGAAACGGGAAACATGTTATGTGTTCATCACTGAAGACAGAGAAAATACTTTGTCACTAAGGAAGTGTATATGTGTGGAGGAGGGAGGTGAGGAGAAGTGAACTATCAGGTAGCAAAGTCAAAAAGAATGAGTCAGCATGCTTTTTAGTTGCAGGCTCTGTACTGTGCTGTTTAATCATTCTAACTGTCTTGAGAGGAAGCTGCAATTTCTCTGAATGTCAAATGAAGTTGAAGCTGTATCTTATAAAGTGGTGCTGGACTTATTCTAAAAAGCCAGCTGTTAGTACATTGGAATTGTCTTTTAAGCTATTAGAACTTATTTAAATTACTTAAAACAACTTAAACAAGTTGTTTAAGTTTAATCAATCAAAAATCCCTGAGCATTTACCAAGTGCTCAGAACCCTTCTGAGGCTGCAAAATAAAAACACACTAAATGGTCATTCTCAGGCTGCAATAGAGAATATGCAATAATATGCCAAGAGGTGATAGTATGCTGCTAAAAAGGAGAGCAGAGCACGGGGCTTCCTAGGGGTCAGGAGAGTAGCAACAGCAAATACCACAAACAGCAGACTGGACCAAGTCCTCTTAAAAACGCTCTTGCATTTCACAGTTGATTCAAAAGTATTATTGGCTTCTCTCCGTAGACTGGACAACATGTCTATTTTCTGCTCCCCTTTAAGGTGAGTCACAGTAGTATAGCAACTCTTGCTCTTAGAACAAATCTTGTCTGAGTTCTTCCTGTGGTTTGTAGAGTTTACTTCATGGAACTCTTAGGTAGCAGCTGACAGCATCATCCTAATCATTGGCTCTGTCTCAGGCATTTCTAACACTATAGAGACTTCCATAAAAGGTATGTGATCCTGATTTCTTCTGGGAACACTGTTGATGAGCCTGCACTTTAGGAAACTCCTGGATCAACTATTAAGCATGTCCCTGAAATTTCTCATTTTCCTGGAAAGATGCAAGATCATTTATGAACATAATGTCAAAAAAAAAAAAAAAAAAAAAAGACACAAAGGTAATTCCCAAGGTAACTTTTTTCAAGTAGAAAGTCAAGTTCACTTTGGATAGGTGTATCTTTATGTACATGTGGATTCAAAGTAGACTTGTTTCTCACAGGCTGCCCTATTTTTGTTAGCTTTATCCGACTCTCTCAGCTATTTAAGTATAATTTGAACTCACAGGTTTTCAAATCATATCAGTAACCAGTTTCTATTCAAAGAAGACCTATCTGTCTGTTCAACAAGATTTAGCACCAAGCATGTACTACAGTTGGCCCAGAGCTCAGTGTTTTTAAGTCCACCCAAAGTGAATAAATTGGTTGTTTTCCTTGAAGTGATAATACTCTTTTTATGGAGATAAGAACAATAAACAGCCTTGGACATATAGACGGCCTCCTAGATAGAATGATAGTTGTGAGAAAAATTTGAAATTCTGTACACATGGGGGAAATTAAGGCAGAAATTAATGTGTGAATCTTGAACTAAGACCTAATAAAAACAAAGCACTTAAATTAAGGAGGCTGTTCCCAACATGGCAAGTGTTATTAGATAGGCCTTGGCTTCTATGCACTCATGGGGTAAAAAAATAAATGTCAGTGTGTTGGGAGAAACAAGGTCAGACAGCCGACTGGGACTATTTCATCTAGTTTTACTCCAGCAGTTATTGGGAATAACTGGCTACCTTCGATCTGGAGACTCATTCAGAAAAATGAGAACATGAAACATTTCAGAAAACATTCATCATGACTGGTTGGTCATGCATAGAGCATTCTATCAAAAAGTTGTACACTCTTTGATTCAAGAAGTCACTATGACCTTTGACACCGAATCTTGGGACAATAGCTTCAACTCCCATGGTCCTAACAAAATAAGCTGTCCACCTATCCCAATAGACCAGTAATGAGAGGAGAGTCTGTAAGGCCAGAGGTCCTTCCAAGAGAGTTTATGAATCATGGTGCTTGGTGACTAACACCCTTATTCAGAATTAAGCAGTGGTCTGACTCACAGTTTTAAGGCAAAGGTGACAGACTGAAACCTAAGGCAGGAACACCAGGATTTCATTCTGCTTTTAGTGGCCTTCTGGGACTAAGGAAAGAATCAGTGCTTTTTAGCAAAAGCAGTGTCTAAGTACTTGTTACAAAACCGGAAAGTCCTGGTAAGGTAGACATAATTGCCTATTTCACACCTGGAATAAATCAGTCCAATCTTCTCCATGCCTCCCACTGATCTTGACTCAAATAGGACCTTTTTTTGACCTTTAATGATGGGGTGCTTTGAGGTCACCAGCATACACACCAGAACATATTTTCTGTCAACAAATTTTGTTCTGAAACTTTCTACTCAAAGATCATTTTTCTTTCTTTTCCACTTCTACTTCTGATGTACGTTTGTTTCTTCTCTCCAAAACAAACCTGGTTAGAAATGAAAAATAATTATCAATATTACCAGACCTTACCCTGGCCATGGGTCATGGTTCTGAGGTTAAATGTTCTTCTGACTTAAGAGAAAAATGACAGAGGAGACTGAGAAATAAAAAAGAAATATTCATAGTTCTGACCAAAAATGGGGATAGAGATATTCTCCAGCTTCCCCTGCATTGCCCACTAAGCTACTTTCACATTTTGGAGATAAGACAAGCAAAACAGGGAACATGGATTCAGAGAAGGCAAGTACCTCTGGTTCACAGCTCCTGCTAGTGGCCCATTCTTATGCCTGTGTAGAAGAATCCTTATTTTTAGATTCCCCCCAACAGCTTTTCCATTTTGCGGAGATACTATGTATTTTCTATTCCATTTGTAGTTCCTGTGAGCCTTTTGGGTCACTCTGAAACTTGAGGGAAAGGCACCTTGGAGAAGAAATGGGAAATGAGTTGGTTGGCCTGTGACCCATTCCCTTCCTAGCCTGCAGGTACTTCAGGCTTCTCTAATAATTTTACCAATGGAATACATGAAAGGCATCTTTGCCACACCTCCCCAATTCCCTGGAAATCTGTCTGAAGCTAGGCTTGTGGCCATTTATAACATATTATAGTTGGCTTCAGAAGCCACCGGATAAAAAGCAGATTCTGGGTTTCATTGCTTTTTCTGGCAAACCCTATTCTTTTCCTCATTCTTCCTCTAGAAACTTGTGTCAAATTATAAAAACAACACTAGCTTATGCTTTTATTTTGAATGCCATAGTAATATATTGAAACCTTGTCTGGGTATCTTAATGAAGCAGATGATTCAAACAAATCATCTCTATTTCAAAGATCACAAATTCTGCTTTATTGTTTAGGAAATTTCCAAACCATTATCTCTGGGCAGTCTACAGGGTTTCATTTCTGTTCCAGAAGCATCTGTACAAGTGCTTTTGTGTAATTCTTCCATTTAATTTATGTAATCTCTCTCTCTCTCTCTCTCTCTCTCTCTCTCTCTCTCTCTCTCTCTCTCTCTCTCTCTCTCCCTCCCTCCCTCCCTCCCTCTCTGAACTCTAAAGCCAAGTATTCTAAAAATGCAGATGTTAACAAGATGGTTTGAGGCTAGACTGTAATATTTCTGCTGGTCTGGAGCAGAATCCTGAATCTCTGTAAGGAGGAAGAGGAAGGGCAGGATTCCTTTCTCCCTCAGATGGAGGGGTGGGTCCTAATGTTCATTGCTGCTGATGTAGAACTCAGCCTAAATGATATAGGACGTGAGGGGGCGGCAGGCAGTACCAAACAGTGAAATAAATTACCATATATATCATGTTCTGGTGGGTAAGATAGAAGTGATGTGTGTAATGAATCAAAGCTGGAAGCAGCTCTGGCGCGCGGCGATAGTGAGGGAGACAGAGTTCCTGGGCTGAGATTCAGCTTCAGAGGGCTCTGTGTGAGCAATGTGTGAGTAAGCAGAAACCACTCACTGTAATGTGACAAGGGAGGACATTTGTGAGGGCACAGGAGACCTTCCGTTATTGTAGTGGGGATCTGTTATTCCACCAGCCCATCACTCCCGTATTCCAGAGGGGATTGTCTCCCTTGATCCAGGTAGCCTCAGATAGACTTACTTCAGGACCCTCTTTGTCTCTGCTGAGCTGTGGGGAGGACGCATGATCCAGGGTGAACCAGACTTCCTCTCTTCCTGAGTCTAAGTTGAGCTGATACTGCCTTGGAAGCATGGTGGACCTGCCTCAGCCCATCTGAGCTTTGAAAAGAAGCCCACACATCAGCCTGGCTCCTATTTGATCTCTGGCTGTTCTACCTTTCCATTATGAAGATTACCATGTACATTTATAACAGATTTTTAAAAATGATTTTTATTTTCTTCTTTAGTTGGCCAGAATCAGGTTTTTTTTTTTTTTTTTTAACTTGTATTCCAATTATTGAAAATTTCAGTCCTTGGGCTGAGCATGCTGGTATAGTGGGCAAGCAGTCAGCTAGCTTCAAGGTTGTCAGCATAAATAGAAGGAGGAGGGGGAGAGAAAGACAGAGACAGAGACAGACAAAAAGAGACAGAGAGAGAAAAACAGAGACAGAGATTGAGAGAGAAGTTAGAATTAGTACAGTGTTCTAAGGGCTTCAACAAAGAGAAGTCAAGGTTAACTGTGGATGCCATAGGACATTTCAGAAGCTGCTTAGATGAAGAGCTTGACATCTCCTCTGACTGATCCTCCTCATGTGTCAAACAGGGGTATTATTATTTAGTCCTAGAAGTGGGAGTTAGGTCAGAAACATTGGCGTGGGACTTGGGTGTATCGAGGATCCCAGTTAAGTGCTGATACTCTTCTCCCTCTGTAGCCCTCTCTGTCTCCCTTGTGTGGTTTTAATGAGCCTAGCATTTTAAACAGTCCATTGAAATAAGATCCATTTGTTTTGGGGTTTTTCCACTAAGTGACTTCCACAGAGATGGTAATGGAAGTGTCTGGAGGCAGGTATGTGTTTCTTCTTTTGGGCAATTTTCCTTTGCATGAGTTATTGTGTTTGCAGCAAGCAGGAGAACAGCCTTCAGAAATTCACTGGCTTGAAGGTGATGGTAGCACAATATGGTGGCAGAGTTCATGGGCCAGGCCTGACTGGAGAGTGCGTACAAATTATATCTCATTAACACTGCTCCATTTCATTAACTCTAAAACTCCAGTTGCTAATGAACAATTAATCTGCTACTCATGTTTTTTTCCAGGGCCCAGTGAGAGCTCAGCTGTGGTCCCTCCCAGGTCTTCCACAAAACAGTACTGCCCCCATTATTGTGCTAGAGTTTCAGGGTCCCCCATGGACTCCGACCGCAGTAGTGTAACATGCCAAGTGCCTGTCTCTCAGTCCTGCCCATGCCTATGCCTGTTGAGCTCAAGCTTTACCACATCCAAAGCCATCGTGCTTGCCAGAGTCACCTGCATCGGTGTCTTTATGGGCTTTCCTTGTTAATGCTCAAGGCTCGTCAGCCTGAACTAAAGCAGAGAATATGAATCAACAGAGGTCATGCTGTGACTTGAAGTTTCCATATACTTTTACACTTATGAATCCTTTCTACAATTCCTTCATTCTTATCACTAAATGTATAAGTTGTGTGTGTGTGTGTGTGTGTGTGTGTGTGTATCAAGTGAGGGGATACTTAGCAAGACAGTGTTCTTTACTGACACATTCTACATTTCAGAGCTATCCTGTTAAGTCGCAAAGCCTGAATCCCGTATAATGATGCATACCATATGTTTAGGGAAACTTAGACCAGTGAGTATTGTCTCAGTGACTTAATTATCATTCTTTTAGCCTTGATTTTACTGAAATTCTATACTATAATCAAAGTGAACTATTACAACTAGATTTCCTTAAGGATCCAAGAAAATATTGATAATATGTTTTTCTACCTTTAGCAGAAAGATCCGTTGATATCAATACACTACAATCATTATGAACAGAGGGAAGATAAAAGCAAGATTTCCAAGATGTTACCCAAAAGAGACAGCATCCTTTTTGAACACAGAAATGGAATGGAAATGTGGCTGCTCTGATTAATTCATCCCAATATGATCTCTGTAATTAGATATTGAAAAACACATTTTATAAAATAACTAGGTGCCAGGGAGATGGCTCAGATGGGAAAGGTACAAGCCCTGCCAGTCGAGTAACCTGAGTTCAATTACCCAAATCTCCGATACCAGCTGAATGTGGTACTACCTGTCTGTAATCTCATTCCTCCTACCCCAAGATACAAAGAGAGACAGGTGAGCTGTCCAGAAGCTCTTGGGCCATCTGGCATGGAGTAGCCCTAACATGGTAGAAACAAGTAAGACCGTGCCTCGTCAGGCAGAAAGCCAGAACCAACTCCCAAAAGTTATCTTCTGACTTTCAAGCCCAGGCCAGGGCACACATGTGAACATACACAGAACACATACACACACCCCACACACAGACTCACACAAATAAATCCCACAGACACACACCCCACAGACCCTCACACACATATGAACACACACACACTCACACTGAGTCTAATTAAGAAAAACAACTATAAACTCTACCATTATTGAATTTTTTTTGATCACACACTTTGGTATTTCTTGTAATTTGGTTGATTTAAGACATCTGACTTTTGCTAAATCTCGGGCAAGCATAATGAAATAATCTGCCAGATGTTGTAAATCTATTAAGATTATTCAATAATGCCAATGGCTCTGGCTGGGAGGGGGCTCTTTTATTTTTTTATTCTGATATTAAAAAAGAATGTTTGTCAAATCAAGCTGATCACCCTCATCCAATGTGCTTTCATTTGCCTTCTGTTTGTGTTCATTCTTTGGTCTGGAGTGGTGAACTGTTTGAAAACCTGATGTGATTTCTTCATTTATTCACATATTCTTGAATTTCCTCCAGTATCTTTCTTTACTAGGAATAACTATGAAATTAGATTAATTTGACATAGATACTTTTCAGAGCGAGGAATAGAAAATCGCCTACAGTTACCCACTGTCTTTGTCACCCTACTGGGATGAAAATGACAAGGGTGTTGAAATCTGACAGTGATGAATTCAAATTCTGAATTTGCCAATTGGTTGTTCCATGACCCCTTGACTATGCTTTTGTTTTCTAGGATGTAAAATGGCAAAAATGTCTAGCTAACTCCAAACGTTCTTAGGGAAATTAAAGAGAAGTCTGGGCATGCCTTTCCTGCGAGGTAAGAAAATGGTCTGTTTTACTCCATTTTCTTCTAGGATATACATTAACTTTTCCAAGTCACACTGCTGCCTTTTGGAACTTATTGTTTCCTCATATCAGAAAGAAGAGCTACTGGCCATTCATATCTGAAACACTTGTCTCTTTCACAGAATTGATAATCTTTAAAAAATAAAAATAAACTCCATATTTTCTATAAATTGAACAGTTGGAATCAGATTTGGATCTGAGTGTTACCTCTCAAGCATTTGATTTGTAGTCACATACAAATGACTAGTTTCTTGGTACACACATTCACACACATACAGAGGGTAAAACTTACTGAACTCATTAGAAATTTACTAATTATATATGTTTGAGAATACAAGGCCAGAGTGTATATATGAATTCTTGAAGGCAATATATGATATTTTCCTTCTTGTTGAAAAGAGGATAGTGTCAAATTTCACCTGGTAAAAAATGAAGTCGTCGGTAGCTTTCTTCATAGTAATGTGTATTGTATAATATTAAAGGAATGCCATTTGAAATATTAGTGTGCAATAATTGTGAATAGCTATGCAAATTGTCCTACATTGTTTATGATAGATAATATTAGAGTATAACAATATGAATAGATTGGATACAATAGCTCCTGTGTGGAGCTCCAGTTACTCCAGAAGCCTGACTGAGACTATTGGGGGAGCCAGAGTTAAAAACCAGCCTTAGCTTAATAGTAATACCATGATTTGATATTATTCAAAATACTTCTCTCTGTCTCTGACTCTGTCTCTGTCTCTTTCTGTCTCTCTGTCTCTCTGTCTCTCTGTCTCTGTCTCTCTCTCTCTGTGTAAGGGGTTATGGCTGAGAAGAATTTTATCTTTCACTATATTTTCTTAATGTATTAGTTAGTTTTCTTTTTTTAATTTATGTTTAAAAATCCCCGATAAAAGCAACATATGAACAGGTGAAAATGGTTGTCTCCCTGTTCTAGGGTATGGCCCATCATAGAGGAGATGCCACTGAGGTAGCAATAGCTTGAAGGTAATCATGTTGAATCCACATTAAAGAGAAAGACAGGCAAGTGAGTGGTTATAGTTACTCAATCATTTTCATGTAGTCTCAACCCAGGAAAGTGTCTGCCTTTAGAGGTGGATTTCTCTACCTCTGTTAACCTAACCTAGATAACCTCTTACAGAAATTTCAAGAGTTTTGTCTTTGTAGTAATTTTAGGCACTATGAAGTTGACAAATCTATATTAACCCACATACAACAAAATCAAAATCTTAGTAATGGGAAATATGCGTGTAAAATTTAGGTAAGATACTTGTAAACTTAAATATATATTATATATAATTTTTAATGTATAGCCCCACATTTTTATGATATACAAAAATAATTTTAAGATCCATGCCCAAAACTACTGATATCAGTTATAGGATATTTTTATTATCTTGTTTAAAATTGTTTTTGGTATTTTTGTATACCTGCACATAGTACTTTCATAATTAACAAAAGAAGAATAAGAAATTATTCTAGAATGTGTAATTGCAGCCTATGTTTTGTCTTCCTCATTTCCTGTGGGTTTTTACCAGTTTCAGTATAAAACTTAAAGTTCCAAGAAGGCTTGTCTTTGGAACCAAGGTAAAAATATGAGCAGCTGGTAGAAACATTAGAAATTAGTTAAACTGATATTTTATTTCTTCCCTGGTGGAAAGACAACTTCTCTATGCTTTGTTAGAGGAGTTAGAACACTCCAGGCTGAACAAAGTGGTAGGAAAATGTCTTTTGGCTATTAAGTGCCAGAGGACTTTAGCCCCCTTTCTACCATCTCTCTAATAGTTCTAATAGCAACTGTGTGAAAGTTAGAAGATAATTAAAAACAGGGGTCAAATATGACTGTGTCAGAGATGCAAATGAGTTAAAAGTGGGAAAAGATCGTGGATTCTGGCACAAGAGGAAACCGAGTAGCAATTCTCCACAGGCAGCAAATAATTTGTTTGAGTGTATAATTAATAGATTTGTCAGAAAGTACTTAGATTGTGAAATATTGCATGTAGCCCTCGTTCCAGATGGATTGAGATGAATGGATCCTCCAGTAGCATATGAAACCTCATTGCTCAGCGGCGAGAGAATTGCTGTATCTAGAGTTGTGTTAGTCTCTGCCTCTTTGCTCTCTCCTTTCTCTTTCCGTGGCTGCAGGGGGAGAAATGAATAGAATGCTTCTAATTCTGATATTGAATGGTGTCCTTTACCTAAAGGGCATCCAAGCAGACAAAATTAAATCAGATAGTCAATGGGGAAACTTTCCACTAAGCAGGAATTTAAAACAGAGAAACGTATTAACATGCTGGAAGAAAAAGTGGTTAAATTAAGCCGATCTGTGGATCAGAGGTGAGACATTGCAACCACAAGCCACAGATGTATTTCATGTGCAATTGCTTGTACATTGGAAAGTGACATATGCCTCCTTTACCCTTGGAAATGACCACGCAATCTACTCCTGGGAGACTCTGATATAAATTGGCTGCTAAAATCATTCTGATGAGAATCCAGACTCGATTTCTTTCCAGCATACAGTTGATTTGAAGGGAGAAAAATTACCACGTCAGTAGTTTGTACTTGAAAACTTTTGTTAAACACGGAAATTGCAGGCTTTGTAGATGGCAGATAGAACTCTGGAGTCCCAGGTAGTAATCTCCATTATTTTGGGTGGCCTGAAACCTAAACTTACATAAAATAAGTTTATTTTCTAAAATTCTTTTATTTATGTTGAAACAATAATTTTGGGAGTAAGAATGGGTAATTAGTTAAATTTTTTAAATTATTTCTTTTTTAATGCTTTTCAGTGGGAAGCTGTGGAGGAGACATGGCTTAGCATCTAACAGATGGAAACCTGTCCTTTCACAGTGACTCAGCTATTCCTTCTAAGGCTTAATAAACAAATATTTAAAAGAGCTGTAGAGGCAATTTTAAATTTCATGGATAGGGCACCATACACCTTATAACATGTATGGATTTCTTTTTCAGAAGAAAAAACTTGTGAGTAACAAAAATATTCAGTAAATTATTTGATCACAGTACTTGCAGCCTTGGAAGCAAATGTGAAATGTTGGATGGTGTGAGGTCTACGCAGGGCTGACATTAACCAAGCTATAGCCATCCAAACTTTAATGAGGCTCCACCTAGTTGCTCTCAGAAATGTGTTTCCACGATTATCAAAACACAACTCAGTTGCAATAATTATTTTTTAAATGTAGATGGTTGCATGCCATCATCAGATCACTGACATGCAACCCCTCTGTGGCAGCTCCAGGCATCAGCATTCAGCCAGTTTTGAAGTCCCTTCACAAGTAAAGACTTAGAGTCTGTGGTCATCAGTGTGTAGGATACTTTATCTCTCCGGGCCTCACGTTTCACTGCACTAGACCTTGGTCCCTGAATCCCCTGAGGTTAAGGAGAGCCGGAGTATGTTACAAAATGGTTTCAGGAACTAGTGGGATCATTGGAATTGCTTTTAGCTCATTGCTTTTATTTTCTAATCATGACCATTTTTTACTCAATTTCAACAAATAATTATGTCGCGTCTGTTCTGTATCAGGTACATGCAAAGTTCCGGTTATATCAAGAAGGTATTACACAGTGTTTCTTACAAATTCTTTTGGGATCCATGTAACATAGATGAGGCTCATTCATATACTTGACTCTTAGTTGGACTGATTACATTTCTTTTGATTTAAAAGTTATTCAAGACTTGCCTAGATTTCTTGAATTTCAACATCTATCTGTCTGCCTAACTACCTTGGCCTGTCTGCCTGTCTGTCTAGGAAACTCAGTGAGTAAAATTAAATCTCCGTGTAAGAAAAATTGCTGTTAGATACAGATTTCTCAATGAATAAGTTTGTGAGGAATTTAGTATTTTAGACAAGAACAGTATTTTCTGTCCTGTCCAGTGTGAGGAAGAGCAGAGTCTTACTTTATGTTATGCTAGGGTACTTACGGTTATCACAGCTCTTTTCCCTAGTTAGCCAGTCGGAATTAGTTGGAACTCTGAGTTTATTCAAGTAAATATAACTATGATAGAGAAATCACAAGTCACTTTGACACAGAAAAAGTTCTACTAGATTAAGTGAAAATGTTGAGATACAGAAGAATGTGGGTGTTGGATGAGCCAGAAGGCGTGCTTAGTGATTTAATCCATTAGGTTTGCAATGACCAGAAACTGTTGAAGGGCTGGTTTAAATCTCAAAATGCAAATCTTAGTCTTCTGTCCTTCCAAAACGTGTCAATGGAGTATCTAGTGTTGGTCTTCTGTCTCTTTTACATGCTCATACGTGCCCGTGTCTGTGCGTCAGCACACACACACACACACACACACACACACACACACACACACACACACACACACACAGAGAGAGAGAGAGAGAGAGAGAGAGAGAGAGAGAGAGAGAGAGAGAGAGAGAGAGTTGAGAGAGACAATCAGAGGAAGAAGGTGACTTGAGGGAAAGTGATACATAACGGAACCAACTATGCTTTCTAAAGAAAGCAAAGCATTTTGTGAAGGCTTCCAGGAATGATAGGTCCCACACTCTTCTAAGAACAGGTAAAATAACTGTTTTTTTTTCTTTTTTTAAAGCAAAAGAACTCTTGGATATTTTTTGTTTCTTTCTCATCCCATCCTAGAAACACAGAGTTTCTGTTTTGTTGTCCATTTTTAACCAACCCTGAACAACCTTGGGAATGTATAATCAGCCTAAAAGGTTTGCTTGCAGCCTAAGCCCATTTCACATGATAAAATCACATTTCTTTCCAGTGTAAGGAATGAGATGCTGAGGGTGACAATTCCTCTAAAGAGTGTCAAGAAAGACTTTGAAAAAAATCAATAACTCTTCGGTGGTATATATTAAATGCCTATGGACCCAATGCAATTTTTCTCGGTATAACTATTGTAAAAATTTCTGAAATATAACTAATTTAGATGTAAAATGTGTTAAATAAGCATGACTGGGTGCTAGAGAGTATAGGGGGGCACAGCTATGCTTCCCGCAAATCTGAAATTTATTTTCTCTTTTACCTTGTTGAGCTCTAGTGACAGCGAAGGGTTGAAGCTTCCAAAAGAGACAGGAGTTGATCTGATGCAACTAATAGCAGGTTTTTTTATTCTATTTGAGCTTGCTTGGGTCCTCCAGTGCAGGATAGTTTTGGCGTGTGTGAGGGATCCCCAAATATCAATTGGGGCACGGCTTGATAGTAAGCAGCGAGCACAAGGGAGGGGGGCTAAGTGTGCAAGCATCAAATTGGAAAGCTACTGTGGTCTTAAATGTAATTGACTGATGCTGGGAGTTATTTCATAAACTTAATTTCTGCTGCCCTCTGAACTGATGGTCATTAGACCCTTGTAACAGGTGGTGCAGGTTTGTTGGGAAAACAACCTGGAGATGCTGGTCTTATTGGGGATTAGCCTAGAAACTGGAGCTCAGATTTTGCTGGGAGCCATATAGAAACTATTGCTAGATACCAGCCTGTTAGTTTACCTGAGTTCAAACTCAGGTCCTCCAAGGAGTCTGAACTTAAAAGATGTGGCCTTACAGAGCCTGGTATTTTCCTTAATATAAAAGTTTTAGCATATTTAGAAAAATCAGAACCTGTCAATCTAAGGGTCTGGTGTTATAAGAAATACTTATTAAAATCTACACAATCTCCAGAGTCAGTTAAAACAAGCAGGACACTGATTTTGAGCCCAACAAACTGTCAAAATTATACATGCAAAGTAAACCATAATAAGAAAAGCATGTGCTTAATTTGAGCATTTCATTTCTTTGGTGTTTTTACCCTGAGATAGTAGGATTATGTATTCAGAACTCCTTCTACCCCTCTGATGTTTGTGGTATCAACTTGTAAATTATTGTGAATAGCATGATGAGGCCAGTTTTTATAATGACAGTGAATGAAGGGAAACCCTCTGAAGCCTGATTACTTTCAGTATGTAGCTCAGTTTCAGAAGAAATACTCAGAGTAACTACACAGTTCTTTGTAAATAAATGATTATTTTTTATTCTCATAACAAAAATAGAAAATTAGAAATTTTTATATTTAGATAAATGTATATGCACATGATTCTCTCCTCTAGAAATGACCACTACTATCTTTTGGTCTACTTCTTTTATTTTTGCTATAACTCTTTCTTTCTGAAGGATTTTTTTTTCCTCATGATTTTTGGTTGTTAATTTGTGACTCCAATGTAAAAAATATCTGGATTACACATTCTCCTATATTGTTAATATTCTGTTGCATGATTCGCACTCATTTTGAAAGACTGAGGACCCAGAGTCACAGGAAAAGCCAGCACAGAGCCATCAGGACTTGGGGCCTGCCTGCAGAGAGCTGAAAACCCAGAGGAGACAGGAGCACTCTCCGTCCTGAGCCCATGGGTGAGCCCACACTCACTCTCCACTGACTATCTGAGGAGAAACTTCTAGGAACTCTCACTGCACATAGAGAGTATCCAAATTTACAAAATCAGAAATGAGAGGGGAGACATAACAACAGAAAATGAAAAATTTGAAGAAGGTATCAGATACTACTATAAAAGCCTATACTCAGCAAAGCTAGTAAATCTGGAGGAAATGAACTATTTTCTAGACAGAATTTAGGTACCAAAATTAAAGTAGGATCAAATAAACTATCTAAACAACCCCATTACCCCTGAAGAAATAGAAATAGTTATCAAAAGTCTCCCAACCAAAATACCCGAGGGCAAGATGAGTTTAGTGCAGAACTCTATCAAACCATCATAGAAAACCTAATACCAGTACTCTTCAAACTCTTCCACCAAATAGAAACAGGGAGAAAACTACCCAACTCACTCTTGGAAGCCACAACTAAGCTCATTTCTAAACCACACAACAACACTACCAAGAAAAAGAACTTCAGACCAATTTTCCTCATGAACACTGGTGCAAAAATACTAATAATTTTTTGTAAACAGAATCTAAAAGAAAATCAAATGATCATTCAATATGATCACATAGACCTCATTCCAGGAATGCAAGGATGGTACAATACATGGAAATTCAGGAACACAATGTACTATATAACACTATATATAAAAAAGAAAAAAAACTCAAAGAAAAAAAAAAACATGATCATTTCTTTAGATGTTGAGAAATTACTTGACAATATTCAACACCCCTTCATATTAAAAGTGTTGAAACAATCAGCCATTTAAGGTCCATACTTAAACATAGTTAAGCAATACATAGCAAACCAGTAGAAAACATTAAACTAAATGGTGAGAAACTTGAAGCAATCCCACTAAAATTAGGGACTGGACAAGGCTGCCCACTCTCTCCCTACCTATTTAATATAGTACTGAATGTACTAGCTAGAAGAATCAGACAGGAAAAATAGCTGAAAAGGATACAAATTGGAAAAGGAAGAAGTCAAAAAATCACTATTTGCAGATGATATGATACTTAAGTGATCCCAAAAATTTCACCAGAGAATGTTACAGCTGATAAACAACTTCAGCAAAGTGGCTGGATATAAAATTAACCCCCCCCCCAAAAAAAAAGAGTAGTCTTCCTCTACCCAAAGAATAAATAGGCTGAGAAAAAAATTAGAGATTCGACAGCCTACTCAATCGTCACAAAGAATATAAAATACCTTGGTGTGACTCTAACCAAGCAAGTGAAGAATCTGTATAGCAAGAACATTAAGTCTAAAAATAAAAAAATAATTGAAAAACTCAGAAGGTGGAATGATCTCCCATGATCATGAATTACAAAAATCAACATTGTAAAAATGTCCATCTTGCCTAAAGCAATCTATAGATTTAATGCAATCCTCATCAAAATTCCAACTCAACTCTTCATAGAATTAGAAAGAGCAATTTGCAAATTCATTAGGAATAATAAAAAACCCAGGATAGCAAAAACTATTCTCAACAATAAAAGAACTTCTGTAAGAATCACTATACCTGACCACACGCTGTATTACAGTTCAGTTGTGATAAAAACTGCATAGTACTTGTCAGAGACAGGCAGGTAGATCAATGGAACAGAATTGAAGACCCAGAAATGAAGTCACACAGTTATGGTTACTTGATCTTTGACAAAGGAGCTAAAAACATTCAATGAAAAAAAAAAAAAGTCTTAACCAAATGGTGCTGGTTCAAGTGGCAGTCTGCATGCAGAAGAATGCAAATCAATTCTTTCTTATCTCCTTGTACAAAGCTCAAGTCCAAGTGGATCAAAGACCTTCACATAAAACCCAGTACACTGAAACTAATAAATGAGTAAGTGAGGAAGAACTTAGAACACATAGGCATAGGGAAAATTTCCTGAACAGAATAGTCGTGGCTTATGTTCTAAGATCAAGAATCGGCAAATGGGCCTTCATGAAACTGCAAAGCTTCTGTAAGGCTAAGGATACTTTCAAAAGGACAAAACAGTACTCAACACAACAGATTGAGAAAAAAATCTTTACCAGCCCTACATCTTAGACAGGGCTAGTATCCAATATATACAAAGAACTCTAGAATTTAGACTCTAGATAATCAAACAATCCTATTAAAAACAGGGTACAAAGCTAAACAAAGATTTCTCAACTGAGGAATATTGAATGGTTGAGAAGCACCTAAAGAAATGTTCAACATCCCTAGTCATCAGAGAAATTCAAATCTAAACAACCCTGAGAGTCTACCTCACACCAGTCAGAATGGCTAAGTTCAAAAATCTTAGGTGACAACATGTGCTTGTGAGGATATGGAGAAACAGGAAGGTTCCTCAACTGTTGGTGGGGTTGTAAGCTGGTACAGGCACTCTGAAAATCAGCCTTGCAGTTCCTCAGAAAATAGCACATAGTACTCCTTGGGATATACCCAAATACTCCTACATCTAACAAGGACACATGTACAACCATGCTCATAGCAGTCTTATATATAATAACCAGAAGCTGAAAAGAACCAAGATGTCCTTCAACAGAGGAACAGATACAGAAATTGTGGTATATTTACACAATGGAGTACTACTCAGCTATTAAAGGCAATGACCTCCTGAAATTCTTAGGCAAATAGGATGGAACCTGAAGCTATCATCCTGAGTGAGTTAATCCAGTCACAAATGACCACTCATTGTATGCATTCACTGATAAGGGGATACTAGCTCAAAAGGCTTGGAACACCAAAGAAACAATTCACAGAAATCATGAAGGTCAAACAGAAAAAAAGGCCAGAAAATGGATGCCTCAGTCCTTCTTAGAAGAGAGAACAAAACACTCGTGGAAAGAAATAATAGGACAAATAGAGGAGCAGGGATTGGAGAAAAGATCATCCAGAGACTGCCTCACCTGTGGATCCATCCCATACCCAGCCATTAAACCCACACACTATTGCTGATGTCAAATAGTTTTTACTGACAGGAATCTGATATGGATGCCTCCTTCAAGGCTCTGCCAGAGCCATACTGATACAGAGGAGGATGCTTGCAGCTAACCATCAGAATGAACACGAAGACCCCAATAGGGAATCTAGAGAAAGGTCTGAAGGAGCCGAAAGGGTCTACAACCCCATGAGAAGAATAAAATTATTGACTATCCACACCCACCACAACTCCCAGAGACTAAAACACCAACCAATGAGTTTCAGTGGAGAAACCCATGGCTCCAGGTGCATAAGCAGCATAGAATAGCATTCTCTCGAATCAATGGGAGAAGATGCCTTTGACTCAGGGAAGGCTTGTTTTTCCACTGTAGGTGAATTCCAAGGTGATGATGGGGTAGAGGGTGGTAGGGAGAGGGTGCACCTTCATTGTGGCAATGGGAGGAGGAGGAGGATGTAATTTGGGGAAATTATCTGAAATGCAAATATAGAGAATATGCAATAAAAAGAAGGAATATATAATGCTCAGAGCAAAACCAGAACGATTATTGGAGTAGTACAGTGAAGGAGAGAGGATTTCACTAGTCACAAATTGTCAGGCAGCAGGCTCTGAATGGTATTCTGATTCATGGTGGCCAAAGCCCAGCGGACCCTAAGGATAGTAAGTACTTCCTAATCTCCCAGGAAACCAGACCCCTCTCATATAGTTACAGTCCCCCCCCCCAGCCCCTTGTAGGGAGATTTGAGACAGATCAGTCAAGTAGGGCAACGCCCCAAGTCCCAACTCCACAGGTGAAGATAAGACCACAGGTCACATAGGCTCAAGACAGATCAGTCACGTAGAAGCAGGAACAGCACCCCAAAGATGTAGATGAGGTACTCCCAAACTTCCAGGCCAAACTAATAAGAAGCACCTGCTGTCAGACCCCGACTCATCCCAACATTTAAATAAGAATTTTATCCAGAAGGAATAAAGGTGTGCAGGAATTACTCCATCATCTGAGAGCTTCTGTCATAAGAGCTGTAACACTGCAGCTTGGGAAGAGATCTGCTCTCCTGAAATTGCTGCCAGAAGCTCCCCTGCACCCCACACTGGCTAGTCAGTCTCCTCCTGGCTCAACCCTGCTGGATTTCCTGGAGCAATCAAATTGGCAGTGGTGGAAATGGAGGCAAGGCAGCAGCAGCAGCAGCTTAGGCGGCAGAAGCAGGTCTCCCTGCCCGAGTTATCTCCCCTTTGTTCACACCCTCACAACTAGCCGGGCCAGAGATCTCTGCAAGAAGCTTCCCACAACCAGTTGTGCTGAATAGTCTCAAGCCAATGGAGGAGAGCAGCAGGTAGCAGATGCTGGGAAAGTTATCAAAAAGGGAGCCCACACTCTGGAATATACTCCTGTAATGAAAACTTGGTTACAGTCTTCCACAGCATCAGAGCTGCAAATTAAGGACCACAACCCGTTTGGACATCCTCACTATGCTTCTGAGTAATGAGTTTCAATTTTCACTAGGCCCTTCTAGAGCCGTATCTGTGAATCATGTATTAATCCCATTGTATGTGTATTCAATAAAGTACGCCAGCAAAAATAATAATATTCCTGCTACAAATGCATTCTCATGCTTGGTAGTGTATGTAGCAAGCTTTTAAATAACAAAGATTAAATATGAAGTAGTTCCAGGAGCAAATAGGAAGAAAGTGGCACCATTAAAGTGAATCTGAGGGTTTATTCTAGAATTATTGGTCGTACAACAGCATTCTATTGATTTTTTCCCTCAAGTTTTCTACTGCAATAAAATAAATATGCACTTTATTATCTTAACATCTGTGGGCTCACAGCCTAGTGACAGTAAATACAATCAGACTGTTGTCTCTTCTTTACCACCATCTATTTCCAAAACTCTTCATCTTGCAAAAGATTGTAGTCCATGCTAATTAAAGAACAAATCTTCCTCCATCCTCCAGTCTCTGATGACTTACATCTTATTCTCTCATGGCAACTTTGACTGTTCTGAGTACTCCAGAGGAGTGATGTGAGAAGAATCATCCTTTGTCATTTGTCTGCTTTTGTTTAGTATTTGTCCTCTCATACTTTCACACGTGGCTTTTTTCAGTCAGAATTGTTTGTTGTAGTAAAACGTTATGGGTTGGGAAGAGACAACGGCACGCTTCCATCCAGAAGCAGATTCTCTCCAGGCTACAAAGCAACAGCTTTCACTGTTTTAATAGGACCTAAGTGCTTCTCCAGCGTCTCCCCCACCCCCACCTTTACAGAGGCCATCAGAACATTTTGAGATTCAGATAATGGATCAGAATCCCCAAACACTTCTTACATTGTTGTCTCTTACTAATAAATGTAACTTTCTAAAATTATATTGGAACAGGAAGTCCAGCTGCACACTTCTGTTACAGAAATACTTCTTTTAAACTCCCATGTCTTTTAATTTTTAGATAACTATATTGCCTTACATATTTTTCAGTTGCTTCATAGTATCATAATATCATTTCATATCAACCTGTAAAACTTAATATTTCTTTCAGGATTGTACTAATAGTTACAAGCATCCTCAACTTTTGTTTACCTGGAAATGTTGGGATTTTCTCCCTACTTTGACAGTTTTGCCTGCTGTAAGGTTCAGATTTATTGCATATTTTGCCAATATCACTTTAAATAGATCATCTTAATTTTTTTCTTCCCTTCAAAAATACTATTGAGAAATCTAATAACATTATTTATGGGGCCTTGTGTGTAACTCATCTTCTTCTTAGCTTTAAAAATTCTCTTGTCCATGAATTGTTTGAGTTTGGGTTCTGATGTATTTTAGAGTTTTATGCATCTGTAGTTCTTGAGTTCCTTGTACTGCTTGCTTATTTATTTATTTATTTATTTATTTATTTATTTATTTATTTATTTATTTATTTATTTGATCATTTATTTATTTATTTATTTAACTTTCATATTTTTACAGTGCAGCCATTGGTCCTCCTTCTGGTTCCCCCTCCGACACTTTGTTATCCCATTTCTCCTCACCCTGTCTCCAAGAGGATGCTTTCACCAATCACTGCCAAGCCTCCCCACTCCTTGAGGCCCCAAATCTCTCAAGGGTTAGGCTTGTCTTCTCCCACTAAGGCTAAACCAGGCAGGCCTCTGCTGTATATGTGTCATGTGTCTGTGTGTGGTGGGGCGCAGGGTGTGAACTCAGACCAGGTGTTTGCAGCCTGGTTGGTGGTTCAGTGTCTGAGAGTTCTCAGGGTTCAGGGTCAGTTGAGACTGCTGGTCTTTCTATGGGGTTGAGTTCCTCCTCAGCTTCTTCCTGGTTTCCTTAACTCAACCTCATGGTTCCCCAAATTCAGTCCAATGGTTGAGTGTATGTATCTGTGTCTGTTTCAGTCATTTGCCTATTGGGCCTCTAAGAGGACAGCCATGCTAGGCTCCTGTCTGTAAGCACACCATAGCATCAGTAATAATGCCTTGGGGCCTCTCCTTGAGATGGATCCCAAGTTGGGCTGGTCACTAAAACTCCTTTCCCTCAGTCTCTTCTCCATTTTTGCCCCTTCAGTTCCTTTAGACAGGAACAATTCTGAATCAGATTCTTTGACAGTGGGAAGGCAACCCCATCACTCCACTTGATGCCCTGTCTTTCTACTCAGGATAGACTCTACAGTTTCTTCTCCCCATAGTTGGGCATTTCATCTAAGGTCTCTTCGTTTAAGTCCTAAGAGTCTCTCATTGTTCAAGTCTCTGATACTTTCTAGAGGGTCTCCCTAGATCCCTACACCTAAAATCACATATTTTTATTTATTCTTTTGGCCCTCAGGACTTCTTTCCTGTCTCCCACCCCTCATACCTGTTCATATTTCCTTTTTCCCCACCTTTCCCACCCTGATCCCTCCCTCCCTCTGTTTCCCGGGATGATTTTCTTTTCGTCCCAAGTGGGATTGAAGTATCCTTATTTAAGCCCATCTGCTTGTTAACCTTCTTGAGTTCTATGGATTGTATCCTGGGTTTTGTGGACGTTTTGGGCTCGTATCTAGTTATTAGTGAATATATACTACACATGTCCTTTTGGGTCTGAGTTACATCACACCACTCTTGGACTTCTCATTTCATATTTTTCATGGCATATGAAAAGTTTTCAGTATTAGTATTTTGAATGCTTCTTTAGCATTGCCCCTTTGAGTTCTGCAGAATTCACTCCTGCTGTTTTATTGGGTCTGTTTACTTATTTTCAGTTTTTCTTCTCCCTGTTCATACATTTGAATCTCTTCCTTGAAAGGGTTTATTTGTTTGATTTAAAATCCCAGTTTACTGTGCCTTCCAACTGTAGAGTTTCTTTCTGATCTTTTAATGTTTTCTCCTTCTTTATGAACACTTACATTCTATTTATAGTTTGAACTCCTCACTTGCTTTATTCCTTTAGTTATCCGGATATCATGACAACAGCTCATTGCGATTCTCTTCGCCATCAGCTCTTTCCATGCCAGACTGCTTGTTGTTTTGCTTATTTGTTTGTTTGTTTTGTGTTTGTTTTCCCTTGAATGGGCCACATTTATTCTCTCTCTTTATATGCCATGTGAGTTCTCTGCTCTTGTTTTGGAAAGAAATATAAAGAATTATAAACATCTTTTGAGAGTCCAGCTTTCCTGTGGGTATGCACAGTGACTCTCACATTTGCCCTTTTTGTGTGCAGCTTCTTTTGAAAGCTGAGGTCTTCAGTATTGTTGCCTTTAACATCTGAATTCCAAAAGAAGAATGTAAATGAAGGCAGAGGTGAAAGATGCCAAGGGATTTCTCCTAAACCACTTTACACAGAAAGAGTGGGCTGCAGTAAGGGAGGGTTTTGCTTAGCAATGGCTCCCTCCTGTTTGCCCCTGTGTGATGAGAAGCAATGGACAACTGTCAGAGCAAAGATCCCTGGTAATTGAAAAGAGTCCTGGTCTGTGCAGGCTACTTCAGCTATATCTGTATGTGATCTGTATATATGGATACATCTATATGTTGTATATCTATATTTGTATTAGATAGATAGATAGATAGATAGATAGATAGGTACATGGGTAATGGATGAATAGTTGGATGGATAGTTGGAAAAACTATCTGTCACATTCATAGGAAAAGTGACAAAAGGTGAATAATTGAAATTATAGTGAGTACTAAGAAAAAGTAACTGATTAAGCTGATAGCACTATAACATTCAAACCTTCCTTCTCGTAGCTGTACACCTTTAAAAATACCAGAATTCTAAAATAGTTCCCCTGGACTGCTTCTACCCTGGAAGTTTGTCAGGTGGTGAGATGTGTCTCAACTGACTTCTACTAAATTGTTTTCTCAGATGCTCTTCACAGTGAGTGCTGTTTTTTGGAGTTGTTTTTTTTTTTTTTTTGTTTTTTTTTTTTTTTTTTTTTTTTTGTTTTTTTGTTTTGTTTTGTTTTGTTTTGTTTTGGCTAATAAGAGTTTTTTATTGATTAGATTTTTTTCTTTGACAGTTTTATTAATGTATCTAGTACATTCTGTTTATGCTTACCCTCACCTTTTAAAATCCACTGTTAACTCTGGTGTCTTAGTCGGGTTTCTATTCCTGGACAAAGTATCATGACTAAGAAGCAAAGTAGGGGGAAAGGGTTTATTCAGCTTACACTTCCATATCATTGTTCATCACTAAAGGAAGACAGGACTGGAACTCAAGCAGGTCAGGAAGCAGGAGCTGATGCAGAGGCCATGCAGGGATGTTACTTACTGGCTTGCTTACCCCTGGCTTTCTCAGTCTGATTTCTTTCTTTCTTTTTTTTTACTGAAGATCTTTATTTAAAAAAAAACAAAGATAAATGTACACATTATTAAGCACTTTTTTTAAGGTTTGATACTCTGCATTAAGATCTTACTAGTTACAATGAGCAAAAAGTACATGCAAAACAGGATGAAACCCAGATTTAGTCAACGTTTTATTAGTGTGTAAGGATTAGGCTTAATGTTTTTTTCTTTTTCTTTCTTGAACTTCACACAGTTTGTGATTTGTTTCTGGGGCAGTCCAAACTTCTGGGGTTAGCCTCCCACTATCAGTGACTGCATATTATCTCTGTTCTTTTGTGAGTGGGTTATCTCACTCAGGATGATATTCTCTAGATGCAACCATTTTCTTGAGAATTTGGTTAAGTCATTGTTTCTGATAGCTGAGTAGTACTCCATTGTGTAAATGTACCACAATTTTTGTATCCATTCATCTACTGAAGGACATCTGGGTTCTTTCCAGCTTCTGGCTATTATAAATAGAGTTGCTATGAACATTGTGGTGCATATGCCTTTGTTGTGTATTAAAGTGTCTCTGGGGTATATGCCCAGAAGTGGAATAGCTGGGTCTTCAGGTAGTACTATGTCCAATTTTCTGAGGTATCGCCAGACTGATTTCCAGAGTGGTTGTATTAGTTTGCAACCCCACCAACAGTGGAGAAGTGTTCCTCTTTTTCCGCAACCTCGCCAGTATCTGTTGTCATCTGAGTTTTGGATCTTGGCCAATCTGACTGGTGTGAGGTGGAATCTCAGGGTTGTTTTGATTTGCATTTCCCTGATGGCTAAGGATGTTGAGCACTTCCTCAGATGTTTCTCAGCTATTCGATATTCCTCAACTGAGAACATTTTGTTTAGCTCTGTACCCCATTTTTAATAGGGTTATTTGATTCTCTGGTGTCTAGTTTTTTGAGTTCTTTGTATACCTTGGATAGTAGGCCTCTATATGATGTGGAGTTGGTAAAGATCTTTTCCCATTCTGTTGGCTGCCGTTTTGTTTTCTTGACAATGTCCTTAGCATTACAGAAACTTTGCAATCTCATTAAGTCCCATTTGTTAATCTTTGACCTTAGAGCTTGAGCCATTGGTGTTTTGTTCAGAAAATTTTCTCCTGTGCCTATGTGTTCTAAGGTTTTCCCTACTTTCTCATCTAATAGTTTCAGTGTATCTGGTTTAATGTGGAGATCTTTGATCCACTTACACTTGAGCTTTGTACAAGGAGATAAGAAAGGGTCTATTTTCATTCTTTTGCATGCTGATTGCCAGTTGGACCAGCACCATTTGTTGAATAGGCTGTTCTTTTTCTATTGAATGTTTACGGCTCCTTTGTCAAAAATCAGGTGACCATATACATGAGGGCTCATTTCTGGATCTTCTTTTCTATTCCATTTATCCACATGCCTATTTCTGTACCAGTACCATGCAGTTTTCAGCACAATTGCCTTGTAATATAGCTTGAGGTCAGGAATAGTGATTCCCGCAGATGTTTTCTTGTTGTTGGGGATGGATTTCACTATTCTAGGTCTTTTGTTATTCCATATGAAATTGCACATTGATCTTTCCAATTCAATGAAGACCTGGGTTGGAATTTTGATGGGGATTGCATTGAATCTGTAGATTGCTTTTGGTAGGATGGCCATTTTTAAAATGTTGATCCTTCCAATCCATGAGCATGGGATCAATCTGCTTTCTTATAGAACCAGGTCTACCAGCCCAGGGATGGCTCCACCCACAATGGGCAGGGCCTTTTCTCCTTGGTCACTAGTTTTGAAAATGCCTTATATCTGGATTCCCTCAACTGAGACTCCTTTCTCTGCAATAACTCTAGCTTGTGTTAAGTTGACACAAAACCAGCCAGTACACCTGACATTCTCCTTCCACATCCCCAGTGATCTCTGGTCTACACTCATACTCTTTAGTTCCATTTTGTTGCCACGATTTTAACAAGAACCATGTGTGTGGTTAAGGGTTTGGAAGAATCTACTGGTAACTGGCAGGAACATAGTTTCATTCACAACTGAAAATAACGCCTGTTTTTTCCCCAGATTCATGAATTGTGAGTCATTCATTAGGGAATATTAGGTCCAGAAGTCCTTCCAATATCTATAACTATTCAGTCCTTTAACATGTCTTCAGACTCCTATATTCTTTCTGCTGCACCCTTTTCAAATATGTTCCTGGGCTTTATGAATGTTGTCTTTAGAGCTAAATACATAAGAGTTTGTTTTTTTTAACATAAACATTTACCACACTTCAGCACAAAGAAAACTTTCTCTGACCCATTAGTAAGCAAGAGTAAGAGTAGCCTTTGTCTTTGGGATAAGCACTAATATTTAGAAGGCAGTCTGCTTAGAAGCACTAGTATTTAGAAGCGTATTCAACTTACATATTTCAATTGGCTGACAAAGTGATGTGATTGTATGTGATATTTTTATTTGTCTTCACTTTGATTAATTCTCCATCACTTCCATCTCTCTTTGAACCTTTCCACCTCCAATGTTGCTCTTTTTCTACTTCTTTATTACTTATACTCTACTACCCCCTTCCTCAAGTCAGTCCCTTTTTCTATGCAATTGGCCTTTTAGAGTTTCCTGATTCCTAGAGGTATGCCAAGTTAACCTACAAAACTGAAGATCTGAAGCTAGAGTCTACAAATGAGGGACAACATGAGATGTTTGTCTCTCTGGTCCTTTTTTTTTAACCTAAGTTTTACCAGCTCCACTTAGCAACCTGTACATTTATTTTCATTTACAGATGAATAGAATTTCATTGTTTGCATTACAGCTATACTATCCATTTATCATTTATCTCTCATCTAGGTTGCTTCCATTTTCTATGTATTATGTATACAGCTGCAATGAACATTTATGAACAGTTCTTCTCTTAGGATAGAAAGTAACATAATCGTTCGGATATTTTCCCAGGAGTGGCTTATTAGGGTCAGAGAGTGTATTTCCAACTTCCCAAAAGAGTGCTTCAAAGATCTCAGCTGCACCAACTACTTGCATCTCAGTAGTAAATAAGGGTTCCATTTCCATACAATGCAGTCAATATCTGCTGGCATTTGATTTTTTCCAATAATCTTCACTCTATTTGAATTGGGATGGACTACCAAATTAGTTTTAATTTGTATTTTCCTAATGGCTAAGGATATTGGATTTTATTAAAAGTGCTTATTAATCACTAATATTCTTATATTCCTTGGTTATGGAACTCTGTTCAGATACTGAACTGGTATTTCTTTGTTGGTGTTCCTGCTTGTTTTGGGTTGGATTGTTTGTTTTCTTGATTATTTTGTTTTTTTGAGTTCTTTGTACATTCTAGATACCAATATTTTATCAAATATATTGGTGCTAGCACTTTCTCACACAGGGTGACTTTTGACACAGTCAATTATCAATGTCCTTTGCTGTACAGAAATTCTTTACTTTCATATACTAACATTTGCCAATTATTGGCCGTTTGTCCATTACCGGTTGTCTTAGAGTTTTATTGCTGTGAAGAAACACCATGAACAAGACAAGTCTTATAAGGACAACATTTAATTGGTGCTGGCTTACAGGTTCAGGGATTCAGTCCATTATCATTAAGGTGGGAGCATGGCAGCATCCAGGCAGGCGTTGCGGTGCAGGTAGAGCTGAGAGTTCTACTTCTTTATCTGAAGGCTGCTGGTGGAAGACTGACTTCCAGGGAGTTAGGATAGAGTCTTAAAACCCAGAACTACAGTGACATACCTACTCCAACAAGGTCACACTTCTAAATAGAGCCACTCCCTTGGCCAAGCACATCCAAACCATGACACTGGTATAGTGTTTAGAAAATCATTACTTATGACTATACTTTTTAGTGTGTTTCATATTGTTTTCTAACAGTTTCTGAGTTTAAAGTTTTATGTTCAAATATTTGATCCAAGTAGAGTTGGCTTTTATTAATCTTGACTTAAGTTTTAATTTACATTTTCAAAACTATTCTTTTGTGTTCATCCTGGCTCAAGATAATAATATATTGAGTGATAAATTGTTTCTTAAATAATAATACTGTATATTTGTTTATTACCTGGGAATGTCATTTTCTTTAACTTTTTGTATAGTATTTTCATGCACTTAAATTCTAGATTTGCTATTATTACTGAGTTGAATGTTTTAAAGAATAACTGATTAAATTATAGTTAAAGCCTTAATATTTTGCTATGTGTGCTATATATTAGTCATGGTGTTAGAAAATAAGTTTTACTGTATTAAAAACTTTAACTACAACTCTAGTTATTATCTAACTGTTTGGATGGATTATGCATTATGTAATAATTTTCTTATTTTGACATGTAAGGTTTTTATAAATTATACACTTTTGCAAAGTGAATATTATTATGTATACCAATTATCATCTGCTTTTAGGAGTTTATATTCTGAGGATTCAGGATAGTAGTAAGTATTTTTTTAAAGTACTATGGATAGGATAGTTTAGGTATGTGTTAATTTAAGTATGTTCAAAATGGGCTTTCAAATATAACAAAAATAGACTATGAGGATAGTCTGTATATATAGCTACAGAATCTACAAATGATAATTAGAAGATGGAATTAGCTTAAAACCATTATTTGCCAATAAGTTGCTATTTCTGCATTGAGTAACTCTAGTGACAGCCAGTATGCAACCTTCTCTGGCAGCTTCTCTATTACATAATTTCTTAACATCACTGTTATAATGTATTTCATAATATTTAATATAAATTACTCCAATTTGAATTATAGTCAAATTCACTTGACTATAAATATGTTTCTGTGCCCTTCCACTTATACACTTAATAATTATGTACTAATTAATGTCTATACAAAAATTAAAGTATAACTCATATCATGAAAACATCATGTGTTCATTTTTTGCATAAAGAAATGAATGCTTCAAGAAGCAAAATAGGAAATGTTGCCCAAAAAATAGTATCAGAGTACCTCAAAAAGAACTAAAATATCTAGCTCTACAGCTATAGGCCAAAGCTGGCCAAATCAATAATAGTTACAAAATATTAAGTCTTCTGCCTTAGGGAAGCAACTAAAATCTTGACTAGCATTTAACTAGCCTCAAGCAACAATGTGAACCAATTGATCAAAGTTATAGGGAGGCAAATTTTAGCTTAGTTTAAGAACTTTCAGAAAGTTAGGACTTCACTATTTCTGTCCATTTGCCTAGAAATTTCATAGTCGTTGTTTCTAATAGCTGAGTAGTTCTCCATTGTGTAATTGTGTAATACAACAATTTCTGTACCCATTCCTCTTTTGAAGAACATCTGGGTTATTTCCAGCTTCTGGATATTATAAATAAGCCTTCCATAAACATAGTGGAGCATGTGTTCTTGTTATATGTTGGAGTGTCTTTTAAGTATATACCCAGGAGTGAAATAGGCCTCCAGGAATATTATGTCCAATTTTCTGAAAAACTGCCAGACAGATTTTTATAGTGGTTATACCAGCTTGCAATTCTACCAATAATGCAGGAGTGTTCTTCTTTCTTCATATTCTTGTAAGCATCTGCTTTCACCTGAGTTTTTGACCTTAGACATTCAGACTTGTGTGAGGTAAAATCTAAGAGTTGTTTGGATTTGCATTTCCTTGATAACTAGAGATGTTGAGCATTTCTATTAGGTGCTTCATAGCCATTTAGTATTCCTCGATTGAGAATTCTTTGTTTACCCAATTTTTAATAGGATTATTTGATTCTCTGGAGTCTAATGTCTTGAGTTCTTTGTATATATTAAATATTAGCCCTATATCAGATGTAGGATAGGTAAAGATTCTTTCCCAACCTGTTGGCTGCCATTTGGTCCTGTTGACAGTATCCTTAGCCTTACAGAAACTTTGCCATTTTAAGTGGTCCCATTTGTTGATTCTTGATCTTAGAACATAAGCCTTCTATTCTATTCCATTGATCCACATGCCTATTTCTGTATCAGTACCATGCAGTTTTCAGCACAATTGCCTTGTAATATAGCTTGAGGTCAGGGATAGTGATTCCCAAAGATGTTTTCTTGTTGTTGAGGATGGATTTTGCTATTCTAGGTCTTTTGTTGTTCCATATGAAATTGCACATTGATCTTTCCAATTCCATGAAGAACTGTGTTGGAATTTTGACGGGGATTGTGTTGAATCTGTAGATTGCTTTTGGTAGGATGGCCATTTTTAAAATGTTGATCTTTCCAATCCATGAGCATGGGAGATCTTTCCATTTTCTGAGATCCTCCTCAATTTCCTTCTTTAGAGGTTTGAAGTTCTTGTCGTACAGATCCTTCACTTGCTTAGTTAGAGTCACACCAAGATATTTCATAGTTTTTGTGACAATTGTGAAGGGTACCTTTTCCCTAATTTTTTTCTCCACATGTTTGTCCTTTGAGAATAGGAAGGCTACCGATTTGTTTGAGTTGATTTTGTATCCTGCCACTTTGCTGAACTTGTATATCAGCTGTAGGAGTTCTCTGGTGGAGTTTTTGGGGTCACTTAAGTACACTATCATGTCATCGGCAAAGAGTGATGTTTTTATCTCTTCCTTTCCGATTTGTATCCCGTTGATCTCCTTTTGCTGTCTAATTGCTCCAGCCAGGACTTCCAGTACTATGTTGAATACGTAGGGGGAGAGTGGGTAGCCTTGTCGAGTCCCTGATTTTAGTGGGATTGCTTCAAGTTTCCCACCATTAAGTTTGATGTTGGCTGTTGGTTTGCTGTATATTGCTTTTATTATGTTTAAGTATGGACCTTAGATTCCTGTTTTTTCCAGGACTTTTAACATGAAGGGGTGTTGAATTTTGTCAAATGCTTTCTCAGCATCTAGTGAGATGACCATGTGATTTTGTTCTTTGAGTTTGATTATATGGTGGATTATATTGATGGATTTCCTTATATTAAACCATTCCTGCATCCCAGGGATGAAGCCTACTTGGTCATGATGAATGATCGTTTTGAGATCCAGAAATGAGCCCTCACATATATGGTCACCTGATTTTGTACAAAGGAGCCGTAAACATTCAATAGAAAAAGGACAGCCTATTTAACAAATGGTGCTGGTCCAACTGGCACTCAGCATGCAAAAGAATGAAAATAGACCCTTTCTTATCTCCTTGTACAAAGCTCAGTATAAGTGGATCAATGATCTCCACATTAGACCAGATACACTGAAACTATTAGATGAGAAAGTAGGGAAAACCTTAGAACACATAGGCACAGGAGAAAATTTTCTGAACAAAACACCAATGGCTCAAGCTCTAAGGTCAAAGATTAACAAATGGGACTTAATGAGATTGCAAAATTACTGTAAGGCTAAGGACATTGTCAAGAAAACAAAATGGCAGCCAACAGAATGGGAAAAGATTTTTACCAACTCCACATCAGAT
Organism: Micromys minutus; assembly: GCF_963924665.1. NCBI lineage: Eukaryota > Metazoa > Chordata > Mammalia > Rodentia > Muridae > Micromys > Micromys minutus. The sequence goes on from NC_137978.1 coordinate 11,654,650, forward strand.
AGAGGCCTAATATCTAAGGTATACAAAGAACTCAAAAAGCTAGACACCAGAGAATCAAATAACCCTATTAAAAATGGGGTACAGAGCTAAACAAAATGTTCTCAGTTGAGGAATATCAAATGGCTGAAAAATTTCTGAGGAAGTGCTGAAAATCGTAAGCCATCAGGGAAATACAAATCAAAACAACCCTGAGATTCCACCTCACACCAGTCAGATTGGCCAAGATCCAAAACTCAGATGACAACAGATGCTGGCGAGGTTGCGGAGAAAGAGGAACCCTCCTCCACTGTTGGTGGGGTTGCAAGCTAATACAACCACTCTGGAAATCTGTCTGGCGATACCTCAGAAAATTGGATATAGTACTACCTGAAGACCCAGCTATTCCACTTCTGGGCATATACCCCAGAGACACCTTAGTACACAATAAAGATATATGTACCACAATGTTCATAGAAGCTCTATTTATAATAGCCAGAAGCTGGAAAGGACCCAGATGTCCTTCAGAAGATGAATGGATACAAAAATTGTGGTACATATACACAATGGAATACTACTCAGCCACCAGAAACAATGACTTCACCAAATTCTTAAGAAAATGGCTGCATCTAGAGAATATCATTCTGAGTGAGATAACCCAGTCACAAAAGAACAGACATAATATGCAGTCACTGATAGTGGGATGCTAACCCCAGAGGCTCTCACTGCCCCAGAAACAACTCACAGACTCTATGAAGTCCAAGAAATAAAGAAAACAAAACAAAAGAAAACAAAAAAATCTCTATACAACAAGAAAACTTTGACTATTTCCATGTTAAATTTTTTTTACATGTACTTTATGCTTATTGTAACTATTAAGTTTTCAATGCATACTATCAAACCCTTAAAAAAATCAAGTACTGACTAAAAAATATATTCATACAGTTTTATGTAAAAATTATTTTAAAATCTGAAAAAAATTACTGACAAAAATGTATTGTATAATTTTACACAAAAAAATGCTTATAATCTGTTAAAAAAAACAAAACAAAAAAAAACCAAAAAAAACATAAGCCTTGAGTATTCTGCTCAGGAAATTTCCCTCTGTCCCTATATGTTCAAAGCTCTTCCCCAGATTTTGTCCTATTAGTTTCAGTGTACCTGGTTTTATGTGAACATCTTTGTTTCACTTGGACTTGAGCTTTGTTACAAGGAGATAAGAAAGGATCGATTTGCATTTTCTGCCTGCCAACTGTCAGTTGGAAAAGCACCATTTTCTGAAGAGGCTGTCCTTTTTTCTGTTGAATTTTTTTAGCTCCTTTGTCAAAGACCAAGTGACCATGGCTGTGTGCATCCACTTCTGGGTCCTCAATTCTGTTCCATTGATCTACTTGCCTGTCTCTGTACCAATACAATGCAGATTTTTATCACAATTGAGCTGTAATACAGCTTGAGGTTAGGGATGATGATTCTGCTGGAAGTTTTTTTTTTTTTTTTTGCTTTTTGGTTTTTTTTTTTTTTTTTTTTTTTATTGTTGAGAGTAGTTTTCACTATTCTGGGATTTTGTTATTCCAAATGAATTTACACATTTTTTTTAACTTTATAGAGAACTGGGTTGGAATTTTGATGGAGATTGCATTGAATCTGTAGATTGCTTTTGGCAAGATGGCCACTTTACTATGTTGATCCTTCCAATCCATGAGCATGGGAGTTCTTTCCATCTTCTGAGATCATCTTCAATTTCCTTCTTCAGAGACTTAAAGTTTTGTCATACAGAGATCTTTCATTAGCTTGGTTAGTGTCATACTTTTTTCATATAGTTTGTGACTATTGTGAAGGGTATTGTTTCATTCTGAGTGAGGTAACCCAGTCACAAAAGAAAACACATGGTATGCACTCACTTATAAGCAGATAATAGCCCCCAAACCTCTGAATACTGAAGAAACAATTCACAGAACTTATGAAGCTCAAAAAGAAGAATGGGCAGAATGTGGATGCCTTAGTTTTTCTTAGGGGAAAAAACACTCACAGGAGAAAACACAGGGACAAATATAGGAGCAGGGATTGAAGAAAAGATAATTCAGAGACTACCTCATTTGGGGATCCATCCAATATGCAGCCACCAATCCCAAGTACTATTGCTGATACCAAGAAGTGCTTACTAGTAAGCACCAGATATGGATGCCTCCTGAGAGGTTCTTCCAGAGTCATACAGATACAGTTGCTGATGCTTGCAGCTAACCATCAGACTGAATATGTGGGCCTTGATGAAAGAGCTAGAGAAAGGACTGAAGGAGCAGAAAGGATTTGCAACCTTATGGGAAGTACTACATTATCAACTAACCAAACCCTCTAGAGCTCCCAGGAACTAAAACACCAACCAATGAGCACACATGGAGAGACCTATGGCTTCAGTTGCTTATGTTGCAGATGATAGTATTGTCTGGCATGTATGAGAGAAGAGGTCTTTAGTCTAGTGAAGGCGCATTTTCCAGTGTAGGGGAATACTAAGGTGCTGAGGTGGGAGAGGATAGTTGGGAGAAGGTGCACCTTTATGGAAGCAAAGGGAGTGGGAGGGGGGATTGAGTGGGGAGAAAAGGTATAACACTTGAAATGTAAATATAGAGAATATCCAATAAAAAACAAGTTGGGATCATCTACACATATAATGAAGTAGTAAATTCTCAAGTAGTTTTGTGGGAAGCAAATTGCTTCTCACCTTAAACTGGAAGAAAATCCTTGGTCATTGGCCTTCAAACATTTTGTCTTAAAAAGGTTTAATGATGAATACTCATTATAACCAACAGATGAACTTTGTGTAATAGGCACAAATACCATGGATGAAGACACTGCCTTAACAGCTGTTTATCACTCATATACTATCATAGGGGTCAGTGTAGCAATGTACAAATTTGGGGCAGACACAAATACTCAACTCACAGAGCTTATTTATATTGTTTTATACTTCACATTTAAGCCTATTTATTTAAAATTATTTTATATTAATAAAATGGATCTATATACACAATTAGTGAATATCTAGATAGATATATACATTCTCCAAGTTCTAATACATAACTTCAGAATTGTGAATTTTTGATGAACCTTCATGTCCTATATTTTCTCTTATTCTTCTAAATGTTTTTATTTATATTTTAGGAATTTCATACCACATATTTTGATGCCATCCCTTCCCCTCCCACCACTTCTCTCAGATTCTCCTCTTAGTTTCCTGCCCAACTTTAAGCATTTTTCTTTTCCCTGCCTTAAAAACAACAACAACGAAGCAGAAAAAACAAAAGCAAAAAAAATAAAACCAAGGAGTATCCTTTCTGTTGCTGTCACTCCCCTGAAGAGGTGTAATTTTTCACTTGCACTGCTAGCAACTGCAAATGTCTTCTGAGGTATGACTTTGTGCTCACTTCCCATGCTGGGATTTTTTTCTAACGTGAACTTGTGTAGATCTTATGCAGGTTCTCTCATTCTTTATGAGTTCATATGTGCATCAGCTCGACTGGGTGTGGAAAACGGTGTTTTAATGAAGTCCTGTACCATCTGTGACTCTTACAATCTTTCTATTTCCTTTGCATCGACCCTTGAGCAGAAGGGTATGATAAAGAAATCCCATTTAGGGACGAGAATTCTGAGGTCTTTGTATGTTGTCTGTTTCTCAATTTCTATGACTAAGTATTATGTACTGCAAGAATAAGCATCTCTGATGAGTATTGAGTCATTTACTGATTGGTGGGTATAGCAACATGTCATTGGGAGTTTTTGCTTTTATTTCTACATTCATTTAGCAGAATAAGAATAGTAGGTTTTCTAACAGTCCCAGTGTGCCATCTATCCTCAGGTTCTTGGTCTCTTTCACAGTGTCAGGTATTAATTCCCCCTTGTGAAACAAGTCTTAGGTCCCCCCAAAAGATGGTTGGTTACTCTCATAATATCTGTGCCATTATTGCCCCAGTGTGTATACCTTTCAGGTATGTTGCTTTTGTAGCTTCCTTGGTTCCTAGACTGATGGTTATTATTACTGTTCCTCCAGTAGCATGTATAGCATATTTTAGTACTGTGAACACTGGTTAGTAGGGTATTCTAATTGAATAGCAGCTAAATTTCTCTTGCTATATGACATAAGTTTGTGGTACTTTTGACAAAAAGGTCCTACTGTCAAGATGTGGAGGGTAGTCAACAATCCTGGCAATAGTGTCTAGTGTTAATGACCAGCAGCTCAAAACTATGTACTGTCTTAAGAACATTTATTTTATGGCTGGTATGGCTCGACTACAGATATTTTAATTATCTTCTTTAATACTCTTCTTTCTCACATTGATTTCTTGTCCTCAGTCGACAATCTTGACACAATTCCCACATGTGATACTCATTGTACTCCTACCCCGTGGAATGTGGTTTTGGTAATGAATGTTACAAATTTTATCATTATTGACAATAGATGGACTTGAAGCTTCACCTCTGTCTAGAGTTTTTACTCCTTAACCAGTTCTTTGCTATCTAAGCATTTGTTTCTTTCTCGGTTTTACCATAACTTACCATATAATTTATATTATATATATATATATATATATATATATATATATATATATATATAATTTATATATTATAATTTAATATATAATTTATGGTAAGTTAAGGTAAACTTATAGTTACCATAAAGATAGCTATACAGTGGTAAAACCCTTTCTCTAAGATTCACAATCATTAAATCCCTGCATATACTATGGAGTCTGTAGTTCTCATACTTCGTTTCTTTTGAGTACTTGTGGCAAAACTATTCTTTTAACTTTCTTTGGCAGACGGAGTAGTGTCCTTGCCCCCATGCTTCTTGCACTCAAGATACAGATTTAGATGCATCAGTGCACACTTAAGACCAGTCACAGTCACTTAGTAAGGCTTTGTCAAAAACCAAAAATCCATTTCTCTAACTATACTGAAATGGCACCTGATTTAGATAAAAACTATACTCATTGGATTGTTCCTTTTTAAAATTCACGAGAAAGAATGTCAGCGCTTGCCGTTCTGCATGCAATTATGTAAGTCAGATGGCAGGGGCATAGGCCTGACATATGTGTCCATTAGATAATCCTACAGCAAGGGTTTCTAGGGAATGTCAGAGCACCGAACACATTCCTAACTTAAATTATGAGGGTGGGCAATTACTTGAGTTCTCAGAGTCTCTTGTAACAAGTCTATCCTTGAGTACACTGTAGCCAGTGGTTTAAGGATTACTTTGGAACCAAGGGACTGATTATGGGGAAGCCATGTAACCAGGGTCCTTGGGTATTAGTTTGAAACCTGCTCACTGGAAATGTTTCAATGAACTAGCCTAATGCCTGAATACACAGGTCTTTCACTTAGGCCAGGAGATGTGAATAATATATGTGATATATTAATTTGCTTCACAGGGAGTAATAAATGACCCTGATCCTGGGGCTTTGTAGGTTTTGATTTTTTTCAAAGCCTACTTTATTTAGGGTTCTTAAATGTTTCAACCTTTCTTCTAAGCCACTGTCTAGAGGTAGGGAAAAATCAAAGTCCATAGGTAACATGGGTAGTAGATCTTTTTCGAAGTCAGTTTTGGGGGATGAGTCAAGTTTTGTGTCAGGCTATCAGCAGTCTAGTTCAATAGCAAACTCCCAACATGAATCAGTAGATCCAGCAGAAACAGCAAGGCTCTGCTGAATTGGCATGAGTTAGAGAAAGCAGCATGAATCAGCCTGGAGGCCACAAGAAGTTCTTTGGTTCTCTGTATGCATTAAAGACTGACAAAAACCAGAAAAGACCCTCTTGTGTTGATCTTCATTTATTTAATTGGTGTGATACAATTTTTGTTTAGAAAATTTTACTTCTCTTTTTTCTTGTGAGATATTCTAGGAAGTTTAGCTAATACCTTTCTACCCAATAGAGAATGCCACAAATAATTATTGAATGCTTAAAGAAATAGATGAACGACATCATCTGAAAAGTCAAATCATTAATTTTTTTTTATGTGAAACTGGTCAGAGTGCTCTTACCCTCTGTCATTTAATGGCAGAGTGTTTAAGATGACAATTAATTTAGCCAACTTCAAAACATAACTACCAGCTGAGTCAGGACAAACACGGAGCTTCAACAGTAAGTAATTACTTACAGAAGCCTGGACTTAGACAGTATTTATTACTCCCTTGTAGAGGAGCATATGCCTGCCGTATTCCTCATGCTGTACAAGAATAAAGTTTTATAAAGCAGGTACCACCATTAGGAAATAACACCTACTTAAGTGACTGTACATTTGCTTAAATAAAATTTTCCAGTGAGTGGAAGGAAAATAAATTTCAAAACCGCCCTTTTAATTCAAGTAACAGAAAACATAATATACTGGCTCCTACAATTTTAATAAGATCCATGATTAATCATTTATAGTGGGTAAATATTATTTTCCTCTGAAAGGATTATATAAAAACTTGTACTAAGAATGAGAATTTCTTTGGGATAACTTTTGTGCTTAATCCTCTCAATTCTCAGGTTCAGGTTCTGAAGAAAGTGGCTGCTAACTGCATCTAATAAGAAACGACGAAGCTTTTTACATTTCTCCTTTAATTTTAGAATTGAATAAGTGCTTTTATTGTGTCTAAATTGGGATGTCTGAAGAGGGCATTCAAAATAGTTCTTATGAAGTATTTTCTCCACTCTGTTCTCATTTCAGCTGAAGGTTTTTTTTTTTTCTTACAAAGCCTTTTCTAATTACCCTTGTAGGACATGGGGACCTTCACAGGACATGGTAAACACTGGACAAGGTAAGTATCCCTTATAAACTTCCTCTTCTTCCTCATTATGCTTCTTTTACCTGAAGAATAGATCTGTACCCAGAATGATATTCCTTGGCCACGTGCTTTCTAGTATAACTAATTCTGCTGCTGATGTTGAAATGTAGGAGGAATTAGACAGCAATGTGCAAGAACAACGTGAAGGAAGATGTCAATCACTGAGGTAGGGAAGTGGTTACATGGGAGCCAGTTTACTTAGAGGAAAAACATTTGGACCCTGAAAAAGAAACAAGGGTAAAAGATGGAAAACCAAGCAAAACAAAACAAGAACAAAAGCAAAAGAGAAGAGAACAGATGTTTCAATTGGATCTAGGGAACAAAAAGAACTTACAATAAAGCCAAAAAGTGAATTCTGTGCAAGCTGACATTAGACACTTGGTGTAAACCCAATTTTTCTTGGGAAAAGCATGGATGATAGAAGATGGTGATTTTTGTATGCCAACTGAAGTGTCACTCTATGTGCTTGAAGGTTTACATACTTGAAATATTGTTATGCCTTTGCAATTTCCTCATATATTACAGCCTGGGAATTTTGTTATCTTCAATTATCTGGGGAAAAATTACAAAGATGACGGATGTATTGTAGTACAGAACTAGATGTGCTTTCAAGGTGTGACGACAGCATCATAAGTGGTCATCAGGCTCTGTGGCAGGACATGAACAATGTGGGTGTTAATAACTCTCAGGATGTCCTGGGGAATAAACAGAAAAATAAGTCTCAGTGTTTTCTATTTAGTGCCAGGTACATAGAAAGGATTCGAACTCTCTTGTTGAAGATGCTGGTCATTAGCTCAAACCTTGGGAGCAGCATGGTTGTCAATCCTGACTGCTCTGATCATCCTATATAGAACACTGCAGAGCTCTAGGGTGTCTCATACCTGGAGCATATGGGAAAAGAGCTGTTTGACGCTGCCAAAAGAAACAAGTATTTACTGATGTCTCTGAAATGTTGCTTGAAACTTTAATCCTTCAATAAGTCTGACAGTTAGAGATTACTGGCACTGGCCAGCATAAATGTAGAATTTCATCAACTTACCCAAGATATTTTCTGGTAAATTTCCGGTTGAACTCTAATTTTAGGCCAAGTTTTCTGAAGTTCAAAGCACTTTTTGTTACACTATGTTTATGTTTCCATGAAATAAGATCAGTGACAAATTCATCCTAAAGGTACTTTGGCAATGCATTTATTTGCTACACCAGGTAAGGAAAATTTCTGTTCATCCAAAATTGAAAAGCCTGAAATACCTGTGTAGTTAATTCTTTATAATTATGAAAATTTGCATCAAGATTAGCTTGGGAATGGCCCCTGGGTTTACACAAAAAGACTTCTTTCAAATGCATGAAGTTGATACAGGGATGCTTTTGAACATATAAAAAGTTGCTACTAATTTTCTAATGCTTTTTTTTAGAAAAAAAAACATGTTATGTTAATTTACCTCAAATATTTCTCATTTATTTTAGGAAAAATAGAGGCAAAAATATTTATAACAGCATTTTTTTTCTGCAAGGGACTTTTATATTGAGTCTCCCTATTTGGTTTGTCTGTAAGCAGGTCCTCCATCTTCTCCAATTGTGGTAACTAGAGCCTCATCACACTTTCCAAACTTCTCCACTTTACCAGAGAGCTTCATCTAAGTTTTGTGCTGCTTAGGATTTACTTTAAGCTATAACTTGAATAATTAATGGATCTTAGGCAAGATTTATTCTATCCCAAACACAAAAGCTCAGGTAATCTTTCTTGTTCAAATATAGGGAGCCTGATAATTGCAGCACAAAATCAACTATGTGGCAGACTATGCACATTTTAGAGAGAAAGTCGTTATGTCATGTAAGATAACATGACAAGAGGGAAGTCTTGGGCTAGTTTTCCAGATATGTGCAGATTTCAGAAGTTTAATGCACATAATCCCCATGAAACATTCTGTTTAACATTGACATGGATGATTATTGCTGCTCTATTTCTGCTCCTTTCTGCAAGAAAGAGCTATGGATTCAGTAACTTTGGGTGAGCATGGAATTCTTAGACAGTAATATTCAAGGGAGTTATGGTTTAGGCAAGCATTCTTGTTTGGTCTTTGAACCTCATTCCTGGGTAAGCAAGGCGTCACCTACTCCATCAGAATGAAGTCAAATATTTATCAAAACCTGAATTTACAAATAAGGTTGTGTCTTTCTCTAGTGAATATTAAGTAAGATTTGCATTTTAGATCCCTACACCAGTTTTAGAAGTACCAACTATGCTTAGAGATTACAGAGGAAAAAATGCAGAGAAATGAGTATTCTTAGCTTACAACTCAGTACAATGTTTGTGACTTGGGAGAAATAACTTAATATGTAACCTAGCTCTCTCCAATTTAAAAATCAACCTAAGGAGAGACTCTTGAATTGAAAAACAAACAAATAAAAAATCTTATATATTTTTTTTAGGATTAAATATTTCATGTTAATGTACAACAGAGAAGATGGGCTCTGTGCTCAGGTGGGTATCATCCTGTGCTGTTTGCCTCTAGGCCATTCAACCGATTCACTGTATTGTGGTACTTCCAGCATCAAAGTATAGGGCCAGAGTAAAGGTTGTAAATCCCACATGGTAGTGGCATAAAAGTAGATCACAGACCAATGGAGTCAAACTGGAGGTCCTGGAATAACATACTGAGATATCCTCCTTGGATTCTGAATAAAACTATAAAAGCAAACAAAATCTTGGGAAAACCATATACTCATGTGGAAGTTGTTCTTGGGAAATTGAGAAGCATTAAACTAGATACCCATCTCTTACACTAGATAAAATCCTAGATGTCCAAAGAGATTAGTGCAGCATTTGAAAGTTTCAAGTGACTAAAGGAATAAAACACTTCATGGTTTTATCAAAGGGACTCTTGATCTAGAAAATAACAGAAAGAATTTATAAACATCATTTTATGATATTAAAAAGCTCCTTTGTCCCTTGCATGTGACCAAATGCTCAGGCTATTTGTCACCAGGAACAGCAGAGATCCAGGGACCCAGGCATGGTGAGACTGTGTTGCTAGTAGCCGGGGCCCAGAGAGGGCTGGGCCTGGTGCAGAGAAAGCATGACCCCAATTGGACAAGGGGAGCAGGAACTCTGCTTTAGAGACTCCGGTCCACCCAGAAGGCTCTTGCTTGCTGACCAAAAGCTCAAGCCATTTGCCACTGAAAACAGCGAAGATCTAGAGACATATGCCAGGTACATGAGAGAAACAGGAACCAATCACTGACAACAAGACCAGTATGATCACAGACAACAAGATGGCAAGAGGAAACCAAGACAACATGGCAACATCAGAAACCAGCTCTCCCATCACAGCAAACAGTGGAATGTCAAACACTCCAGAAAAGAAGACTCAGACCTGAAATCATACCTCAAGGTGATGATGGAGATCTTTAAAAAAGAACAGGAGTAAAAGCATAAAGAAATGGAAGCTTTTAAAGAAGAAACACGAAAAGCACTCAAAGAAATGAAAGGATTAGAAGAAAACAGAACCAAAGAGATGAAGGAATTGAAGAAGGAATTTTAAATGGAAATGGAAACGATAAAGAAATCACTAAAAGAGACAAACCTGGAAGTAGAAAACCTAAAGAAGAAATCAGGAGTCACAGATGCAAGCATCTCCAACAGACTACAAGAGATGGAAGAGAGAATCTCAGGGGTCAAGGACAACATTGAAAACATAGAAAAAACAGTCAGAGAAGATGCAAAAGCCAAAATGCTCCTAACCGAAAATGTCCAGGAGATCCAGGACACAATGAGAAGACCAAACCTAAGGGTAATAGGAATAGAAGAGGGCATAGAATATCAACTAAGAGGGAGAGTAACTATCTTCAAAAATATCATAGAAAAAAATGTCCTTACCCTTAAGAATGAGATAACTATGAGCAAAAAAGAAGCCAACAGATCTCAAAATACAGTGTGGACCAGAAAAGAAATTCTTCCTGACACATAATAGTCAAAACCCCAAGTGCCCAAAGCAAAGAAAGAATACAAAAAGCAGTAAGGGAAAAAGGTCACATAACATATAAAGGCAGACCAATCAGAATCACAACCTACTTCTCAACAGAGACTATGAAAGCTACAAGATCCTGGACAGACATCATGCAGACACTAAGAGAACACAAGTGTCAGCCCAAGCTGCAATATCCAGCAAAACTCTCAATCACCATACATGGAGAGACCAAGATATTCCAGGACAAAAAAAATTTACACAATATCTTACCACAAACCCAGCAGTACAATGAATTATAGGTGGAAAACCCAATACTACAAGGGGAACTACATCCTCATAGAAACAAGAAAACGCCTAAGCAAGAAAACCAAAAGAAGAAAGACACACACACACAATTCTACCTCTAAAATAAAAAATAGCAGGAAACAGCAACCACTATTCATTAATATCTGTTAACATAAATGTACTCAATTCCCCAATACAAAGACATAGACTATCAGACTGGATACATAAACAGAATCAAGCATATTGGCTGAATACAGGAAACTCATCTCTGAGACAAAGACAGACACTATCTCAGAATAAAAGGTTGGGAAAAAACCTTCCAAGCAAACAGCCCCAAGAAACAAGATGGAGTAGCCATTCTAATATTGAATAAATTAGATTTTCAACCAAAAGTTATCAAAAAAGATAAGGAATGACACGTTTTACTCCTTACAGGGAAAATTTGTCAGGAGGAACTCTCAATCCTCAACATATATGCTCCAAATACAAGAGCACCCATATTCATAAAAGAAACCCCACTGAAGCTGAATAAATACATTGCACAGCACAAATTAATAGTGGAAGACATTAACATCCTACTCTCATCAATGGACAGATCATGGAAACAGAAACTGAACAAGGACACACTGAAACTAGCAGAGGTTATGACTCAATTTCTATTAATAGACATCTACAGAACATTTCATCCTAAACCAAAAGAATATAACTTCTTCTCAGCACCTCAAGGCACCTTCTCCAAAATTGACCATATATTCGGTCACAAAACAAGCCTCAATAAATAGATATAAGTAGATTGAAATCCTCCCATGCATCCTATCAGATCACCATGGTCTAAGGTTGGTCTTTAATAAAAACACAGACAACAAAAATCTCATATACACATGGAAACTAAACAATGGTTAATTAAATGATAGCATGGTCAAAGAAGAAATAAGAAAAGAAATTAAGTATATTCTAGAATTTAATGAAAATGAAAACACAACATACCCAAACCTATGGGATGCAATAAAAGCATTACTGAGAGGAAAACTCATTGCGCTGAGTGCTTCCAAAAAGAAACTGGAGAGAGCATATACCAGCAACTTGACAGCACAGCTTGAAAGCTCTAGAAGAAAAGGAAGCAGATACAACCAAGAGGGTTATATTGCAAGAAATAATCAATCTTAGGGCAGAAATAGACTAAATACAAACAAAAAGAACCATTCAAAGAATCAACAAAATCAAGAGCTGGTGCTTTGAGAAAATTAACAAGATTGATAAAAGCTTAGCCAGACTAATTAGAGGACAAAGAGATTATCCAAATTAACAAAATCAGAAAGGAAATTGGAGACATAACAAATGAAACTGAGGAAATTGAGAAATCATCAGATCCTACTACAAAAGCCTCTACTCAACAAAGCTGGAAAAGCTGGAGGAAATGGTTGAATTCCTAGACAGATACCAGATACTAAAGTTAAACCAGGTCCAGGGAAACCACCTAAATAATCCCATAACACCTGAAGAAATAGAAGCAGTCATCAAAAGCCTCCCAATCAAAAAAAGCCCAGGTCTAGACTGGTTCAGTGCAGATTTCTCTCAGAAAATTATTGACCACCTAATACCAATACTCTCCAAACTACTCCACAAAATAGAGTCAGATGGAACACTAAGTAACTTAATTTTCTGGACCAAAATAATCCTCCTTGTTCCTAAGCCACACAAAGAACATACAAAGAAAGAGAACTTGAGACCAATCTCACTTATGAACACTGAGACAAAAATACTCACAAAATCTTTGCAAACCAAATCCAAGAACACATCAAAACGATCATTCACCATGATCAAGTACACTTCATCCCTGAGATGCAGGGATGGTTTAATATATGGAAATCCATCAATGTAATCCACCATATAAACAAACTCAGAGAAAAAAACCACATGGTCTTCCCACTAGATGCTGAGAAACCATTTGACAAAATTCAACACCTCTTCATATTAAAAGTCTTGGAAAGAACAAGAATCCAATGCCCATACATAAACATAATAAAAGCAATATACAGCAAACCAATAGCAAGCATCAATCTTAACTGTGAGAAACTTGAATCAATCTAACTAAAATCAGGGACTAGACAATGCTGTCCACTCTCCCCCTACCTAGTCAACATAGTACTGGAAGTCCTGGTTGGAGCAATTAGACAGCCAACAGAAATCAAATGGATAGAAATTGGAAAGGAAGAAATAAAAATATCACTGTTTGCATATGACATGATAGTGGATGTATGTGACCCCAAAAATTCTACCAGAGAACTTCTACAGCTGATAAATAAGTTTCAGCAAAGTGACTGGATATAAAATTAACTCAAACAAATCAGTAGCCTTCCTCCACTCAAAGGATAAATATGTGAAGAAAGAAATTAGGAAAAAGATACCATTTACAATAGTCAGAAGAATATTAAATATATTGGTGTGACTCTAAGCAAGAGAAGAACCTCTATGACAAGAACTTCAAATCTCTGAAGAAGAAATTCGAGGAAGATCTCAGAAAACAGAAATATCTCCTATGCTCATGGATTACAAGGATCAATATTATAATAATAGCCATCTTACAAAAAGCATTCTACAGATTCAATGCAATCCCCATCAAAATTCCAACCCAATGCTTCATAGAATTGGTAAGAGCAATGTGCAGTTTTAACTGGAATAACAAAAAACCCAGAATAGGAAAATCTATCCTCAACAACAAGAAAGCATCTGCAGGAATCACCATCCCTGACCTCAAGCTATATTATAAGGCAATTGTGTTAAAAACTGCAGGGTACTGGTACAGAAATAGGCACATGGATAAATGGAATAGGATAGAATATCCAGAAATGATCCCTCACATATATCGTCACTTGATTTTTGACAAAGGAGCTGTAACATTCAATGGGAAAAGGACAGCCTTTTCAATACAATGTGCTGGTTCAACTGGCATTGAGCCTGCAGAACAATAAAAACAGACCCTTTTTTTATATCCTTGTACAAAGCTCAAGTGCAAGTGGATCAAAGATCTCCACATTAAACCAGGTGCACTGAAACTATTAGAAGAGTAAATAAGGAAAACCTTAGAACACATAGGCACAGGAGAAAATTTCCTGAACAGAACAACAATGTCTGCTCTAAGCTGGGTTCTGGTGTTGCCAGGTTGTCTTTGTTTTCCTGGGGTACATTCTTTTGCTTTCCTCTTGCCATCTTGTTGTCTGTGTTTATACTTGGTCTTGTTGTCAGTGACTGGTTCTTGCCTCTCTCTTTTACCTGGCCTGTGTCCCTGAACCTCCTGCTCCCTGGCTACTCAGAATGCCTTCTCACCAGGCCTGTGTCCCAGGTTCTCTGCTATTCTTGGTGTCGGATGGTCTGAGCTCCCGTTCTGCACTCAAAGTCCTCAGGCTGTGAACAGCCCAATGCTGGGTTATTGGTTCCCTGAACCAAGCGGGGGGGGGGGACTCACTTTCCATGTGCTTGGCAGAGATCTCTCTACAGTGATCTCTCTGCACCCCGGCTACTTTGAATGCCTTCTCACCAGGCCAGTGTCCTTGGATTTCCCTTATCTTTTTGTATTTTTAAATAAAGTTGTTCAATTAAAACAAATAAAATAAAAATCTTTTTCTCAGAAAATGAATTGGTTAATATGATAAAATAAATATTGATGAATGGAGGGAATCTTTACCAGTATTTATGCAATGTAGAATTAATATCTGGAATATATATAGAACTAAAATATTAAGCTCTGAAAGAGCAAATGATGCCATCAAGAAAGAGGCAACTGAACTCAACAGACATCATACGTCCAAAGAAGTACAAATGGCCAGGGAATACATGAAAAAGTTTAACATATTTATCAATCACAGATAGAAATGCAAATCAGAACTTCTTTGAGCTTCTATCCTTGTCACAACGGCTACCATTAATTTAATAGATATGGCATATCTTTGTCAAAATTAAAAAAAAGAAGAAGAAAGATGCTATATACTACTTGTAGGTGTCTATTATAGAAGTTTGTTCTTATTCCATGGAAGTCAGAGTAGAATTATTCAAAAACATAGGTATAGAATTCCTATACTGTCAAGTCATAACAACTCTAGGTTATACTGAACAGAACACATCTACATTACCTACATACTCACATTTCTCAGCCTTTCATTCACAACAGCCATGTTGTGGAATAAGTTTAGATACTTATTAACAAATGAACAGGTGTAGAAACCGTGGCACATGCAGATGATGGAGTTTTGTCCATTTGCAACTCTGGAAAATAGATGGAACTGGGAATTTTATATGAATGAATGAAGTGGGACTTGGAAATATAAAGAGGACTAAGAGACAGGAGGAGAAGAAAAAAAGAGAAAAGATGGAGATAACAAAAATATCATAAAGCTAATAAATATAATCAAATAAAAATGCACTTATAAAAATGTAATAGCAGAAGTTATTTTTGCAAAATTATATATATGTGTATATTAAATTACAAAACAGTTAGATTTCTTTTATTACAAAATTTTTTCTACAATTGTTCTCTCAAGAATCCGAATGATGGTATTTATATGATACCATAAGCTATAAATTCTAGAACTATGTGGTAAAAAGTATGTATATACTAGAAGAAAATGTATATTTCCTATAAATAGCTAATATTTCAAAAATGTGAAATTATATTATTTGAGATGTTTCTTAGTTCTATATGTTCCCATGATTGTACTGAGATTTGAGATTGATTACATTTATTGAAAAAAAAACCTGAAGAAAGGTATCCATTGGGTATTAATTGGAAAAGGTCATGATGTCTTTGGAATTCCTACAAGGGATTATTTCTGTAATTTTCCTGTAAGATATTTTAAAATTATTTTTATTTTGTGTTTGTGAATATATGTGTTATTAAATCCATGAGATCAGAGGACAACTTGCAGAAGTCTGTGTACTTCTACCATTTGGGTTCTGGGAGTGAAGACTAATCATTAAGCTTGGTGGCACACATTTTTAATGCAAAGCCATCTTGCCAATCAAAAAATATTATTCTAGAATAGCATGACAGGAATACTACTGTTTCTCTTCTGCATTTGATATAGCTTCTTTCCACTGCTAGAGATAACTTTTCCCTTTAACCTACTTGAAACTCAGCATCAGACTTAATAACTGCATAAAATCAATTGAACTATTTCTTCATATTTTGTTACTTTTACTCTACCTTACTTTTTTCTTTGATTCTGAAGTTTTACATATTTTCATAGACTATCAGCTGTATCACATATAAGCTACCTGAAATATATAAGGGATGTAGAGACTTAACTGTACAAAATTTTAATGTATGCAATTATATCATTATTATTTAGTTGCTGAACACTTTAGTCTTGAGTGTTTTACTTTGAGTGAATAATTTCTATTAGAAGAGAATTCTATGAGGTTATGTGAGAGGCAAAGTTGCAGCTAGAAAAAATCAGTGTTTAATGCAAGGTTACCCCTGAAAATTTCCCAGAAAGAGTTTATTAGAAACAATAACAGGTGTCAGTAACTATAACACAGTTAAATTTTCATCCTGAATTATACACGTTCATATTTATTTATATAAATATAGTGTTGAAAAGTTTGTGTTGGTAACCCTTTTAAGATTGGAGGTATTAAGAGAAATTGTTACTTGAAAATTTACTGTTAAAACCATACTTCCATTCTTCTTTTATTCTTTATTTAGGCTAATTATTACTTTGTAAGTCAAGTTTCATGGGCAGAAAAATTAGACTTGAACCTTCAAACCTATCCCTTTCTCTCATTCAGTGTCTCACAGCCAAACTGAGTGCAGTTAGCATTGTCCACTGTCACATAAATATATGGCTGTCTTTGGAAGTGTGGGCAGTCTTTGTGAAGCCACATGCATTAAAAACAATAAAACAACAAAACAACAATAACAACAACAATAAAGGTCTCTTCATCTCCCAGCAGCCTTGAATGGTCCAGAAAACACCAAAACAAATTTCTTTTATCTGCATTGGTCAAATCACAGAAGTCTTTTTATTATTTTATTTTATTTTTTTTTATCTTTTCTCCACTAACTGGAAGGCTGGAAATTCTAAGTCATGAAGTCTGAAGAGTAAAGCAGAAGAGAAAATCTTTGCTCATCCTCCTAGTCCTGTATCCCTCTGTAATTTTTGTGTTTGAATTAAAGTTCTTTTCAGTTGTGTAGCAATTTCCTCTGAATTGAGACATTCCCTCCAGGAGGGAAGAGAAGGTACCTGAGACTTGGGAAGTAAACAAATGTGAAAAGTGGAAACCTGAAAGAAATTCTGGAAGGCCCCTGTCTAGCTTTGAAGAATGGATAGGTAACTGGCATAGGAAGGCTTTGACCAGCAAAACAGCTGAAAAAAGAGTGCCCCATTTTTGAAGTGTCTGCCAGCTGTGCAGAGAGCTCCAGGGTTCCTGTTTTGTGAACTGTCCTCTGTGCTGGAGTGGGCTTTCTGTGTTGCAAGTGCTTCTTGAATTCATTTCTTCTCCAGTAAATTACCTATCCCTCATACTCCTGTTGGTTAGCCCAATGTAAACTTACTGGCTCAGCTAGCTGGACTTTGATTATGACAATTATTACTACCATGAATTTTGGTCTGTCATGTGTTCTTTTTCTGAGATGAATAGATGTGTGTTTTTCATCTCCCCATGAAAATCTATCATATGCTTTCTAATCCAGAATAACGTCACCTTCATTTAATGAGTCTAAAATATTTTTTTCCTCCAAGTATCTCATTCTCAAGTATTAGGGTTGAGGGTATTATGACATTGGGGGAAACACAATTCCACATTATAACATTAAACACTGCCACTGACCTAGGCTGATGGTATGAATCATTTAAAGATACGATTTGTTGTTGTCTTGACCCTGTGAAACCCTCTTTGCTTTTCCATTCTCCTTCCTTTAATTTTATTGCCACCTTTTTCTTTCCTGAGCCATGATTTAATTTTCAACAAGTGTATTTCATAAGAAACTCCACTATCTGACTGCTATGTAATAACATTTAAAGGATATTTTTGTTTTAACATGACTTTTATTAGTTTTAATATTTTTAAACAATTTTAATAAGTTTTATAAATTTTGATTACGTTTTTCCTACAGTGTGTGGGGTTTATTTCTATGTAAGTAATGTACATATTTCTAGGTATGTGTATGTAGGTAGAAGAGGGAATAATGGAGAGAGGGAAAGTGGATGAGCGACTGGACTGAAATCTCCAGTGGTGGAAGTATTGCAGGTTCAGATGGCTGCTTCAGTTGAACCCTCACATTGATAAAATGCCTTCTCATAGAACAGGTATTCATATGCTGCCTCTCAAGATGGTCTAGGAATCAATTAGAAATTAAATAGTTTTGAGACCTTCCGGGAACAAGATCATAGCAGAGATTTGCAAAGCATGGGAACATGTCTACTCCAAGAGAAAGGGTACTAAGGAGGAACACAATGTTGCATCCATGTCTTGTAATACCTCCAGGGCTCTGTTTTCTAAGGTTCAGTTTTTACACTTGACTGCATTATTAGGATGATATTTTCAAATGGGGGACTCTAAACCATGCAGACATGAGCATTTTTAATAAAGTGTCTTTCTGTATAATGTTACCTGTTGCTTTTGTTCAGTTTAACTGTATGCATCCTGTGTGATTTTTCAGTACATTTTTCTTTCCTAGTAGAAAGCCCATCATGGTCCTGTCTAAAGGACTCATGTAGATATTCTTTTTATTCACTGCCTTGATTTTATTTTTATGATGTTGTAAATTAAGTGAAAAAGATTATCAAGGAATACTCTTCCTTGTCTATTGACTGCCTACTTTGCTTGACTTTCTTTTATGATGTAAATTAAATGAAAATTCTCTGGGTCCTTTCTGGGTAAAAATACACAGGAAGCATCTTATTACTTGGCCAGGAATGATGAACATGTCAGAAGCAGGTCCCCCTCCTCCTTGGTTTGCATCCTGGAGTAATATAGCAGATTCCATGCCACTTCCCAATAATAATATAACAGAAGCCAGAGTTTTAAGCTACTGAGCATTTCATAGCCTTTGAGCCTTTAGAATAACTCAAAAGACTTCAGGGAAATGATATTTGTGCTTTTCTTCAAAGGAACAAAAACTTCAGTTTGCCGGAGCCATGGATACATAGAACTTAGTGTTGTATTCAGAAGAGCTGAGTGAGGTACCACTCAATTGTATGATTAAGTTATTGGATCTGCAGCTGATTTTCATGTCTGTTTCTCTCTCTATTATATCAGGAAAATATCCAACCTCTTCATGGTTGTTTTAGCTAATCTAGTAAATAGAGACAGTAATGCTTACTTCATGTGATCTTTGAGAGAATTCAGCCGACAAAACAGTAATTATTAATGGGGATACTTTTGTTATTAGAGCAGGTAACAATGCCAGGCAACCCCTGATACATGTTATTGACAGGAAACAGTGATTGGAATGTGGAAGTTGTGATGCTTTAAATTTTGTCACACTTTATACGAAAGCCCTCACAGCAATATGAATCTTTCAGGATAACACGAAGTACTTCACAGAGTTTTGGTCAAAGAGCAAAATAACAAAAGCATTTGCCACATCTAATAAGGCCAAGTAGTATCCAATAACAGTCTGAAAGTATTCTTCCAATTCTTAACTTATATGTTAAATTCAGCTCTGTAAATTTATCATAAAGATCTGTGTCTGAAAGTAAATGTAGAAGTATAAAACATTGTTCTTTGAGATTGTTTCACAGTGGTAGTCTATAACCCCCATGCCCTTTGTGGCTAACTCAGCAATAAAATAAAAGAGGCTTAGAATGGGGTGAGGTTTGCTAAGAAATTTTATGACATGCTTCAGGCAATTATTGTCACCACACAATTTAGACAGGACTTATAAAGGCATATGCATTTAAAATGTTATATAAATATACAATGCATAAAGTAATCTCCTTGAATAATAAATGTATTTACCCAAAGTGTAAGTAAAGGAGCTGGTGCAATTATCCAGGTAAATACTGGTGTCCATGACCCTGTTTCTTTTGTTGTTTTGTGCCATAGGAACAAAACTAGAAATATTATCTTATGATGAAGGTCGGAAAGAACTTCACCTAAAGCCTGCCCAAATCTTCTGTAAAAGTGTGACTGTCCTAACATTGTTCTGTGCCAGTCCTAATAACTGAGCCAGTAATCAAGGGCTCTCTGGCTTCCATCCAGGAATGCACTGTTTCTACAAAGAGACTTTATGTACTGTAAAATGAAGGCTATGGCATCAGTTCTATGAATATGTAGCTAAGTTTCTATGTTTCTCACTAGTTTAGGAAACAGATAGATTGGTGTTTTTGTGAGTCCATGTGACTCTCACATTCCATGGATGGACCGTTCTTGTTTTGAATGACATTTAAATGGGCAGGAATGTGTGAAGATTGAGTCACTGATTCCAACTAGATGTAAATATGGTTTAGCTTTTTAATTTTTAGTTTCTAATTAATAATTGGGCACCAAATATTAAAAGCCTACAGTAAACTGATCCTGGTATATTACCTAGGCAATGGGGACAAGAAAGATGATAATAGTGCATTGTAGCAACATGAACAGTCCTGCATTCTGTGTGTTTTGTCTCAGCTCATCATAGCAGTCATCCTGCATTGGGACAGTATTACCTATTTTATATGTGTGAGTAAAATACAAGTTAGTAAACATTAAAGGCCAGAGTCTAATTCTCTCCTGAAGGTGGTTGACAGAAACACCCTCACAATCTCCAAGCCTACAGCCATTTAAGGTTCATAAACTGACACTGACTTGGTAGTGGCATAACCTTCTTTGGAAAATAAAGGGTATTTGTCTTCTCTGGCTACTGGATATACTTTTGTTAGTTGATAAGGATGCTTTCTGGTCTCATTGCCCAAGGGGTAGGCCGTTTCTTTTTCTTATTTTACAACTTTATTTAAAAAAATAGAGAGATACATGTGCAGATTTTTAAGAGCATTTTGGAATAAAACTATATGAATATATTTTTGTCAGTACTTGGTTCTTTTCAAAGGTTTGATAGTATGCAAGAGTAGCTGTATGGCAGTAAAGGAGAAACTGCTATGGCAGAATGTAAATTAGGAAAGTACTTACGGATGATAGACAAAATGATTAGTGACTTCCTTTCGTTGGAAAAGAAACTCATGCTAAGTACTACCAATATGTTTTCAGACTCCACTTAATCAAAGGGAGAAACTAATTACAAGGTTCTGAGCTTCCCTAGGGCCTGAGACCAAAATCCAAGAAGCTTCTATTATATGAAAACAGTTGTCTGAGTCCAGACATCTCCAGGGCAGTTTCCTCATCTTACAGGCAGGGCAAATAAGTCTATGTTCTCAGACCAAGGAACCTAGTCTGAATCTGCTTGGTGAAAACTCCATTGCTCAGCCCCTTGTATTAAAATATGATTGGACCATGCTAAAGCCTACAACACTCTCCCTCACTTTATGGCATTCTTTAAATATGCTGTGAACTTTCTCTTCAGGGTCACCGTTCAGTTCCAATGTCTGTTCTGTGGCCCTGGTCCATCAGTAGAAGCTTGATTAGAATAAATTCTCATCATCTTCATAGACCTGGTGTTTGAGTTATATTGTATTTATGTTGGATTTAAGCAGACCCTACACTGCTTTACAGCTAATACATAATGTCCATATAAGTTTTAGTAATTCAGATGGAATCAGGAAAGTTTATGGTCACCAGTAATTCTCTCAGATCTTTGGAAATGATCATGTAGAGTGTAGACCTGTGATTCTCAACCTTCTGAATGTCATAATCCTTTAATACATTCCTTATGTCATGGTGACCCCAACTATAAAATGATTTTTGTTGTTACTTCATCGCTGTAATTTTGCTACTGGTATGCACCATAATGTAAATATCTGGTTTTTCTGATGTTTGTAGGAGATCCCAATATAAGTGTCATTTGACTCCCAAAGGAGTTTACAACCATAGGTTGAAATCCACTGGTCTACATAGATATATGTAAACTATATCTTAGGATAATCTTGTTTATCCTTTATAAGTGCCTTAAATGTCACCTTTACATGAATTAGGTTATAGACCCTTATAACAGTTCTCTGAAGTAATAGTGCTATTTTTGTCTTACAGATGAGAAGGCAGCTGGCCTTGAGAGTACTTAGTAACTCCCCCTGTTCTACTAATACATACTTGTAAATCCAGGGTCCAAGTGCAGGTGTTGACTGCGATGTTTATGCTGCTAACCCTTATGTTTCACTCTGCTGAGAAAAAAGAAACAGATTCAACTATCACGCATCTCCTCTCTCAAAGCGTTTATAACTCTTGTTAATAAGAAATTTGTTAACTCAAATTTTAGTGTACCATTTTAGAGTTCCCATCTGAGGAACACACACACACACACACACACACACACACACACACACACACACAGCTTGAATAAATAGGCAGCTATACATATGTATCTGCTTAATGAGGTTGCGTTTATAAAAGTGGTTGTTGCTGAACGTGTTGGGATCTCTATGATTAGCAACGAATCCTTCATGCTTTAAGTTAAATAACATAACCTATTGTGTTTTTAATGAGAAAATTTCCAGCTGGTGATATAGCTTGTTGATTTTTAGGAGGCCAGGCCTCGATGGAGGAAGTATGTCATTAAGGGTGAGCTATGGGCTTATGTAGCCTCATATTAATTTCAGTTAGCTATCTCTGCTTCATGGTGTGGTTGATATATGATCCTTCAGCTTCTTGCTCTTCCCACCATGCCAGTCGTTTGCTACCAAAGCTTTGCTAACATGATGGATTCTTCCTCTAGAAGCAAAACAAACTCTCTTTTCTCTAAGTTGTCTTTAGTCATGGTGTTTTACCACAGCAACAGAAAGTAACTAATCCACCCCTCCCGTCTGCATTGATATTAGCATTGCTGTGGGTCTGAAAGTCAAGTTCTGATCAGTTTCCCATTACTATGAGTTATAGCAGTTCTGATCCAGATGAACTAATGAAAGATAAATCCATTTTTTATGGGCTGATCAGCATATACAGCACCAAGATTTCTAGTTGTATATATATATATATATATATTGCTGTTACTAGGTTTTTTAAATTGCTTGAGAAAAGATCAGTTATAATATTTCTTAAAAACAATAAAAATACTGAAGATATAAACCCACACTTTCTGTCCGAAAACCATACCAGGCAAAATAGAGTCTGTTTAGTCTGCAGTAATTTGGCAGCTTCAGTATTGAAATGTGTATCACTTTCTGTTATTGAATTTAGAGCCAAGTTCTTATCTCTCCTTTTTTCTTAAGATATCTGCACAGATTCTGTTGTATAATTAGTACAACATGTTCTCTTTGGGCTTCTGTTATTTAATTGAAAAGAATCTTGGAGTCCTCAATTTTTTCAACTTCCAAAAGTGAGTACATTTCTGTTGAGTTTTTGGTTATTTTGATTATTAACCATTAGAAGACTTCCAAACAGAAGAAAGTATTTAAGCTTGAAATACACTTCTCTCTGTCTCGTTTTTATCTTAACACTTTCCTTCTTCCTACCATTTCTTTTCTCTCTGGTCATCCCTGAAGGGAGGCTGTTCTTGGGACACATAGATGTGAAGGAAGAGAAAAGAAAATACCTGGAAAAGATTTCTTTCTGGGACTTCCCCTGCCCTCAAATCTGACAGTGAGATGGAACACAATTGTCTTAGTCACATTTGTATTCCTGCACAAAATATCATGACCAAGAAGCAAGTTGGGGAGGAAAGGGTTTATTCAGTTTACACTTCCATATCCCTCTTCATCACCAGAAGAAGTTAGGACTAGAACTCAAGCAGGTCCGGAACCAGGAGCTGATGCAGAGGCCATGGAGGGATGTTACTGGCTTGCTTCCCATGGCTTGCTCAGCCTGCTTTCTCATAGAACCCAGGTCTACCAACCCAGGGATGGCACCACCCACAATGGGCTGGGCCCTCCCCCCTTGATCACTAGTTGAGAAAATACCTTACAGATGGATCTCATGGAGGCATTTCCTAAACTGAGGCTCCTTTCTCTGCGATAACTCCAGCTTGTGTCAAGTTGACACAAAACCAGCCAGTATAATTGACCCCTGTCAACTTGACACACAAACAAATCAATATTAAGCTTCAATTCTTACTTTCTTGTTCATCCCCAAGATCTAGATAACCCTGAGTCCCACAGCCTTTACCAATTTTTACATTTTAAAATCGCAATACCTTTAAAATATTCAGTCTCTTTTAAAAATTAAGGTCTTTTTATAATTCAAAGTCTCTAAATTGTGGGCTCCTCTTCTTCCTTCAAGAGGGAAAGATATCATGGCACAGTCACAGTCAAAGCAAAATCAATCTCTAACCATCCAGTGTCTGGAAATCCACTTACGAACTTTTGGGCTCCTCCAAGGGCTTGAGTCACTTCTCCAGCTCTGCCCTTTGAAGCACATACTTTGTTTCTAGGCTTCAGCTGCCTGTTCTCCACTGCCACTGCTGAACTTGGTGGTCATCTCATGGTACTGGCATCTCTAAAACACTATTGTCAGTCCTGGTGCACTAATTGCCAGTGAGGATGCACCTTCACCAATGGCCGTCCATGGCCTCTCACAGTGCCGAACCTCAGCTGTTCTCCATGACCCCTTCATTCCTTCAAAACTAGTACCACCTGTGTGACTCTTACACATTACCAAGTCCAGCCACAGCATGAGGTACAACCTTGGCTGTCTCTGGAACACATCCTCTTTGTACTTTCAGAAAACATATCCCAGAAGATTTCAAGTCAATGACGCTGTTCTCTTCTTAATCACCACTAATTTCTTAGCTCCAGCTGACCAGCATCAATAGTCCCGGTAATGCAAAGGTTTTGCTTTGGTAGTTCTGGTATCTTGTTAATCACAGCTTCAGCCCCAGCTAAGCAAAACCACAGAATCTTCACAATCAAAATAGCAATAGTCCTGATCAAAGAGTCTTTAATCTTCCCTCTGAAATTTCCCAAGCCAGGCCTTCATCTTCTACACTGTTCTCAACATTATCTTCCAAGCTCCTACTGAACATCCCACAGAGCTCTTAATATACCTACCAATGGCTCTTCTAGCTCAAAGTTCCAAAGTCCTTCCACTGTCCTTTCACAGTCCTCCCAAAAACATGGTAATGTTGTCACAGGAATACCCCACTATGCTGGTACCAATTTGTCTTAGTCAGGGTTTCTATTCCTGCACAAAATATCATGAACAAGAAGCAAGTTGGGGAGGAAAGGGTTTATTCAGCTTACACTTCCATATTGCTGGTCATCACCAGAGGATGTCAGGACTGGAACTAAAGCAGGTCAGGAAGCAGGATCTGATGTAGAACATGGAGGGATGTCACATACTGGTTTGCTTCCCATGACTTGCTCAGCTTTCTTTCTCATAGAACCCAGGTATACCAGCCTAGGGATGGAACCACCCAAAAGGGGCTGAGCCCATCCCCTTGATCACTAGTTATGAAAATTCCTTCAAGCTGGGTCTCATGGAGGTATTTCCTCAACTGAGACTCCTTTCTCTGTTATAACTCCAGCCTGTGTCAGGTTGACACAAAACCAGCCAGTATAACAGTGAGATATAAAGAGTATCTTGTTTTCAAAGACTCTGTTTAGGATCTGACCCAATTTAACCATCTAAGCAGTGAAACCTTTGAGATTTTAGTATCTCCCATTAGTGTTCTGTATTTACTCTCCCATCTGTCTGTTATACAGATCTCCATATCTGTGGACTGGTTCTTATGGTCCACCCAAAGTCCCATTTTTTTCTGAATAGGATATACATTTCTGGAAATTGTTTTCTTCAATATATGTTTTAAATAATGAATGAATAATTAGATTCTGTACCCAAGTATTGGGATTTAAATTTCAGAACAGACTGGGGTAGCTGGAGAGAAGTATATTGCTTTAATTTTGCAAGGCCATTCTGTCATATGCTTATAGTAAGGTGTGTGTGTGTGTGTGTGTGTGTGTGTGTGTGTGTGTGTGTGTGTGTGTGTATGTGTGTGTGTGTGTGTATGCATTTAAAGTACATTTCTTAAACTTAGCCTTTAACAATTTGATCAATCCCTGATAGTTTTATAAAAGTCTTCTGTGGCTAACCACAGTAAACAAAACACTTTCCCAGCTTTTTTAAATATTATGGTCTAAGTCCCTGTAGTTATACAATTTTAGAAAGAAATAAAATGACAAAGTTAGTCAAATAATGGATTGATCAAGTCCACAGACTCTTCCAGGAAATGTGGGTATATAAATTGAGTTATTTTGCCTTGAAGGCATTGACTAATGCAAATTACTCAGAAAATTCCTTGCCTCTAATTCTCCATTCACAGGGCATTTCAAAAATTATTCTTTATCGTCTAATGTGTGTTCATAAGATTCAGAATACTCTCATCATGTGATCCTGGGTTACCATCATTTCTACTGTTGATTAATTAATTGATAAATTTTCATGGTATTCTCTAGACGCCTGGTTGATATAAACTACCCATTTATCTCTAGATCTGATAAGTTAGTTTTCTGAGTCTATAAAACTGAAGAGGAGACCTTGAACTGGGATGAATTCAATAAAAGAAATGTTCTTCCTGTCTCTTGGAAATCTGCCTGCCTGCTCCTCTAAGGACAGTGTCATAGCTTTGTGTTATTTCCAAATTTCACAGTTACAATTAGAAAAGAACTCAACATATAAAAACGTGTTTTGTATAGAGAATTGGTCTCAGTTCAGATCAATATACAGTGTTGTTTGTTTGTTGATTTTTGTGTTGGGCTACTCTTGATTTTTTCTCATATTTTTTTCTAAGTTTTAATGAATACTACCTGTAGAGTTATTCAAGGTTAAAACTACTTATACCAAATATGCTGAAAACTGGGAGAGGAAATAGCAAGCTTCAGCTAATATTGGCAAGAATGGGAGGAGAAAGACAATTTCATCAACACATTTTATAGTTTACAAACAGGTTTCTTTCTTTTTTATTTATTTTTTACTCCTTACTGCTTTATTAAAAAAGAGGAATACATTTACAGATTTTTAAAGGCATTTTGGCATAACATTATATGAATAAATTTGTCAGTACTTAATTCTTTTAGAAGTTTGATAGCATGTATAGAAATCCAACTAGTTACCATAAGCATAAAGTACATGTAGGACAGAACATAGCATGAAAACAGATTTCTTGTTGGGTATAGATTAAACATAATGACCTATGAATACCAAAAGTTGCCACAGGGCTATTATCTTAGCTCTTGGATTATTAATGATTTGAGGTCCAGGTGTACCACACTCTGAGAGAGTGCTATACATTTTTTCCCTAAGAAGGACTGAGGCTTTCTTTCTTTCTTTCTTTCTTTCTTTCTTTCTTTTTTCTTTCTTTCTTTCTTTCTTTCTTTTCTTTTCTTTTTTTTTTTGCCTTTGTTTTCTTGGGCTTCATATAGTCTGTGAATTGTTTCTGGGGTGTTCATACATTCTGGGGTTAGTATCCAATTATCAGTGACTGCATATTATGTCTGTTCTTTTGTGACTGGGTTACCTCACTCAGGATGATATTTTCTAGATGGATACATTTTCTGAGGAATTTCGTAAAGTTATTGTTTCTGATAGGTGAGTAATATTCCATTGTGTAAATAACCTGCAATTTTTGTACCATTCATTTACTGAAGGTCATCTGGTTTCTTTCCAGCTTCTGGCAATTATAAATAAGACTGCTATGAACATTGTGGTGCATGAGTCTTTGTTGTATGTTGGAGCCTCTCTGGGGTATATGCCCAGAAGTGGAATAACTGGATCTTCAGGTAGTGATTTATGCAATTTACAGAGGAAACTGCAGACTGATTTCCAGATTGGTTGTACCAGCTTACAACCCCACCAACAGTGGAGAAGTGTTCCTCTTTCTCTGCATCCTTGCCAGCATCTGCTGTCATCTGAATTTTTGATCTTAGTCATTCTGAGTGGTATGAGGTAGGATCTCAGGGTTGTTTTGATTTGCATTTCTCTTATGACTAAGGATGTTGACCACTTACTTAGATGCTTCTCAGCCATTCAATATTTCACAATTGAGAAATTTTTGTTTAGCTCTGTACCCCATTTTTAATAAGACTGTTTGATTTTTTGGTGTCTAACTTCTTGAGATCTTTGTATACCTTAGATATTAGGCCTCTATCAGATGTGGAGTTGTTAAAGAACTTTTTCTTATCTGTTGGCTTCCTTTTTGTTTTCTTGACAGTGTCTTTAACCTTACAGAAACTTTGCAATCTGATTAAATCCCATTTGTCAATATTTGACCTTAGAGCATGAGCCATTGGTGTTCTATTAAGGAAATTTTCTCCTGTGACTATGTGTTCTAAGGTTTTCCCTACTTACTCATCTAATAGTTTCAGTGTACCTGGTTTAATGTGGAGATCTTTGATCCACTTGCACTTGAACTTTGTACAAGGAGATAAAAAAGGGTCTATTTTCATTCTTCGGCATGCTGAGTGCCAGTTGAAAAAGCACCTTTTGTTGAAGAGGCTGTCCTTTTTCCATTGAATGTTTACAAAACCTTTGTCAAAAATCAAGTGACCATTTACGTGAGGGTTCATTTCTGGGTATTCTATTTTATTCCATTGATCCATGTGTCTATTTCTATACCATTACCATGCAGTTTTTAACAAAATTGCCTTGTAATATAGCTTGAGGTCAGGGATGGTGATTCCTGCAGATGTTTTCTTGTTGTTGAGGATTGATTTTCCTATTCTAGGTTTTTTGTTATTCCAGTTAAAATTGCACATTGCTCTTACCAACTCTATGAAGCATTGGGTTGGAATTTTGATGGGGATTGCATTGAATCTGTAGATTGCTTTTTGTAAGGTGGCCATTTTTACAATGTTGATCCTTCCAATCCATGAGCATGGAAGATCTTTCCATTTTCTGAGATCTTCCTTGAATTTCTTCTTCAGAAATTTGAAGTTCTTGTCATACAGGTCCTTCACTTGCTTAGTTAGATTCACACCAAGTTATTTCACATTGTTTGTGACTATTGTGAAGGGTATCTTTTCCCTAATTTATTTCTCCACATGTTTGTCCTTTGTGTAGAGGAAGGCTACTGATTTGTTTGAGTTAATTTTATATCCAGCCACTTTGCTGAACTTGTTTATCAGCTGGAGGAGTTCTCTGGTGGAATTTTTCGGGTTACTTATTTACACTGTCATGTCATGTTCAAACAGTAATATTTTTACTTCTTCCTTTCCAATTTGTATCCTTTTGATTTCCTTTTGCCGTCTAATTGCTCCACCCAGGACTTCCAGTCCTATGTAGAATAGGTAGGAGGAGAGTGGGCAGCCTTGTCTAGTCCCTGATTTGAGTGGGATTGCTTCAAGTTTCTCATCATTAAGTTTGATGTTGGCTATTGGTTTGCTGTATATTGCTTTTATTATTTTTAGGTATGGGCCTTGGATTCCTGATCTTTCCAAGACGGATAACATGAATGGGTGTTGAGTTTTGTTAAATGCTTTCTCAGCATCCAGGGAGATGACCATGTGTTTTTTTTTCTCTGAGTTTGTTTATATAGTGGATTATATTAATGGATTTCCATATATTAAGCCATCCCTGCATCCCAGGGATGAAGCCTACTTGATCAGGTTGAATGGTCATTTTGATGTGTTCTTGGATCTGGTTTGCAAGGATTTTGTTGAGTATTTTTGCATCAATGTTCATAAGTGAGATTGGGCTGAAGTTCTCTCCCTTTGTAGGGTCTTTGTTTGGTTTAGAAACGAGGGTTATTGTGGTTTCAAAAATTAAGTTACATAGTGTTCCATCTGATTCTATTTTGTGGCATAGTTTGGAGAGTATTGATATTAGGTCATCAATAAATGTTTGATAGAGTTCTGCACTTTTTTTGGTTGGGGGGCTTTTGATGGCTGCTTCTATTTCGTTAGGTGCAGTGAGATTATTTAGATGGATTACCTGGTCCTGGTTTAACTTTAGTATCTGGTATCTGTTAGCAATTCATGCATTTCCTACAGATTTTCCAGCTTTGTTGAATATAGGCTTTTGTAGTAGCATCTCATGATTTTTTCAGTCTCAGTTGTTATGTCTCCTCTTTCTGATTTTGTAAATTTGGATATTCTCTCTTTGCCCTCTAGTTAGTCTGGCTAAGGGTTTATCAATCTTGTTAATTTTCTCAAAGAACCAACTCTTGGTATGGTTGATTCTTTGAATGGTTTCTATTTGGCCAAGTTTTGCTCTAAGTTTGATTATTTCTTGCCATCTACTCCTCTAGGGAGTATCTGCTTCAATTAGTTCTAGAGCTTTCAACTGTGCTGTCAAGTTGCTAGTGTATGCTCTCTCCAGTTTTTTTTTTTTTTTTAATATTTTTGGGAGCACTCAGAGCTATGAGTTTTCCTCTCAGTACTGCTTTCATTGCATCCCGTAGGTTTGGGTATGTTGTGTTTTGATTTTCCTTAAATTCTAGAAAATCCTTAATTTCTTTCTTTATTTCTTTTTTAACCATACTATCATTTAATAGAGCATTGTTTAGTTTCCATGTGTATATGAGCATTTTGTTGTCTTTGTTTTTAGTAAAGACCAACCTTAGTCCTTGGTGATCTGATAGGATGCATGGGAATATTCCAATATTCTTATATTTATTGAGGCTTGTTTTGTGACCAATTATATGGTCAGTTTTAGAGAAGGTGCCATGAGGTGCTGAGAAGTTTTTTTTTTTTTTTTTTTTTTTTTTTAGGATTAAATGTTCTGTAGATGTCTATTAATTCCAATTGGTTCACCTCTGCTAGTTTCACTGTGTCCTTGTTCAGTTTCTGCTTCTATGATCTATCCATTTATGAGAGTGGGGTTTTGAGGTCTCTCACTTTTATTGTGTGGGGTACAATGTATTTTTTGAGCTTTAGTAGGTTTTTTTTTTTTTTAATATGGATGCTCTTGTATTTGGAGCATATATGTTAAGGATTAAGAGTTCCTCCTGATAAATTTTCCTGCAATGAGTAAAAAATGTCCTTCCTTATCTTTTTGATAACTTTTAGTTGAAAATCTACTTTATTCGATATTAGAATGGCCACTCCAGCTTGCTTCTTGGGGCCATTTGCTTGGAATGATTTTTCCTAATCTTTTACTCTGAAACAGTGGCTGTCTTTGTCTCTGAGATGATTTTCCTGTATGCTGCAAAATGCTGGATTCTGTTTATATACCCAGTCTGATAGTCTATGTCTTTTTATTGGGGAATTGAGTCCATTTATGTTAAGGAATAGTGGTTGCTGTTTCCTGATATTTTTGCTTTTAGAGGTAGAATTGTGCCTTTGTGTCTTTCTTCTTTTGATTTCTTGCTTAGGTATTTTCTTGTTTTTACTAGGTTGTAGTTTCACTACTTGTATTGGGTTTTCCACCTATATTTTGTTGTAGTGTTGGATTGTGGTCAGATATTGTGTAAATTTAGTTTTGTCCAGTAATATTGGTCTCTCCATCCTTGG
The DNA here is from genome assembly GCF_963924665.1 of Micromys minutus. NCBI lineage: Eukaryota > Metazoa > Chordata > Mammalia > Rodentia > Muridae > Micromys > Micromys minutus. The sequence continues at coordinate 11,686,165 of NC_137978.1, forward strand.
TGATTGAGAGTTTTTCTGGGTATAGCAGCCTGGGCTGACACTTGTGTTCTCTTAGGGTCTGCTTAATTTCTGTCCAGGATCTTCTAACTTTCATAGACTCTGTTGAGAAGTTGGGAAGAAAGAAAGGAGTCACTGCCAACAGAAATTACTGCGAGATCTAAGATGGCTGAACATCCCGGAGCTTTCTGAGCCCACTGGTTCTCAGATCCATAGGAGAGATGAGGAAGGACACTTTTTCCTGATTACTGGAAATATGTATCAAGAACAATTTTCAATCCTGAACATCTGTGCTTCAAATATAAGAGTACCACATTCATAAAAGAAACACTACCAAACCTCAAAATATGTATTGCACCACAATAATAGTGGGAGAATTCAATACCCCACTCTCGTCAATGGACAGATCATGGAAACAGACAATGAACAGAGACACCGTGAAACAAGCAGAGGTTATGAACCAATTAGAATTAACCTACATCTACAGAACATAGCATCCTAAAACAAAAGAATATAACATCTTCTCAACACCTCATGGCACCTTTTCCAAAATTGACCATATATTCAGTCAAAAAAGAAGCCTCAACAGATATAAGAAGTTTGAAATACTCCCATGTATCTTATCAGATCGCCATGGACTAAGGCTGCTATTTAATAACAACAAAGACAACAAAAAGACCACATCACTTGGGAGCTGAATAATTCTCTACTCAATGATAACATGGTCAAGGAAGAAATAGAGAAAGTAATTGAGGATTTTTTAGAATCTAAGTAAAATGAAAGCACAACATACACAAACCTATGAGATGCAATGAAAGCAGTAGTAAGAGGAAAAGTCATAGCTCTGAGTGCCTCCAAAAAGAAACTGACAGCTTGATAGCACAGCTGAAAGCTCTAGAACAAAAAGAACCAGATACACCCAAAAGGTGTAGATGGCAGGAAATAATCAAACACAGAGCAGAAATCAACCAAGCAGAAACAAAAGTAACCATAAAAAGTATCATCAAAACCAGGAGATGGTTCTTTGAGAAAATCAAAAAAATTGACAAACTCTTAGCCAGACTAACTAGAGGGCACAAAGAGAGTATCTAAATTAACAAAATTAGAAATGAAAGGAGAAACATAACAACACAAACTGAACAAATTCAATAAATCATCAGATTCTATTAAAAAAGCCTATACTCAACAATACTGGAAAATCTGGAGGAAATGGACAAATTTCTAGACAGATACCAGATACCAAAGTTAAATATAAATCAGACAAACCATCTAAACAATCCTATAACACCTAAAGAAATAGAAGCAGTCATCAAATGCTTCCTAACCAAAAAGAAGCCCATGACCAGAAGGGTTCAGTGTAGAATTCTATCAGATATACATAGATGACCTAATACCAGTACTCTCCAAACTATTCAAAAAAATAGAGACAGAGAGAACACTACCAAACTCATTCTGAGAAGCCACAATTATTCTCATTCCTAAACCACACAAAGGCCCTACAAGAAAAGAGAAATTCAGACCAATCGCCCTCATGAACATTGATGCAACAATACTAAAAAAAAAATTCTTGCAATCTGAATCCAAAAACATATCAAAATGATCATTTACCATGATCAAGTAGGCTTCATCCTTAAGATGCAGGGATGGTTCAATATATGAAAATCCATCAACCTAATCCACCATATATACAAACTAAAGAAAAAAAACCCCACATGATCATCTCACTAGACATTGAGAAATCATTTAACAAATTTCAACCCCACTTCATGCTAAAAATCTTGGAAATAGCTCGAATTCAAGGCCCATATCTAACCATAGTAAAAGCAATATACAGCAAACTAGAAGCTAACATACAACTAAACAGCGAAAAACATGACACAATCCCACTAAAATCAGGGACTAGACAAGGCCCACTCTTTCACTAACTATTCAATATAATACTGGAAGTTCTGACCAGAACAATTAGACAACAAAAAGAAGTAAAAAAAATACAAATCAGAAAGGAAGTATTCAAAATATCACTATTTGCTGATGACATGATAGTATACTTAAGTGACCCCAAAAACTCCACTAAAGAATTTCTAGAGCTGATGAACAACATCAACAAAGTATCTAGATATAAAATTAACTCTAAAAAATTAGTAGTCTTTCTATACTCAAAGGATAATCATGCTGAAAAAGAAATTAGGGAAAAGATACTCTTCACAATAGTCACAAAAAATATGATATAGTTTTGTGTAACACTAACTAAGCAAGTGAAATATCTGTATGACAAGAACTGCACTTTTTCAAAGAAGGAAATTTAAGACCTCAGAAGATGGAATGATTGCTCATGTTCATGGATTGGAAAGATCAATATTGGAAAAATGGACTTCTTACCAAAAGCAATCTACAGATTCAATGCAATCTTCATCAAAATTCCAACTCAATTCTTCATATAGTTGGAAAGAGCAATTTTCAAATTCACTTGGAATAACAAAAAAACCTAGAATAGCAAAATCTACCCTCAAAAATAATAAAACTTTCACGGGTATCACGATCCCTGACCTCAAGCTATATTACAAAGCAATTGTGTTTAAAAACTGCATTGTACTGATACAGAGATAGGCATGTAGATAGATGGAACAGAAGAAAAGATCCAGAAATGAACTCTCACACATATGGTCACTTGAATTTTGACAAAGGGGCTGAAAACATTCAATGGAAAAGGACACAGCCTCATCAAAAAATGTTTGTTCAACTTGCTGTCAGTATGCAGAAGAATGCAAATCAATCCTTTCTCATGTCCTTGTGCAAAGCTCAAGTGTAATTGGATTAAAAGTCTCCACATAAAACCAGGGACACCCAAAGTATTAGAAGAGAAAGTGGGGAAGAGCTTAGAACACAGACACGGGGAAATTTCCTGAACAAAACACTGATGGCTTATACTCTAAGATCTAAATAGATAAACGGGACTTCTTGAGGTTTCTCTAAGGCTAAGGACCCTGTCAAGTAAATGAAATGGCAGTCATCATAATAGAAAAGGATGTTTACCAATCTCCTACTGGATAGAGGTCTAATATCCAATATATACAAAGAACTCAAGAAGTTAGACTCCAGATAATCAAGCAATCCTTAAAAAAATGGGTACAGAGGTAGACAAAGAATTCTCAACTGAAGAATATAAAATGGCTGAGAAGCACCTAAGAAATGCTAAATATCCCTAGAAATCAGGGAAATGCAAATCAAAACAACCCTGAGATCCCACCTCACACCAGCCTGAATGGCTAAGTCAAAAACTCAGATGACAGCAGATTCTGTTGAGGATGCAGAGCAAGAGGAACACTCCTCCACTGTTGGTAGGGTTGTAAGTTGGTACAACCACTCTGGAAATCAGTCTGGTGGTTTCTCAAAAAATTGTACATAGTACTAACTGAAGACCTAGTTATTCTACTTCTGGGTATATACCCCAAGATGCTCCAACATATAATAAGAACACATGTTCCACTATGTTCTTAGCCGCCTTATGGATAATAGCCAGAAGCTGGAAGAATCCAGATGTCCTTCAGTAGTTGAATGGATACAGAAATTGTGGTACATTTACACAATGGAGTACTACTCAGCAATTAGAAACAATGACTTTACAAAATGCCTAGGCAAACGTATGGTAGTAGAGAATATCATCCTGAGTGAGGTAACCCAGTCACAAAAGAACAGAACATGCAGTCACTGATAACTGGATACTAACCCCAGAAAACTCTGAATACCCAAGAAACAATTCACAGACCATATGAAGCTCAAAAAGAGGAAAGGCAAAAATGTGGAAGTTTAGTTCTTCTTAGAAAAAAAAATGAGTGTTTAGCACCCTCTCGGAGTGTGGCTCACCTAGACCTTAAATCATTAATAATTCAAGAGCTAAGATTGCAGTCTGGTGGCAATTTTTGTGATTTAAAATCATTATGTTTAATCTTTACACACCAAGAAAATTTTGACTATTTCCATGTTACATTTTGTTTTATATGTACTTTATGCTCATTGTAAATAATAAGTTTTCAATGCATACTATCAAACCCTTAAAAAAATCAAGTACTGACTAAAAATATTTTCATATAGTTTTATGTAAAAATTCTTTTAAAATCTGTACGTTTATCTGTTTTTTAAAATAAATTTATTAAAGAAAAAAATAAAGTTTTATGTAATGCCAAAGCCTGTTTACTGCTGAAGCTGTTGGGTGTGTCCTTTCACTGTTGGAATTGTATTGACTCAGCCATTTAGTTTCTAAATTATATTCTGAAATCTCTCTTTTTTAACTGCATGTCTTGGCATTTCTAAAACTTTTAAGACTTGGAAGAACTTGCTGGTCCTGAGTTCCTATCTTAGGATAGGGATTTCTCTAACACACGATTCAACCTGTGGTGGACAGATTTAATTGTTCTAAACTAGGAAGATTTCTTACAACACTGATCAGGAATACACACACACAGAGATTCACACATTAAGGGATTGGATAGTGATAGATCCAAGAGAACAGTACCAGAAGCTAATGGAACACGTGTGGTAATAGAAATAGCATGCCTCCTCTCTTGACTTTTTCTTTTAAATCATCAATCTTCTGTATTACAAATAAACCCACATTTTACCCTATAGAAAACATAAAATTTTTTATCCAGTATGTTTTCAGATATTGACATCTTTTTCTTAAGCTGGGGAGATGGTTCTGTGTAATTTCCATGAAAATATGACAGGAATTCAGATCCCTATTATCTCCATAACATAATGACATTGCAGTAGGACCCTGTAGTCATACCACCAGATTAGTAGAGACAGGTGGATTAAGGGGGTACACAGCCCAGGCAGCCTAGACAAACCAGCAGGCTTGCATTTAGTGAGGGAGCCTATCTTTTGATCCTACTGCAGAGATAAAGGACACCTGATGTTCTTCTTTGCCTCTCTATGTGCATACAGTGTTGTAGATATTCACACCCTTGTGCTTATGCAACATAGAGAGAGGGAAACACACACACACACAGAGAGAGAGAGAGAGAGAGAAGAGAGAGAGAGAGAAGAGAGAGAGAGAGAGAGACAGAGAGACAGAGAGACAGAGACAGAGAGACAGAGACAGAGACAGAGACAGAGACAGAGACAAAAACAGAGATTTTTAAAAAATATTCCCATAGTATATGAATACATACTTTGATTTGGCACTTAAAGGGTATATGTCCTCAAAGAGAACAAAGCATATTTCTAAGGCCAATATTCACTATTTTAAATGATAAAGTTTTCTACCATTAATGACTTCCTGACTTTCTGAAACATTTTACCATATATCAAACATTTTCACACATTACTCAGAGAAAAGGGTAACATTATTTATTTGAAATTTGGATAAAATCTTTAAAATGGCTAGTGGATAACAGCATTTGTGAATACAGGTCTATAGGTCTTTGCGTATATACAAGAAAAAAAAAAAGAAAAGAAAAGAATAGAAAATACAGGTTAAAAATCATCACATCTGGATTTTAGTAGCCTCATAATAATGAAGTACATTGTATTAATTTGAGAATACTAAATATGTATAGCAAATGAGAAAGTGATGAAGACAGTTTACTCAGCTAAAATGTGAACATTAATTAGGTCATTGCAGTCACTAGCAAGACATGATGCTGTGGAAATAAAAATGATGACAATTCCAAAAACTATGTTATATTTATTCACCCAGCTATTAAATTCCTCAATAAATAATTTATCTTAATATGGCATTTTTATGTTATCTCTCAAGTTATTGGATTTGAGAGTGATTCAAGCCTTTCCTTAGATTTGAGTCTGGTGGGGAGATAGATGTTACCCCATGTGAGTTTGCAGCTATAAGCTGCCCTCGAAGACAGATAAGAAAATCACTGGTGAGTTCTGAAGCTAGAAACCTCAAACTTAGTCAGGATTCGGTATGTGGCTTCTCAGAGTTTTCTGATGAAAGACAAAATTTGTCAAATCAGAGGAAAGTGTAAACTAAATTAAAGGTAAAGGTGAAGGCAGATAGGATTAGCCCATGTACTCCTAAAAGCTGGAAGAGCTGATGAAAAAAGCTAACTGAAAGAAAAAACATTCATGAAGTGGAGAAATCAGATTAAAAAAAATTGCTCATCATGTGCGGGAATAATTGTTCTAGTGAAGAAAAGGAGTCATAGAGGATCTTGTTTAATTTGAACTTTAACCTATAAAAAATTAAAACTATAGTATGAGTTGTATTAGAGGCATATATTGATGAAGAATGGGCTATTCAGAGGAATACTCTAAATGTCTAGTTAAGGTTAGAGATGAATTTGTACCACATAACTCCCATGGATAGAGCAGCAAGTCAGAATAGCCTTTATATCACTTAAAGAAGCTGAAGCAGTAAATACCCTCCTAAGATAGGACCCAGGTCCACATGGCTCCACTGATGAACTTCATAAAAAGAGTAGTGAAGAAAATTTAGTAAACTTATTCCATCTATTTGCCTGAGAATTTCATGATGTCATAGTTTCTAATAGCTGAGTAGTACTCCATTGTGTAAATGTACCACATTTTCCGTATCCGTTCCTCTGTTGAAGGACATCTGGGTTGTTTTCAGCTTCTGGCTATTATAAATAAGGCTGCTTTGAATGTGGTGGAGCTTGTTATATGTGTCCTTGTTAGATGTTAGAGCATCTTTTGGGTATATGCCTAGAAGTGGTATAGTTGGGTCTTCAGGTAGTAAGTACTATGTCCAGCTTTCTGAGGAACTGCCAGACTGACTTTAGAGTAATTGTACCACCTTGCAATCCCACCAAGAGTGAAGGAATGTTCCTCTTTCTCTGCATCCTCACCAGCATCTGCTGTCACCTGAGTTTTTTATCTTAGCTATTCTGACTGGTGTGAGGTGTAATCTCAGGGTTGTTTTGATTTTCATTTTCCTGATGACTAGTGATGTTGAACATATCTTTAGGTGCTTCTTGGCTATTCTAGATTACTCAGGTGAGAATTCTTCATTTATCTCTGTACTACATTTTTAGATAGAGCTATTATTTGGTTCTCTGAAGTCTAACTTTTTTGTATATATTGGATATTAGTCTTCTATCAGAAGTAGGGTTGGTAAAGATCTTTTCCCAATTGGTAGGTCTGTATTGTCACATTTTGTCCTTTGCCTTACAGAAGGTTTTCAACTTTATTAGATTATATTTGTCTATAATTTATATTAGAGCCTGAGCCATTGGTCAAAATATCACTCTGAGTGAGGTAACCCAGTCATCAAAGAACACACATTGCCTGTACTTACTGATAAGTGGATATTAAGAAAAATGTCCCACAATAAAACTCACAGACCATAGGAAGCTCAAAAATAAAAAGGAAGACCAAAGTGTGTATGTTTCATTTCTACTTAGAAGCGGGGACAAAAAAAATCATGTAAGGTAGAGGGAGAAAGGAATCTGGGCGGAATAGAGGAGGGGGAGGGATGGTGGGGTAGCATCAGGTATGGGAGGAGATGTGGGAGAAATAGAGAAGGTCAGAATCCTGAAAAGAGGTGTGTAGCAGTGGGAGATGGAGAACTGGTGGCAGCCACTAGAAAGTCCCAGGTGCAAGCAAAGCAAGAGGCTCTCAGGACCCAGTAGAGAGAACATTAGCTGAAATACTCAACAAAATGGTGAAAGTACCTGAAGAGACCACATCTAGAGGTTAGGCATGAACCTCCATTGAGGAATGGGGCCATACACATATCTCAATTTAACCCAGATTTGCTTCTGTCTAAAGAAAATGCAGGGACAGAGAACAGAGCAGAGACTGAAGGAAAGGCCACTCAGAGACTGTCCCACCTAAAGATCCATCCCATTTGAAGACACCATACTTAGACATTATTGCTGACAGAAGCCTGGTATAGCTGTCCCCTGAGAAATTCTGCCTGAGACTGACCAATCCAGATGTAGATACTTGCAGACAACCAGTCAGCAAACTGAGCAGAGGGACACCATTGGAGTAGTAAGGAGAAGGACTGAAGGAATTGAAGGTCTTTGCAACCCCATAAGAAGAACAACAATATCATCCAACCAGACCCTTCAGAGCTCCTAAGGACTAAACCATCAACCAAAGAATACACATTAAGGTGTTCTGACTTTTCGGGTAAAAATTGCATAGCGCAGTTACATCTTCTCGCTAAGTATATTTAGCCCATCTGGTAAACTTGTCCAGATTGGATTTGCTTTAGCTGGAGGGGCCCCTTCAGTGGAAATTAAAGCTGCAAAGGGTGTGCTATTTGCAACTGAGAAGAATCAGAAATCCATCCTGTATGATGAAAGGTGTGTACACAAAGTGGAGCTGATAACCAAACACATGGGTTTGGTGGACAGTGGCATGAGCCCAGATTACAGAGTACTTGTACTCAGAGTTCGGAAACTTGCTCATTCTCACGGCCCAGCTGATACAGAGAGTAGCGTCTGTGATGCAAGAATATACCCAAGCAGGTGGTAATGGTCCATTTGGTGTTTCTTTACTTATTTGTGGGTGAAATGAGAGACGACCATATTTACTTCAATCAGATCTATCTGGAGCTTACTTTGACTGGAAGGCCACAGCAATGGCAAGGGACTATGTGAACAGGAAAACTTTCCTTGAGGAAAAATATAATGAAGACTGGAGGATGCTGTTCACACAGCCATCTTTACCCTCAAGGAAAGCTTTGATGGGCACATGGCAGAAGATAACATAGAAGTTGAGATCTGCAATGAAGCTGGCTTTAGGAGGCTCAGCCCAATTGAGGTGAGGGATTAATTGTCTGCTATAGAGTAATGAAGATGTGGCTGAACAATCAACATCTCACACATGCTACTTATTCATGTTTAAAGTATGTTTTGTTTGTGCATACTTATTTCTACAGGGTTTAGTGGATTCACATTTTTAAAATAATGATCATAGCAAATTGTTAAAAACAAAAAAGCCAAAAGAATACACATGGAGGGAACCATGGCTCCAGCTGCATGTGTAGCAGGGATGGCCTTGTCTGGCATCAATAGGAGGGGAGGCCCTTGGCCTTGTGAAGGTTTGATGCCCCAGCATAGTGAATGTTAGGGTGCTGAGGCAGGAGTGGGTGAGTGGCTTGGGGAGTGCCCTCAATAGAAGCAGGAAGGAGGGGGATGGGATGGGGGTTTGCAGAGGGGAAACTGGGAAGGATGATGACATTTGAAGTGTAAATAAATAAAATACCTGATATTTAAAGGGAAAGAAAATTTAGTAAACTGAAAAAAGAGACATTCTTAAGAAGTGAATAAAAAGCATTTAATGACATTTTAAAAATTTTACCTAGTCCCAGTTTCTCTACAAAAAGCATAGAATAATATATCTGAGAATATGCTGAGATATGGTTCAGTATCAACAAAATATAAGTGAATTGACTACATCAATATATAAAATTTGAATCCTTCCAAATGAAGTTTGTACATCAGTAGTTGCTACTTGGTGGTTCTCTTTGTTATTTCCCACTCTTCTCTACCTGCTTTCACCTTCTCAACACCCTAACACCAGAGAGGAGAAAGATGCATTCTGCTTCTTGGCACACTGACCAGGAAATGATGAACCTTGTTTGGGAATGGGTGGGTCAACAGAATGTCAGTGTGGCTCTGAACTTTGGCTGTAGTTTAGGGGAAGTCTTCTCCAAGGGTTTCTGTACTACGCCTCTTTAGACAGTATTCAATGAAACAGTGTGTGTTTATATATCATTTGGAGTGAACAAGGGTTATATGTACTTTGGAAGAGTGGGAAGGAATTTTTCAGGTGAATGTGCATTGGCTTGGGCTTAAAATACTGGGGATGCCTCATTTACATGGAAAGAAATTCTAGGTGCTTGCTGGACAGGTTCTTATTGGAAGAAAGGGAGTTGAACCTGTAATTTTTCCAAGGACTACATTACATTCCTGGTGTAGAAGGTGTGATGAGTCAGACTCACCAGATAAGGACAGACAGGAAAGAGGTAGGTCTTCTGGGAAAGTGAATTGTCCGTTTTGCACTGAGCTCATGGCACTGCTTTGTCATGGTAGTCTGGAACCTTAATGGTAGGATTTTCCAACGCCCCTCCCCCCAAAATGGGTAGAGTTGAAAGGCGTAACAATATCATTAGACTACTTCCTGCAAGTTTGGGGCATTGAGTTTCTTGGGCAAGTTTGATCTCTGTCATCAGGGTATCTAATGTCTTCTTGTTGTTTCTTCTTTTCACATGACTACTTAGCAAACCCCAACCAATTAACCAACAACTCACTATGTCTCAAGGCCCAAGCATTAACCAACACTCAAAAGAATTCCCAGAATTCAAAATGTCATACAATTTCAGAAATTATCTGCAGTTGTCAAAATCACACCCCTTCTAGGGGAAGAGACAAATCATAGTCAGCTTCTGTGAAGCAGCACCATATTATTTACTTGGGATTAGTACAACAACAACAATATTCTTATAATGTTTCTGTTTTTGTGTAAGAAATCAAAATTCTCCTTATAAAAGACTGTTTCAGGAAGTCAAAGTTGTTCTAAAAGTTTAAATGTAATTAAAATAAACAGGCACATTAAGGGAGACAAATTTCACATGACTTACTAAGTGCATAAAAAAAAACAGACAAAATTTTGCAGCAAATCATATCAAAAGCTAACAAAATTCAAGGAGAGGGGGGATTTCCTCATTCTAAAAAGATCTTTAATTAATGCTATCATTACAACTAAGAGCAGAAGTCTTATGCCTTTCTGGGGCCTTTTACTAAGTAATGCAGTACTTTAAGCCTTCTGGAAGTTCCTCTGTGTGTGTATAAGACAGGATTTATAATCCTCACCAAACAATTTATGCTTGGGAATGTGTTGACTCACTAAGAAGAGTTTGGTTACACATGAAGGCAATAATGACAACCTACACAGAGAATTAAAACTGTTTAGGTTTTCTGATGAATGCCCCAAAAGTCCTACAATACATCTTTCCCCCAAATTTATTTTTCTCCTAGTTATTTTTATTATTTTGGGTCTTAAAAGTGATTTACATTCTTTGGTTAGCTAGTCCTCTTTTGATCTTTATGACTTCATATTAGCTTTTCTCTCTGCGTTGGGCAGATAGTTTATAAAGCTAAGAAGATTTACAGCCAGTTCTTCAAGTTCTTCACAGAGGATCTTGAGAGAAAAAAAAAAAGGACAGTTGATTAAGTCATTATTTCTTAAGTTATTAGTAGGATTTAGGTGTTAGATTTTGTTCTCTCTCTCTCTCTCTCTCTCTCTCTCTCTCTCTCTCTCTCTCTCTCTCTCTCTCTCTCTCTCTCTCCCTCTTTCTCTCTCCCCTCCCTCATTGAAAGAGGCATATTATCCCACACTCAATATTTAGACTTTAATATTCCCCTCTGTATATTAAGCAAATTTTCTTATGCTGATCCGAACACAGAGAGGGGTTACATCACCTCTTGAGTTCTTCAGGATATGTAAAGCAATTTTAATGATTTTAAACCATTAAATAGCTCTATACTTGGAAAAAATTAATTGCAAGTTCAAAATTGTCCTTGGTGCTTGATAAAGCTTTACAACAAGGAAGCTACACAGTATATATCTGTTCAGAAATTAGCAAACTCATTATTTTTCCTTTTTCTTTTAGATAAAATTATTCTTTTCTGGTTTCTCACCCCAAGTTCCTCAACCCTTCTCTCCCATTCACTTCTAAATGAGGACTTTCCAATCCCTACTCTAACCACCTCATCCTCTCTGCACCTACTTCCCTGGGGAATCAAATCTTTACAGGATCAGGTGCATCTTTCCTTATGAGGCCAGACAAGGCAGTCCTATGCCACATATGTTCCGCTGGTCACGATTCAGCCCATGCATGCTTTTTGCTTGGTGGCTTACTCTCTGGGAGCTCTTTCAATTATTCCCCTACCTCTTTTATATGGCTCCCTGGCCTCAGTATAATGGTTGATTCTAAGTTTCTGTATCTGTCTCCATCAGCTGCTGGTAGAGCCTCTCAAAGAAAAGCTATGCTAGGATCATGTCTGCAAGCACAATATGCCATTAGTAATAATGTCAGGGTGTGGTTCCTGCTCATGGGATGAATCCCAAGTTGGGCTAGTCACTTAATGGTCTCTATTACATTTTTGTCCATGCATTTGTTTTAGAAAGGAACAATGCTAGGTTATTTTTTTTGAATATGGGTAGGTGGCCCCATGCATTGACTGGGAGCTATATCTATCTATTGGAGATGGTCTTTTCAGGTTTTATCTCCCTACTGTTGAGCATTTCAGCTAAGCTCATGGGAGCCTCCTACATCTCAAGTCACTGGGACATCTAGAGACCCCCTTTCTATTACCTCCTATTGCTGCATATTTCTATTTATTCTTCTGGCCCTCTGGGCTTCTCTCCTGTCTCCCTTTATACCCAATCCTGTCCCCCTTTCCCCTTTTAATCCCTTCTCCCATCTAGATTGCTCCCTGCCTTTGCTTCCTGTGATTATTTTGTTCCCCCTTCTAAGTGGGGTTGAAATAACCACACTTGGGCTTTCACTTGTGCTAAGACTCATAAGATATGTGTGTTTTTAATAGTTGAAGAGTATTCAGTTGTGTAAATGAACCGGATTTTCTGCATCCATTCTTCATTGAGGGACATCTGGGTTGTTTTCAACATCTGGCTCGTTCATATAAGGCTGCTATGAACATAATGGAACATGTGCCCTTGTGGTATGGGAGAACATCTTTTGGGTATATGCTCAGGAGTGGTATAGCTGGATCTTCAAGAATAACTATTTCCAGTTTTCTGAGGAACTACCAGATTGATTTTCAGGGTAATTGTACCAGTTGCAATCCTACCAACAAGGGAAGAGTGTTCCTCTTTCTCCACATTTTTACCAGCATCTGCTGTAACCTGAGTTTTTGATCTTAGACATTCTGACTGGTGTGAGGTAGAATTTCAGGGTCGTTTGGACTTGTATTTCTAAGATGACTAAAGATGTTGAACATTTCTTAAAATGCTTCTTAGCCAATGAAATTTCTGAGTTGAGAATTCTTTGTTTAGATCTGTACACCATTTTTAATTGGGTTATTTGGGGCTTTTTTTGGAGTCTATCTTCTTGATTTCTTTGTATACTTAGGATATTAGCTCTTTATTGTATATAGGGTTAGTGAAGATATGTTCTTAATCTATAGGTTGCTGTTTTGTTTCTGGTGTAATTCTAACAAAACAAATATAAATTATGTATGGCAAGAACTTCAGATCCTTGAAGAAAAAAATCAAACAGTTCAGAGGATGAAAGGTTTTCTCATGCTCATGGATAGGTAGGATTTATATAGTGAAAATGGTCATCTTACCAAAAGTAATCTATAGACTCAATACAATCCCCATTAAAATAGCACAATTCTTCATGAACATGGAAAGAACAATTCTCAAAATCATATGAAAAAACTACAACAAGAAAAGAAAACAGGATATCCAAAACAATTCTCAATAATAAAATAAATTATGGGAAATATAGATACAGAAATAATCAATAAAATTATTGCAAACAGAATCCAAAAGCACACCAAAACAATTATTCACTATGATTAAGTAGGTTTCATCCCAGGGATGCAGAGATGGTTCAATATACAAAAATTTATCAAGATAATCCACCATATAAACAGACTCACAGAAAAAAACACATAATTAACCACATTAGATGCTGAGAAAGCATTTGACAACATTCAACACCCCTACATGTTAAAATTTTTGGAAAGACCAGGAATCCCAGGCCCATACCTAAACATGGTAAAAACAACACACAACAACTCAGTAGCCAACATCAAACTAAATGAAGAAAAACTTGAAACAATATTACTAAAATCAGGGACTAAACAGGGCTTTCCATTCTCCCCCTACCTATTCAATATAGTATTGGAAATCCTGGCTAAAGCAATTAGACATCAGAAGAAGGCCAAAGGGATACAAATTGGAAAGAAAAGTCAAAATATCACTATTTGCAGATGATACAATATACTTAAGTGACCCCAAAAATTCTATCAGAGAACTCCAACAGCTGGTAAACAACTTCAAATACTTCCATGTTTATCACCTTGTACATAGCTCAAGTCCAAGTGGATCAAAGACCTCAACATTAAACCAGATACACTGACTCTAATACATAAGGAAGTGGGAAGTATCCTTGAATGTATTGGCACAGGAGACATTTTCCTGAATATACCACCAAAAGATCAGGCTTTAAGATCAACAATTGGCAAATGGGACCTTATGAAACTGAAAGGCTTCTATAATGCAACAAACATGGTCAATAGGACAAAGTTTATTATTTTTTAAACTACTTAAATTTTTGACAACATATACATCTTAGTGAGACCCCATTTTTTGTTTCAGGTATTTATGACTCAGTTGTCAAAATATTATAAATGCAAAGTCCTAGGACAATAAGGAAACAATATGGGTCTCTCATATGGGTCAAAGTAATTAAAATTATATTAATTTTTGATCATTATAAGTTATACATCATAATGCAGACATTTTTCTGTTACTATTATAATTTTCTTTCACTCAGCAAAGGAAAATGTTGTGTTACATTTCCTGGAGAGATTTGAACTAACACTTACTCACTCCATATAGGACACTGAGAACACATTAAGTTGAGCCTAGTAAACCAATGACTTCATTGTGGTTGCTTTTAGGTATCTGAGTAGAAGTTACATAGAGAAGCATGAGTGACTCAAGATAACTTTCATCACTAAGATGCTTATTCCTGTAGAGGTAACAACTTACAGAAGTTGCATCTCTAAAGTTGCTGAACAACTGCAAGACACATGCATATAAGACTCTGTCCTTCAGGGACAGTTTTAATTGTGAACAAACAATTACACTACAGAGGACAAAAGTCTGGCTGTGTGATGGCAAAACATGTTTGACCTATGTAGTGGCTCAACTTTTGAGATTTTCAATATTTAATAGACTTTATGATATCAACAACACAACATGCTACCAGTCATAATGATAATGGAATAAATTTCCGAGGCTCTAACCAAGCCCTAGTAAAATGCTTTCTTCTATGAGAATTACTGTGGTCATGGTGTTTCTTCACAGCATTAGAACACTAACCAAGGAGTTAGAATTCAGAGATTCAGAGATATTGATAAACGGGACAAGAATGAGAAAGGCCAAGTCGATAACCTGAATGATAACTTAAGAGGCTTACAAGCTTGTACACAGGTCCTTCTTTAAATGTGTGATCACAAAGAAGCTAGCAAAGTGGGGATCAGCTAGGTGATGATGTCATGACCTGAGATTCCCTTTTTGATATCCAATTCAGAGTTAATACTGGACTTTCATTTTATCAAGGATTCTGCTAAGCAAGAGATACCTACTGTACGAAAGTGGCATGATGGTTATGGAATAAGTAACTGATAGGATTTAAGACATGTGAGAGTGCTGGGTGACCCTCCCACAGATGGCTGAGACCCCGGAACACTCTGCAAGTGTTCTTCTACCTCAGCCCACATGGAGCTTGCCATACACCCTTCCAGCTGTCCCAGGAGGGATAGCCTGGAGCTCTTGAAGGACAGCTAGGGTGGTGCACTCTGGGATCTGGTCCTTTCAAGTCCCCCAAGAGGGCCAGGTGACTGCCATCAAGACTCAGGACCTGCCTGCACACTGCTGAGCCCCCAGAGAAGCCTTGCAAGAGCTCTCTCATCTGAGCCTATAGAGACAGAACAGAGCCACTGCAATCAGAAATCACTACCTGCCTGCAAAGAGACCTACATCCAGAAGCAATTTTCTTTCTGAGCATAAGGGCCCGCAGAACCAAAAGAGAGACAGGCTCCAGTCAGAGACAACATGATCACCTATAATCACAGATAACAAGATGGCAAAAGGAAAGGGAATGAACCTAAGTAATGGAAACCAAGACAACTTGGCAACATCAGAAGCCAGCACTCCTACCACACAAGTAGTGAATTGCCAAACACACAAGAAAAACAAGACTTAGACTCGAAATCATACTTCATGATAATGATGGAGATCTTGAAGAAGTACATAAATAACTCCCTTAGACAATTACAGGAGAACCAGGAGAAATCACCTAAAGAACTACAGGAAAGCACAAACAAACCTATGATGGAATTGAAAAAAGAAATAGAAAAATAAAGAAAACACTAAAAAAGAGAACCCTGGAGATGGAAAACCAAAAAAAAAAAAAAGAAATCAGGAGTCCAGGTGCAAGCATCACCAACAGACTGCAAGAGATGGAAGAGATGATCTCAGGGGCCGAAGACAACATAGAAATCACAGACAAAAAGTCAGACAAGATGCGAAAACCAGAAACTTCTAACCCGAAATGTCCGGGATATCCAGGACACAATGAGAAGACTAAACTTAAAGATAGCAGGTGTAGAAGAGGGAAAAGAATATCAACTAAAAGGCACAGTAAGTATCTTCAATAAAATCATAGAAAAAAAGTTCCCTGCCCTTAAGAATGAGATGACCATGAACAGAGAGGAGGACTACAGAATTTGATTTTGCTACATACAGCAAACTCATCTCAGAGACAAAGACAGACACTACTTCAATGTAAAAGGCTGGGAAAAAAAATAACCTTCCAAGCAAATGGACCCAGGAAACAAGCTGGAATAGCTATTCCAATATTATATAAAATTGATTTTCAACCAAAAGTTATTAAAAAAATAAGGAATTTTTACTCATCACAGGAAAAATCAATCAAGATGAACTCCCAATCTGGAACATCTATGCTTCAAGTGCAAGGGTACCCACATTTATATTAAAAAAAATCCTACTAAAGTCCAAAGCATATATTACACCACACACAATAATAGTGGGAGACTTCAACACCCTGCTGTCATTAATGGACAGATCATGGAGACAGAAAATGAAGAGAGACACAGCAAAACTCGCAGAGGATATGAACCAACTGGAATTAACAGACATCTACAGGGCATTTCATCCAAAAACAAAAGAATGTACTTTCTTCTCAGCACCTCACTGCACCCTTCCCAGTGTTGACCATACAGTCAGTCACAAAACAGGACTAAACAGATACAAAAAGATAGAATTACTCCCATGCATCCTATCAGATCACCATGGAATAAGGCTGGCCTTTAAAAACAAGAAAAATCCCACATACACATGGAAGCTGAACAATGCTCTGCTCAATAACATGGTCAAGGAAAAAATGAGGAAAGAAATCATGGAATTTTTAGAATTTAAGAAAAATGACAACACTACATACCCAACCTTATGAAAGCAGTACTGAGAAGAAAATTCCTAGCTCTGAATGCCCCCAAAAGAAACAGGAGAGAAGATACACCAGCAGCTTGACAGCAAAGCTGAAAGCCCTAGAACAAAAAGAAGGAGATACACCCAAGAGGAGTATACAACAGGAAATCATCAAACTCAGAGCAGAAATCATCCAAATAGACACAAAACGAACTACACAAAAAATCAACAAAACCAAGAGCTGTTTTTTTTTTTTTTTTTTTTTTTTTTTTTGAGAAAATCAAAAAGATTGATAAGCCTTAGCCAGACTAATTGGTGGGCAAAGACAGAGTATCCAAATTAAGAAAATCAGAAATGAAAGGGGAAACATAACCACAGAAACTGAGGAAAATCAAGAAATCATTAGATCCTACTACAAAAACCTATACTCAGCAGTACTGGAAAATCTGGAGGAAATGGATAAATTTCTATGTAGATACCAGATACCAAAGTTAAATCAAGATCAGGTAAACCATCTAAACAGTCCCTTAACACCTACAAAAACAGAGGCAGTCATTAAAGCCTCCCAACCGAAAAAAACCCAGGTCCAGATGGGTTTAGTAGAGAATTCTATCAGACTTTTATAGAAGACCTAATACCTATACTCTCCAAACTATTCCAAAAAATAGAAATAGAGGGAAGACTACCAAACTTGTTCTTCAAAGCCACAATTACTCCCATTCCTAAACCACACAAAAGACACTACAAAGAAAAAGAACTTCAGACCAATTTTCCTCATGAACAACGATGCAAAAATACTCAATAATATTATTGCAAACCAAGTCAAAGAACACATCAAAATAATCATCCACCATGACTAAGTAGGCTTTATCCCAGGGATGCAGGGATGGTTCAACATATGGAAATCTATCAACAAACTCTACTATATAAACTACTCAAAGAAAAAAAAATCACATGCTCGTCTCACGAGATTCTTAGAAAATGTTCAAGAAAATTCAACACCCCTTCATGATAAAAGACTCAGAAATATCAGGAACCCAAGGCTCATACCTTAACATAGTAAAAGCAATATACAGCAAACCAGTAGCCAACATCAATTGAAATGGAGAGAAACTTGAAGCAATCCCATTAAAATTAGGGACTTGACAAGGCTGCTCACTTTTCCCCAACATACTGAATATAGTACTGGAAGTCTTGGCCAGAGCATTCAGAAAACAAAAAGAAATCAAAGGTATTCACATTGGAAATGAAGAAGTCAAAATATCACTATTTGCAGATGATATGATAGTATATTTAAGTGACACCCAAAATTCTACCAGAGAACTTTTAAAAGTAATAAAAAACTTCAGCAAACTGACTGGCTATAAAATTAACTTTAATAAATCAACAATCTTCTTCTATGTAATGGATAAACAGGCTAAGAAACAAATTAGGGAATTGACATCTTTCACAATAGTCACAAAGACTATAAAATACCTTGGGAGTGACCCTAACCAAGCAAGTTAAGGATCTGTATCACAAGAACTTTAAGACTTGGAAGAAGGAAATTGAATTAGATCTCAGAAGATGGAAAGATCTCCTATGCTCATGAATTGGAAGGATCAACATAGTAAAAATGGCCATTTTGCCAAAAGTAATCTACAGATTCAATGCAATCCCCATCAAAATTCCAACTCAATTCTTCAGAGAGTTAGAAAAAGCAATTTGCAATTTCATCTGGAATAATCAAAACTTAGAATAGCATAATCTATTCTCAAGTATAAAAACACTTCTGTGGTAATCACCATACCTCATATCAAGCTATATTATAAAGCAATTGTGATTAAAAAAAAAAAAACTGCATGGAACAGAATTGAAGACCCAGAAATAAACCCTCATACCTATGGTCACTCGATCTTTGGAAAAGAAGCTAAAAACATTCAATGGAAAAAGAAGAGCCTCTTGAACAAATGGTGTTGGTTCAACTGGCAGTAAGCATGCAGTAGAATGCAAATAAATTCTTTCCTATCTGCTTGTACAAAGCTCAAGTCCAAGTGGATCAAAGATCTCCATATAAAACCAAATACATTGAAACTATTAGAAGAGAAAGTGGGGAAGATCTTAGAACACATAGGCACAGGGGAAAAATTCCTGAACAGAACACTAATGACTTATGCTCTAAAATCAAGAATCAACAAATGGGACCTCATGAAATTGCAAAGCTTCTGTAAGACTAAGGAGACTGTTAAGAAGACAAAATGTATTCCATCTGATTCTACCTTTTGGAATAGTTTGGAGAGTATTGGTGTTATATCCCCAATAAATGTCTGATAAAATTCTGCACTGAACCCGTCTGGACCTGGGCTTTTTATGGTTGGGAGGCTTTTGATGACTTCTTCTATTTCTTTAGGTGTTATAGGGTTATTTAGATGGTTTACTTGGTCCTGCTTTAACTTTGGGATCTTATATCTGTCTAGGAATTCATCCATTTCCTCCAGATTTTCCAATTTTGTGGAGTATAAGTTTTGTAGTAGGATCTGATGATTTCTTGAATTTTTTCAGTTTCAGTTGTTATGTCCCCACTTTCCTTTCTGATTTTGTTAATTTGTATACTCTCTCTTTGCCCTCTAGTTAGTCTGGCTAGGGGTTTATCAATCTTGTTGATTTTCTCAAAGAACCAACTCTTGGTTTTGTTGATTTTTTCAATGGTTCTTTTTAATTCTATTTGGTCTATTTCTGCCCTAATTTTGGTTATTTCTTGCTGTCTACTCTTTTTGGGTATATCTGCTTCCTTTTGTTCTAGGGCTTTTAGCTGTGCTGTCAGGTTGCTGATGTAAGCTCTCTCCAGTTTCTTTTTGGAAGCACTTAGGGCTATGAGTTTTCCTCTCAGTACTGCTTTCATTGCATCCCATAAGTTTGGGTATGTTGTGTTTTCGTTTTCATTGAATTCTAGAAAATCCTTAATTCTTTTTTTATTTCTTCTTTGACCCTGCTATCGTTTAATAGAGAGTTGTTTAGTTTCCATGTGTATGTGGGCTTTTTGTTGTCTTTGTTGTTGTTAAAGACCAGCCTTAGACCATGGTGATCTGAGAGGATGCATGGGAGTATTTCAATCTTCTTATATCGATAGAGGCTAGCTCCTAACTCATTTTTTGAGGCTACAATAACCCTCGTACCTAAACCACACAAAGACCCTACAAGGAAAGAGAACTTCAGACCAATCTCACTTATGAACATTGATGGAAAAATACTCAACAATATCCTTGCAAACCGAATCCAAGAACACATCAAAATGATCTTTCATCATGACCAAGTAGGCTTCATCCCTGGGATGCAGGGATGGTTTAATATAAGGAAATCCATCAACATAATCCACCATATAAACAAACTCAAAGATCAAAATCACATGGTCATCTCACTAGATGCTGAGAAAGCATTCGACAAAATCCAACACCCCTTCATGTTAAAAGTCCTGGAAAGAACAGGAATCCAAGGTCCATACCTAAGCATAATAAAAGCAATATACAGCAAACCAACAGCCAACATCAAACTTAATGGCGAGAAACTTGAAGCAATCCCACTAAAATCAGGGACTCAACAAGGCTGCCCACTCTCCCCCTACCTATTCAACATAGTACTGGAAGTCCTGGCTGAAGCAATTAGACAGCAAAAGGAGATCAAGGTGATACAAATCGGAAAGGAAGAGACAAAAAAAATCACTCTTTGCCGATGACATGATAGTGTACTAGAGTGACCCCAAAAATTTCAACAGAGATCTCCTACAGCTGATAAACAAGTTTAGCAAAGTGGCTGGATACAAAATTAACTGGAACAAATCAGTAGCCTTCCTATACTCAAAGGACAAACATGTGGAGAAAGAAATTAGGGTAAAGGTACCCTTCACAATCGTCACAAAAACTATGAAATACCTTGGTGTGACTCTAACTAAGCAAGTAAATGACCTGTTTGACAAGAACTTCAAACCTCTAAAAAAAGAAATTGAGGAAGATCTCAGAAAATGGAAAGATCTCCCATGCTCATGGATTGGAAAGATCAACATCTTAAAAATGGCCATCCTAACAAAAGCAATCTACAGATTCAATGCAATCTCCATCAAAATTCCAACCCAGTTCTTCAAGGAATTGGAAAGATCAATGTGCAATTTCATATGGAATAACAAAAGACCTAGAATATCGAAATCAATCCTCAACAACAAAAAAACATCTGCGGGAATCACTATCCCTGACCTCAAGCTATATTACAAAGCAATTGTGTTGAAAACTGCATATACTGGTATAGAAATAGGCATGTGGATCAATGGAATAGAATAGAAGATCCAGAAATGAGCCCTCATGTATATGGTCACCTGATTTTTGACAAAGGAGCCGTAAACATTCAATAGAAAAAGAACAGCCTATTCAACAAATGGTGCTGGTCCAACTGGCACTCAGCATGCAAAAGAATGAAAATAGACCCTTTCTTATTTCCTTGTACAAAGCTCAAGTGTAAGTGGATAAAACATCTCCACTTTAAACCAGATACACTTAAACTATTAGATGAGAAAGTAGGGAAAACCTTAGAACACATAGGCACAAGAGAAAATTTCCTGAACAAAACACCAATGGCTCAAGCTCTAAGGTCAAAGATTAACAAATGGAACTTAATGAGATTGCAAAGTTTCTGTAAGACTAAGGACATTGTCAAGAAAACAAAACGGCAACCAACAGAATGGGAAAAGTTCTTTACCAACACCACATCAGATAGAGGCCTAATATCCAAAGTATACAAGGAACTCAAAAAGCTAGACACCAGAGAATCAAATAACCCTATTAAAAAATGGGGTACAGAGCTAAACAAAACGTTCTCAGTTGAGGAACAGCGAATGGCCGAGAAACATCTGAGGAAGTGCTTGACATCCTTAGCCATCAGGGAAATGCAAATCAAAACAACCCTGAGATTTTTCCTCACACCAGTCAGATTGGCCAAGATCCAAAACTCAGATGACAGCAGATGCTGGCGAGGCTGTGGAGAAAGAGGAACACTTCTCCACTGTTGGTGGGGTTGTAAACTAATACAACCACTCTGGAAATCTGTCTGGCGATACCTCAGAAAATTGAATATAGTACTACCTGAAGACCCAGCTATTCCACTTCTGGGCATATACCCCAGAGACAATTTAATACACAACAAAGATATATGTACCACAATGTTCATAGCAGCTCTATTTATAATAGCCAGAAGCTGTAAAGAAACCAGATGTCCTTCAGAAGATGAATGGATAGAAAAATTGTGGTACATATACACAATGGAATACTACTCAGCCACCAGAAACAATGACTTAACCAAATTCTTAAGAAAATGACTGCATCTAGAGAATATCATCCTGAGTGAGATAACCCAGTCACAAAATTAAAGACATAATATGCAGTCATTGATATTGGGATACTAACCCCAGAGGCTTGCACTCCCCCAGAAACAACTCACAGACTGTATGAAGTTCAAGAAATAAAGAAAACAAAAAATATATTTACAAAACAAGAAGACTTTGACTATTTCCATGTTGCGTTTTGTTTTGCATGTACTTTAAGCTCATTGTAACTATTAGGTTTTCAGTGCATACTGTCAAGCTCTTGAAAAAATCTAAAAACTATATTCACATAGTTTTATGTAAAAATTATTTTAATATCTGAAAAAAACAGTACTGACAAAAATGTATAATTTTTAGCAAAAAATGTTTAAAATCTGTACATTTATCTTTATTTTATAAAATAAAGTCATTTTAAAAAATAAAAAAAATTCTAAAAATTAAAAAAAAAAAAGACAAAACAGCAGCCTACAGATTGGGAAAGGATCTTTACCAAGTCTATATCTGAAATAGGGCTAGTATCCAATATATATGAAGAACTCAGGAAGCTAGATTATAGAGAATCAAATAATACTATTAAAAGGGGGTACAGGACTAAACAAATAATTATCAGCTGAGGAAATAAAATGACTGAGAAGCACCTAAAAAAATGGTCAACATCCCTAGTCATCAGAAAAATGCAAATCAAAATAACCCTGAGATTTCACCTCACACCAGTTGGAATGGCTAAGAAAAAAACTCAGGTGACAGCAGATGCCAGGGAGGACGTGGAGAAACATTCCTCCACTGTTGGTGAGGTTGTAAGCTGGTACAACTACTCTGGGAATCAGTCTGGAAGTTCCTCAGAAAAATTGACTTAGAAGTACCTGAAAACCCAGCTATTCCACTCCTGGGCATATACCCCAAAGATGCTCCAACATATAACAAGAACTCATGCTCCACCATGTTTATAGCAGCCTTATTTATAATAGCCCAAAGCTGGAAGGAACCCAGATATCCTTCAAGGAAGGTATAGATAAAAATGTGTGGTACATTTACACAATGAAGTACTACTCAGCTATTATGACTTTATGAACTCCATAGACAAATGGATGGATCTAAAGACTATCATCCTGAATGAGGTAACCCAGTCACAAAAAGCACACATGACATGTACTCACTGATAAGTGTGTACTAGCCCTAGAAATTTCTAAATACCCAATATCCAAGAAACAATTCACAGTCATTATGAAGCTCAAATAGAAGGAAGGCCAAATGGGATGCCTTAGTTTTTCATAGAAAAGAGAACAAAACTCTCATGGGAGGAAATACAAGGTCAAATAGAGGAATAGAGATTGAGGAAAAGATTACTCAGAAGCCACTTCATCTGGGGATCCACCACATATGCAGTCACCAAATCTAAGCTCTATAGCTGATTACTTACTGGCAGGAACCAGAGAGAGAGATGCTCCCTCAGAGACTATACTAGACTCATATAGACACAGCTGAGCATGCTTGCAGCTAACCATCAGTCTGAACTTACAGATCCTAATGGAGTTGCAAAAGAAAGGACTGAAGGAACTGAAAGAGGTTGCAACCTCATGGGAAGATAACAACATTATCAACCAACCAAACCCTCCAAACCCCACATGTAGTAAAGCACCAACATTTGTCCATACTTTGAGAGACACATATATCCAGTTGCGTATGTAGCTGAAGATATCAGTGTCTGGCATCAATGTGAGAAGACACATTTGTTCCAGAGAGGGCATGTTTTCCCAATGTAGGGGAATACAAAGGCAATGAGGTGAATAGGATGACCAGAAGAGAGTGTACCTTTGTGAAGACAACTGGAGGGAGAGGGGGAGGAGAGTGGAATGGGGTAAAGGGTTAACATCACAAATGTAAATATAGTGTATCTAATTTTAAAAAAGTAAGTAAAATTTAAAAAAGAAAAGATTTCATATCTGGTACTGTAAACCTGATCATAAGCCCATGGCTGAGTAGCTCAATTGCCCTACAATTGGCGAACCTGCTATTGTTACTTTGCTATGTGGTCATGCTGTTAAATGCCTTTTAAATATTTGTTTATACATAGACATGTACAGATCTTGAGTCAGAAAACCTTCTCTTTGAAGATACACAATGGGTTGAAATGTTGAGAATAAATGTTCAATATTGTCTAAACAAGACATCCCACCATCTTATCATATTATGATAAGTTTCTTACCACCAAGAACAAGTGAACACTGCGTAGATAGAGGCAAAAACACTGTGAGAACATGTACCAGTATATTAAATACTGTGTTTTTGATTTGACATGTTTGTCAAAATCATGAGCTCATGGTTACAAAATCAAGATAGACTAAAAAGTTATTCTGTATCAGTGAACAGTCTCTAGGCTCCATACCTTTACTGAGAAGAAAATGTCAGTATATGGTATTTTAAAGAGAGATAATAAGTTTTGTTGAGAATATGGCCACAGGTAACTTTTACTGTTTGAGTGAATAATCTAGTGCATGATCATTCTATATCATGGTCAGAATGCAGATTTAAGTAGATTGTGTGAGATAATCACACACAAGCAGATTTAACTAGATTATGTGAGCTTACATTATATGGAATTATGAGGAGGTTATCATACTTGAGAAATATGGAAGCTTTAATGGGGAGAAATGGGGCATATATGCATATTTCTTTGCATACATATATGAGTTTTCCAAAATTATATTTTGAATTTTTACTTTATAAATAATTAAATGAAAGCTAGGAACTGTGAGAAGGTTTCTGAATGGGAAAGTGGGTATATGTACAGAGAGTTGAAAGTTAGACACTTGAAGTTTGAAACATAGCCATGTAAATAAGTTCTTCAGGATAGAGACTGCCAAAATATATGCATATATATACTGGGTGTCTAAATTCTATTCATTCCTACATAAAACATCAGGACTATGAAGCAAGTTAGGGAGCAAAGGTTTATTCTGCTTACATTTCCACATTGCTCTTTATTACCAAAGGAAGTGAGAACTGGAACTCAAGCTGGTCAGGAAGCAGAACCTGATACAAAGTCCATGGAAGCATGTTGCTTCTTGGTCATGGTATTGTTGTGCAGGAATAGAAACTCTGACTAAAACAAATTGGTACCTGCATAGTGAGGTATTCTGGAAATTCCATTGTCTATTCCCCTCCCTCTGCTTCTGTGAGTGTGGTCTACCTTCCACCCAGTCACTCCCCTTGGCCACACACACTCCCTCCCACCTCCACACCTTGCTCTTCCCCTACATTGAGGAATGGAGCCTTCAAAGAACCAAGGGCTTTTCCTCCCATTGAAGCCAGACAATGCCATCCTCTGCTACATATGCAGCTGGAGTCATGGGTTGCTCCATGTGTACTCACTGGTTGGTGGTTTAGTCCCTGGGAGCATTGTGGGGTCTGGTTGGTGGATATTATTGTTCTTTTTATGTGGTTGCAAACCCCTACAGCTCCTTCATTTTTTTCTCTAACTCTTCCATTGGAGACTCCATTCTCAGGCCAATGGTTGGCTTGGAGCATCTTCTTCAGTATTTGTCAGGCTTTGGCAGAGCCTCTCGGGAGACAGCTATATCAGGCTCCTGTCACCATACACTTCTTGGCATCCTCAGTGGAGTCTAATTTTTGCTAAATTAATTGGTGAACCTTTGATCTGAGTGTGATCTCAAACTTTCTAGTGTTTATGTTTATGATGAGTAAAATGTAGGAAATTGACTAGGCTTTTTAAAAAATTTCTTGTAATATCCAAAACCTTACTAAATATTGGGTGAAATAGTTAAAATTAAACATGTCTACTGATTACATATAATACAACATTCCTGAGCTTTTTATATTCTTTACTATCTTCTGCTATATAATTACACTATTCATCATTTATTGAGACAAATGCTCAAACCTTTAGTGTAAAATGTTTTCAAATTTCCTTATAGGGGCTAGTAAGATGGCTCAGCCTGCTGCCATCTTTGGCACCATATGGTAGAAAGAGAGAATTAAGCATGGTGCTTGTCCCTGACCTTCTCTCATGTACTGTGGTGTGAATGCCAGCATTTGCCAACAAATAAATGCATATACTGAAGATTCTTTAATGTGATTATAAAATTAAACATTTCATTAAGATACTACAGCATAATCAGTGAAAATAAATAAATTATACACTTATTTATTTCCTTTTCTTTCTTTTTGTTCCTCGCTGATGGTTTTATTACTGGCTTGTCAGGAATGATACAGAAGGAAAGGAGAGTCACCATTTTTGTTTATCTGAAGACCATGACACAGTTGTTTGTGAAATAAAATAACATAACAGGAACTCCACATTAATTTTAGTTGACAGCTGTTCTGTGTGAACTGGAGGTTGGATGTTGGATATAATACACAGTCTGGAACTGGCTGTGTTTTGTGACAGCAAGAGAACTTTTTATGTTATTGTATTTCTGTGTAGCCTGTAAGTCTTGTTTCCTGACTTCGGAGAAGGGAACTTTCACAAGTCCAGGTTCCCACTTGGTGCTTGTAAGGATAGAAGGTGAAGAATTCTACAGAATTCATTTTTAAAAAGTTTAAACCTCAAGATGCTATATAAACGATGAATGGAAGTATATTTTCACTAATTTTGCTTTTGTAAATCAGACTCTTTGTGAGCTACGATAGTAATAACAATCCTATTAAAAGTCTAAATGCATTCAATATTCAGCCTCCACAATCTTTTACTTGTGGAAAGTAGACCTGCATCAATTGATCCTTTAGATAAATGTGATTCACAATTCCTCTCCTTTTGTACTGTCCTTATTGCTTCATCATTTCACAGCGTTATTCTTCTGCCTCTATTCCATGAGTAATGAATACAACATTTTAATCATTCTTTTTTAAATTGAACAACTTTATTTAAAAAAAGATAACTGTAGAGATTTTAAGCATTTTTACATAAAAGTGTAAGAATACATTTTTGTCAGTACTTGATTTCTTTAAAGGTATGATAGTGTGCATTAGGATCTTACTAGTTACAATGAGCATAAAGTGCATGTAAAACAAGATGTAACCTGGAATTAGTCAAAGTTTTCTTGGTATGTAAAGACTGAGCATTATGGTCTTTCATTTTCTTTTCTTTTTTTTTGGCATTTGCTTTTTCTTGAACTTCTGTAGTCTGTGAGTTGTTTCTGGGGTGTACTGAGCTTTCTGGGGTTAATATCAAATTATCAGTGACTGCATACTATGTCTGTTATTTTATGACTGTGTTATCTTACTCAGGATGATATTCTCTAGACGCATCTTTTTTCTTAAGAATTTTATAAAGTCATTGTTTCTGATAGCTGAGTACTATTCCATTACATAAATATACCACAATTTTTGTATCCATTCATCTACTGAAGGACATCTGGGTTCTTTCCAGCTTCTGGCTATTATAAATAGGGTTGCTATGAACACGGTGGTGCATGTGTCTTTTTGTATGTTTGAGTGTCTCTGGGGTATATGCCCAAAAGTGGAATAACTGGGTTTTCAGGTAGTACTATGTCCAATTTTCTGAGGAATCACCAGACTGATTTCCAGAGTGGTTGTACAGTTTACAACCTCACCAACAGTGGAGAAGTGTTTCTCTTTCTCCACATCCTCATCAGAATATGCTGTCATCTGAATTTTGGATCTTAGCCATTCTGACTGGTGTGAGGTGGAATATCAGAGTTGTTTTGTTTTGCATTTCCCTGATTGCTAAGGATGTTGAGCACTTCCTTAGATGCTTCTCAGCAATTCGATATTACTCAATTGAGAAATTTTATCTCTGTACCCCATTTTTAAATAGGGTTGTTTGATTCTCTGGTGTGTAACTTCTTGAGTTTTTTGTATACCTTGGATATTAGGACTCTATCTTATGTGGGGTTGGTAAAGATCTTTTCCTACTCTGTTGGCTGCCATTTTGTATTCTTGGCAGTGTCCTTAGCCTTACAAAAACTTTGCAGTCTCATTAAGTCCCATTTGTCGATATTTGACCTTAGAGCATGAGCCATTGGTTTTCTGTTCAGGAAATTTTCTCCTATGCCTATGTGTTCTAAGGTTTTCCCTACTTTCTCTTCTAATAATTTCAGTGTACCTGGTTTAATGTGGAGATCTTTGTTCTACTTGCACTTGCGCTTTTTACAAGGAGATAAAAAAGGGTCTATTTTTATTCTTTTGCATGTTGAATAATTAGGGGGAGACTGGGCAGCCTTGTCGAGTCCCTGATTTTAGTGGGATTGCTTCAAATTTACCACCATTAAGTTTGATGTTGGCTATTGGTTTGCTGTATATTGTCTTTATTATGCTTAGCTATGGGCCTTGGAATTTTGTTCTTTCCAAGACTTTTAACATGAAGGCATGATGTATTTTGTAAAATACTTTCTCAGCATCTAGTGAGATGACCATGTGGTTTTTTCCCTTGAGATTTTTTATATGGTGGATTACATTGATGGATTTTTTGTATATTAAACTATCCCTGCATCCCAGGGATGAAAAGCCTACTTGATCATGTTGAACGATCGTTTTGATGTCTTCTTGGATTCGGTTTGCAAGGATTTTGTTGAGTATTTTTGCCTCAATGTTCATAAGTGAGATTGGTCTGAAGTTCTCTTTCCTTGTAGGGTCTTTCTGTGGTTTAGGCACGAGGGTTACTGTGGCCTCGAAAAATGAGTTAGGTAGTGTCCATCTCTATTTTGTGGAATAGTTTTGAAAGTATTGGTATTAGGTTCTCAAATGTCTGATAAAATTCTGCACTGACCCCATCTGGACCTGGGCTTTTTTTTTTTGTTGGGAGGCTTTTGATGACTTCTTCTATTTCTTTAGGTGTTATGAGATAATTTAGATGGTTTACCTGCTCCTGGTTTAATTTTAGTATCTGGTATGTGTCTAAGAATTCATCTATTTCTTCCAGATTTTCCAGCTTTGTTGAGTATGGGCTTTCGTAGTAAGATCTGAAGATTTCTTGAATTTCCTCGGCTTCAGTTATTATATCTTCACTTTCATTTCTGATTTTGTTAATTTGGATACTCTCTCTTTGCCCTCTACTTAGTCTGACTAAGGGTTTATCAATCTTATTAATTATCTCAGAGAACCAACTTTTTGTTTTGTTGATTCTTTGAAAGGTTCTTTTTGTTTCAATTTGTTCTATTTCTCCCCTAAGTTTGATTATTTCTTGCTCTCTACTGGTCTTGGATGTATCTGCTTCCTTTTGTTCTAGAGCTTTCAAGTGTGCTGTCAATTTGCTAGTGTATGCTCTTACCAGTTTCTTTTTGAAGCACTTAGAGCTATGACTTTTTCTCTCAGTACTGCTATCATTGTATCCCATAGGTTTAGATATGTTGTGTTTTCATTTTCATTAAATTTCTAGAAAGTTCTTAATTTCTTTCTTTATTTCTTCTTTGTCCATGCTACCATTTAATAGAACATTGTTTATTTTCCATGTGTATATGGGCTTTTTGTTGTCTTTGTTGTTATTAAAGACCAGCCTTAAACTACGGTGATCTGAGAGGATGCATGGAAGTATTTCAATCTTCTTATAGCTATTACGGCTTGTTTTGTGACCAACTATATGGTCAATTTTGTAGAATGTGCCATGAGGTGCTGAGAAGAAGGTGTGTTATTTTGTTTCAAGATGATATGTTCTGTATATATCTATTAATTCCAATTGGTTCATATGCTCTCCTAGTTTTACTGTGTGGTTGTTCAGTTTCTGTTTCCCTGATCTGTCCATTGGTGAGAGTGGGGTGTTGAGGTTTACCACTATTATTGTGTGGGGTATAATGTATTTTTTGAGCTTTAGTAGGTTTTTTTTATATGAATATGAGTCCTCTTGTATTTGGAGCATATATGTTAAAGATCGAGAGTTCCTCCTGACAAATTTCCCCTGTAATGAGTAATACATTTCCTTCCTTATCTTTTTTGATAACTTTTGGATGAAAATGGACTTTATTCAATAATAGAATGGCCACTCCAGCTTGCTTCTTGGGGCTGTTGGCTTGGAAGGTTTTTACCCAACCCTGTACTCTAAGATAGTGTCTGTCTTTGTTTCTGAGATGAGTTTTCTGTATGCAGCAAAATGCTGGGTTTTGTTTATGTATCCAGTCTGATAGCCTATATCTTTTTATTGGGTAATTGAGTCCATTTATGTTAACAGATATTAAGGAATAGTGGTTGCTGTTTCCTGCTATTTTTGCTTTTGGAGGTAGAATTGTGCCTTTGTGTCTTTCTTCATTTGGTTTTCTTGCTTAGGTATTTTCTCTTTGTTTTTTTAATGCATTTTTTTATCTCATAAATGACAAGGAAATAGTCTGTCTCTCCCTCAGTATTATAGGAATTCCTATAATGTTTGTTGACAAATCATCATGATTTCTCATTTATTATTTCACATGTATTTTTGCTACTTTTATGTATTTTAAGATTTTTACATAAAACAAGAATTTTTATTTTCTTGTGTTCAGCTAAACCCTAGAATGCTAACAGAAAGGCAACATTTACCAAGTCATTTTAGTTATTAGAATAAGAAAACTGTCAAGACAGAAACTAACCATTTATTTATTTATTTTTACAGTCAATATTAATTCCCCTCCTGGTCCACCATCCTACTGTTCCACATCCCATACCTCATCTTCACCCCCACCGTCTCCAAGAGAATGTCCTACCTCACCTACCCTGCTGACCCTCCCGGATCTCTGAATTCCCTGGTGTCTCTACTCTCTTAAGTGTTGGGTACATCTTCTCTGACTCCATCCAGACCCGAGACTTCTCTGTTGTATATGTGTTGGGGGACTCATATAAGCTGGCATATGCTGCCTAGTTATCCAGTGTCTGAAAAATCTCAGGAGTCCACTTACAGGATCGCCATCCTCATTTTCCTCTAGATTTTTCCCATATTCACCCACAGGGGTCAGAAGCTTTTTTTGATTGGTTAGATCTTTCAGAAGGCAGTCACGATAGATCCCTTTTCTTCAGTGTTCCATAGACTCAGTAATTATGTCAGGCCTTGGGACCTCTCATTGAGCTGAATTTCTTTTGGCCCTGTCCCTTGACATTGTTTTCCTCAGGCCCTTCTCCATTTCCATCTCTGCTGTTCTTTCAGACAGGAACAATTATAGGGTCAAAATTTTCACTGTGGGATAACAACCACTTCCCTTGCTTGATGACCTGTCTTTCTGTGGGAAGTGGGCTCTACAAGATCCCTCTCCTCACTGTTGGGCATTTCACATAGGGCCCTCCTCCCTTTGAGGGTCTCCGGTATATACCAAAGGCTCCTTCCTCCTTCCTACCTCCTGAGGTTACCTGATAAATTAGGGAATTTTTAAATGAGAATTTGCTGCTAATTATAATGTACCATTTTTTGTCTTATGGTTTAAACAATTTCTTTTGAAATTTCATGTTTACACTACAGAAGAGCACCTGGTTTGCCATTTACAATATTATTATAATTTATAATATTATCAGTAATAATATTTATTATTATGTTTAGGATAACATCTAGTATTGTAAAATATCTAACCCAATTCTTTTATAGATGAAATCAAGAAGACTCTATTATCTAAGTGCACTATAAACATGAAATCCCTAAAAACAAGGAAATACCTAATTATAATATTTTTTCTTTAGAGGATTTTCCCCACTATTTGTTAAGAAAATTAAGGTGAAAAGATTTTTCTTCTGAAATTGAGAATTGAACCAAAGTAAATTGACGTGGGAATCATTGCTATTTTATAGTATTTTAATTATACTTGGGTAATTTTTCCCTAGAAGATACAGATAAAGATGTCTGAATTAATGTAGGCACAATGTATCCTTCTATAAGGTAAGTAGTTTGAAATGTGTAAAGTCTGTATGAATTGCCTCACTTTAAAAAAATGATGCATAGATGTATGCAGTTATCCAAGGTAATGTATATTTACTATACTATGACATATTTTAAAGGCTAATTGGCACATGTGTAGAGGCTGAGACATTTAAATTTACAAAAGTATGGAGAACTAGAGTTAACATTTGCTTAAAAATCATCAGACTTCTGCTCTGCTTCCATCTTTGGCCTATTTTTAAAAATGTATGTATTATATTGACTTTAGTATTTCCCTGCATATATGTATCTGTACCACATACATATTTGATGCTCACAGAGGCCAGAAGAGTTATCCACATCTCATGGAACTGAGTTTTGGATGGTTTCAAGCTACCCTGTATATGATAGGAACTGAACCCAAGTGATCTGCAAGAGCAATGTATTTTCTTAACTGCTGAACTTTCTCTTCAGCCCCTAACTGCATTCTTAATCAAGAATCTATCATGTTTAAGGCACCTAAATGTCTGTCACAATGCTTACTGTATAATATAGAGGCTGGTGAAGAATTTTACTCAATTCAAGTTTGATGAATAACATCATAAATAAGACAGTATGAATGTAAAAGGAAACTTTTTGACTCTTAGAAATTGCATGGGTGGATCAGAAAATAAGGGATAAAACCTGAGTACTGTTTTCAAGAAGCATCATTAAGAAATCAAATTGTAGGAATTAGAATTAGCAGTGATTTTATTTATTTTTTAGATTGTATTAAAGGCAGGTTTATTAAGAAGCTGTTCTCGGTGTGGGCAAATTCACTGGTTTCAAGGACCAAGGCCAGGGAACTCACCAAGGGGAAGGGGTAGGGAGTATAAGAGGGAGAGATAAAGAAAGAAGTGGACAATCTTGCAGAGAAAGAAGGAGGGAAGGGTGTTTCACAGAGAGTGCTTTTTAAGGAGAAAATGTATGAACTGTTTCATCTAATATTACTTTGTACTCATTGGATAATGTTATACAGACTCCAGCAAGTACCAGGAGCAAAGGCCATACCAACTATTTGTTTTGTTTTGCAATGCCTAAAGCTACAAGGCTTAAAGGGAGAATCAGAGCCTTGAATAATTTCCTGTGGACTAAAACTTCAGAGAATATCCTCCCTGTATTCTCTGCTCACATGTTCTTTTCTTTCAGAATCCTAAACATTTGTCTAAGTCACTGTTATCACCTGAATATTAATTATTCTTAATAAAAATATAGAAAGTATATTAATCCAATAGCTATATTTCTTCACGTTATATTAGCCTCCAATAACTTCACAGGGAATCCAAGATTTATTTAAAACTGCACCTCAATACTGAGCAATTTAATGATCTGTCTTTACTTGATGCTAATCTTGCCACCTCTCACCCTCATCCCATGATGCATCCCATGATAAGGAAGTATAGAAACCAGTGATTAAATAACACAAGGGTAAACTTTGCACACCATACAGAACATTAAGCCCATAGTCACCTATCTAGATGATTGATTACAAAGAATCTCATTAATCGTCATCCCTGCTTTTCCTCCTGGCCCACTTTTCTAAGCTTTTTTTTCAACCTGACAACCACAGTAATTCTTCTGTGAGGTAGATTGTATCATATAACTTTATAGTCCAACACCCCAACAGTTAGTGCTTTTCACATTCTTCATATGATTATCATTAATTCAATTTTAGAAGTGCTTTTTAAACTTTTGTGATACCCTATAGGATCCAGCTCCCTATGACATCTCTCCATCCATCCCTGAAATTCTTTTCATTGCTCATGTTACTCTTCTATAGTCCAATTTTCCTGAATATACCAAGCACCCTTCTACTTTTATCTCTGTTCCCTCTGTTTCTAGTATGTTCTTCCCTGAAAGCGCATTATGCAGGTGTTTTGTCACATGATACAGGAGCATCAAACATTCTATTGCAATCCTACAAACTCTTCAGCTTTTCTTTTTACAAGGCACTGAGTTTTTAATCCGTGTCTTTGAATAGGGAGGTTAAACATGTGACCATGAGAAATGAGTTGAGTTCAAAAAAAAAAAAAAAAAAAAAAAACAGGACCAGTTGAAAGAAGTGTATAGTGGTTGGGTTTGGGTTTTGGTAAACTCCGTCTCCTTACCCATTTAGAGATACAATTATGACAAAGAGAACCACACCTGATGAATCTATGAGCTTGTAGACAGAATAATTTCAATGCTCTCTTGGTGCAGTCCTATGTTTCTTTCTTCTTGAAGATTCAAACTAACCAACTGTGCAGACTTATTCCTTAAAAAAAGTTCTATATGTGTATTTTGCCTGTATGTATGTGTGAACCATACGAATGCTTGATAACTGCAGAGGTTGGAAGAAAGATTCAGATCCCTGGAGCTGGAGTTATAGACAGCTGTGAACTTCCAAGTGGTTGCTGTGAACAGAACTCAGAAATTCTGAAAGCACAGCAAATGGTTTTATTTGTCTTGTCTTTTCTCTAGTCTCAACTTGTACCTATTTTTGTGTTTACTGTGCTGGTATCATTAGGAGTCCAAATTGAGCAGTTTAAAGTTGAATGGAATTCTTACAGTATCTAATCTACTTTCCTGGGTAGAAGTCTCTTTATTCTTCGATTGAGAACCTCTTAGTCACACAGAGTCAAATATGGTCTAGGTTGGCTCAGACTCATGCCACATTATTGATCATTTTTGACATATAATTGGATTTGTCTTTTTCTCATTAGAAATAAATGTAAATTGCATAAGTGTTGGTTAGATATGCTTAGTTACCACTTTTATTATGCACCCATTACCCGTGTGAGTTTTCCTAGGAAGATATGAAGAAATTTCTTTTTATCCCAGATAGTATTATTAGTCCATAAAAGAGATTGTGTCCAAATCTGACTTGGTGAGTGAAACTGAGCCTAATTAAGGAGCCACAGGATTGAGATGCAGCATGAAGAACTGAAAAGTCTTCCACTGTCTCCAAGTTACTACAGCAGATGCTACTGAAGAGTCCCATCTTTATTCTGTAGCCATCTGTTTACTCTTAATGTAGCCAAGAGATGAGAGGAGGCTCAGTGAGAATTACCTGAAGGACCTTAGGCATCATTTGTTTGAATCCTTCATGCCTCCAAGATGGAATGTTCATAGACCTAACCCATTATCTCCTGATGGTCTTGTACAGATTATCAGAGTTTCTCTCATCTGTGACACCAATGGTCATGTACAACCAAGAGGGGATATCGACCACACTTCTGTGGAAATCGGTGATAGGCATTTTAACTAGACATCCAATTTCTCTGTGGCTTTATGACTTTGCATCTTATAACAACTTAATTTTTTTTGCCCTTGGCAGTTTCTGTCTATTTTCTTTCTGTTGGAATGTCTGCCTATGCTGATAATAATTTTGCAGACATCAGCTTTAACTTCAACAGACAAAGAGCAGATCCTGGCCCTTTTCAGAATGACTATTCTCCTTAGTTACTGAGATTTGATCCTAGTGGGTAATTTATTAACAAGTGTGAGGAATTTTCAGCCATGTTTATCAAGTCCAGTGTATCTCATTCAACTTTATAAGTAAATCATAAGGCATTATGAGGGTGCTCACTGTCTACTGATCATGACGCATCAATTGTGTTTTTTCTTATGAAGAACTCTGTTCCCAGTGTTCTTCTTTTTATTTGTTAACTTGCAACTCTGAGATCCTGTCTAGATATTTTACTTAAAAAAAAAAAAACCTTATTTTTTGCTAAATATCTCTAGTATAGCCTTTTAAACTTCTGCTAGGTTTATGTCCATTAGTAGGTTGTTTATGAACATTCATGGTAAGGGTAGAAATAGTCACTACCATTTAGTTTGATAATGTCGGTATCTTACTGGGATTTGCTGAGAAAATGCCACTGTAGAGGGAGTTGTGGTGTGGGTGGTGTGTTCAGGTACAAACTTGCCCTTAAGATTTAGCCCTGCCTAGTTTCAGTCACTAAGAACACACAACATATATAATCACCAAGGAAGTAAGGCTCAATGTGGAATTTTTTAGATTAAGTGGCCTATAAGCAGACCTGTCAGAGATTATTTTGATTGCTAACTCAGTTGCTAAAAGCCACCCTGAAGGTGGAATGTCCTGAGCTGAATCTGGCCCAGGTAAGAATAGAGAAAACACGCTGAGCACTAAGAGATTAAGTAGGCAAAGTCAGTATGTTCCTGTGGTTCTCAGTCTTCCTAATGCTGCAATTCTTCAACACAGTTCCTCATATTGTAGCCATCCCCAACCAAAAATCAGTTTCTTTGCTACTTTATAATTGTAAGTTTGCTACTGTTATGAATATTAATGTAAATATTTTGGGGAGATGGGGTTTTACCAAAGGCATCATTAACCACAGTTTGAAAACTGCTGACATATTCTATTCTTCTGCCTTTGATAGTAGATGTGTTACCACTGGCTGTTTAAGTTCTTGCCTTGACTTAACCACAAAAATGGACTGTGATCTGATATTATTAGCCAAAAAATAAGCCCTTCCTTAAGCTTTGGTCACAGTATTTTACTGCAGCAGAAAAGAGACTAGAGTAATTTCCTGTCTGAGACCATCTTCAGCTGTATGTGACAAGGTAGGTGAAGAGGAATTATTAAGGAAATGATGAAAGGCAACACAGAGGCCAAGGCGTACAGCCTTTAGATGAGAGCTTTCTCTATTATAGAAAAGCTGAGAATTGCTTTTTTTGACATTAAGGTCATTTTCAGCTACTGAAATTATAATACATATTTAAATATGAAGAATCAGACAGTCATAGTCTAATCTTCAAAGAATTAATGGCTTTCTCATTGTCCATACTCACAAATTTCAACTATAATTTCTAGCTTTTACTTTTTGCTCTGATCTGAATATTTTACATTTCTCATTCAGCTTCAAACACTTCCTTTTATATACATGTTGAAATTGTCCTTACCAATTAATATCCAATCACTTCTTTTCTTATCAGATTCATTGTATTGCTAGTGCAGAATTTAAGTTGTATAACCATAGTATAGACACAAGCAAATACAATATATTTCTTCAATTTTTGCATTTAGTAAGTGGTATTGGACAGTGTGTGTATTCAAACAAATCTTGACTGGCATTCACAACAGATCTGACAAATGTTCTGGGAGTCTTTGGTTAATATACTTACCTATGTGAACCCCATTTTTTCTCAGTGAGGTTATGGACATATATACATTTTTCTTCATATAACACAGTGTGGATTCACTTAGAAAGTTTACAAACAATTTAAGCTAGTTGTAGAGTCTCAAAGAATACAGATTTTCTTTATTTCATTATCCATATCCTTCTTATCTTGGCAAATGATATATTTGTTAATATCCTTCAAATTAATTACATGTTTTACTATGTTCAGGGGCAATTTTGGATATTGTGCTACATAAAAAATACCTATTCACTAGGTATGTATTTTTGAAGCAATAGTAAATTGTTTAACTCCATGTCTTTTTCTTCTATTTTATTTATATTGGATAATTTATGTATTTACATTTAAATTTTATCCTTTTGCCTCCCTATCCCATTTCTCCTCCCACTGCTTCTATGAAGATGCTCCCAGTCCCACACATTCACTCCCCCCTCATCACCCTGGCATTTCCCAACACTGGAGAATCAAGCCTTCACAGCACCAAGGGCTTCTCCTCCTATTGATACTAGAAAATGCCATTCTCTGCTACATATGTGGCTGGAGCCATGGGTACCTCCATATGTACTAACTGCTTGGTGTTTTAGTCCCTGGAAGCTCTGGGGAGGTTAGTTGGTTAATATTGTTATTCTTCCTATGGGGTTCCTGACTCCTTCATTTCCTTTGGTTCTTTCTCTAGTTTCTCCATAGGGGTCCCCGTTCTCAGTCCAATGGTGAGCTGCAATCATCCTCATGTGTATCAGTAAGGCTCTTCCAGAGCCTCACAGGAGATATTCATATCTCAACAAGTTGCTTTTTTCTCTTTGACATATTTCAGTAAGAGCCTTGAGCTGGCTTAGAAGGCAGGGTATAGATTTTGTGAAGCAACAGGCTGTCTCTCTCTCTTATTTACAATAATCTGCATGAACTGTAACTCTGAAAATTTTTAAGAGACAGAAACTATAACAAATTATTTTTCTGGAGAAAATCACATTAATTTTGTTGTATTCTACTTGCGTCTAATCTGAATATTGATAATTCTTTGTTTTGTCATTAATCTATTCTTACAGTATAATAATTTTCTCTTTTATAATCCTTACATTTTTATCTTACAAATTAGGAGAAAAGTTGACCCAGTGGTTCTTCATGAAGAACTGAAAAAAATCATCAATAACACTTGAAAATTTTCTCAGAATGTGCACAAGTATTATTGTTAATTATTTCTATAAAGCATGCTGGATACAATACTGTAGAATAGTACTTTATGCAGAATATATGTAATAAAAGTTTTAAATGCAAAAACATTATCTTAAATAATTCTGAATCATAATTAAATGAGTAGCATTTATGAATGTTAAAGTCAGCCTTTCTGTCTTCAACTGTGCCCAGAGCTAGGACTGTCCCACTACCATCAGGATCCACAACATGCCTGCAAAAGATGATCACTTGGGAGCACTCTCATTTCTAAGCCTAGGGAATACCCTAGGTATCTCTTTACTGACTGTCCAAAGAGAGACCCACTAGAAACTCAAAGGACACAAGAATCACAGGGCTGCCTGGAATCAGACCCCTCTGGTCTCCCTCTGCTTCCATAGCTAGGGCCGGGCCACTGATATCTGGACTCACAACCTGCCTGCAGAGAGCTGATCACCCAGGAGCACTCTTACTCCTAAGCCCACAGGCTCAGAGAGCCACAGAGGGACAAGATCCAGTCAGAGATCAACTAATATCACAGATAATAAGATGACAAGAAGCAAGGGCACAAACTAAGAAACAGAAATCAATACAACTTGACAATATCAGAACCTAGTTCTCTTAGCACAGCAAGTAGTGGATATCCCAACACACCAGAAAAACAAGATTTGAATTTAAAATCATACCTTATGATGATGATAGTAGGCATTAAGAGGGATATAAATACCTTCCTTAAAGAAATATAGGAGAACATGGGTAAAGAAGTAGAAGCCCTTAAAGAGGAAACACAAGAATCCCTGAAAGAGCTACAGGAAAACATAACCAAACATGTGAAAAAATGAAACAAAAGACATCCAAGATCTAAATATGAAAATAGAAAAGTTGAATCACAAAAGGATACAACCTGTTAATTAAAATACCTAAAAAGGAGGTCAGGAGTCATAAATGTAAGCATCACCTAAAAATAAATGATATAGAAGAGGAAATCTCAGGGGCAGAAGATAACATAAAACATTGACAAAATATTCAAATAAAATGAAAAAAGCAAAAATCTTCTAATCCAAAACATCCAGGAAATCAGGACACAATGAGGAAACCATACTTAAGGATAATAAGTGTAGAAGAAAGCAAAGATTCCCATCTTAAGGGCCCAGTAAATATCTGCAACAAAATTATAGAAGAAAAATTTTTTTAACCTTGAAAGGATGCCCATGAACACATAGGAAGCCCACAGAACTCCAAATAGATTGGATCAGAAAAGAAATTCTCACCCATCACATAATGGTCAAAATACCAAATACTCAAAACAAGAAAAAATATTAAGAGCAGTAAGGAAAAATAGTCAAGTAACATATAAAGGCAGACCAATAAGAATTACACCAGAATTCTCAACAGAGACTATGAAAGTTAGAAGATTCTAGACAGATGTGATACAGACACTAGGAGAACACAAATGCCAGCCTAGATTACTATATTCAGCAAAACTCTCAATTATCATAGATGAAGAAACCAAGATATAATATGAAAAGATGAAATTTATAGAATATCTTTCCACAAATCCAGCCTTACAAAGGATAATAGATGGAAAACGCAAACACAAGGAGGGAAACTACACACTACCAAAAGCAAGAAAATAATCTTCTTACAACAAACCAGTATAAGAGTTACACAAATGTAATTCTACCTCTAATAACAAAAATAACAGAAAACAACAATCACTATTTCTGAATATCTCTTAACACCAATGGACTCAATTCCCTAATGAAAAAAGAGTAACATAATAGATATGTAAATAGGATTTAGAATTTCGCTGTATACCAGAAACTCATCTCAGTGACAAAACAGACACTACGTAAGAGTAAAATGCAGAAAAAAAAAAAAAAAAAAAAAAAAAAAAAACTCCAAATATATGGTCTCAAGAAACAAGCTGAAGTAACCAATCTTACATCAAATAAAAGAGACATTCAACCAAAAGTTATCAAAAAACGATAAGTAAGTACACTTCATAGTCATCAAAGGAAAAATCTATCAAAATGAACTCTCAATCCTGAACATCTATGCACCAAATTCAAGGGCACTCACATTCATAAAACAACTTTTACTTATTCACAAAGCATGTATTGTACCACACACAGTAACTGTGGGAGACTTCAACACCTCACTCTCATCAAAAAATGGGCAGATCATAGAAGCAGAAACTAAAGAGAGAGACAGTGACACTAAAAGAAGTTATGAACAAAATGGGTTTAACAGGCATCTATAGAATATTTCATCCTAAATCAAAAGAATATGCCTTCTTCTCAGCACCTCATGGCACCTCCTCTGAAACTGATCATATAGTCAGTCACAAATCAGGCCTTATAGATACAAGAACATCAAAATACTTTCATGCATTCTATCAGGTCGCCATGGACTAAGGCTGGTCTTCAATAACAACAAAAACAACAAAAAGCACACATACATATGGAAACTGAACAATGCTCTACTCTATGATAGCTTTGTCAAGGAAGAAATAAATAAAAAAATCAAAGACTTCTTAGAAATTAATGAAAATGAAGGCACGACATACTCAAACTTATGGGACACAATGAAAGCAGTGCTAAGAGGACTCATAGCTCTGAGCACCTCCAAAAAGAAACTGAAGCAAGCATACACCAACAGCTTAACAGCACTCCTGAAAGCTCTAGAACACACACGAAAAAATAGATTCAAACAAGAGGAGTAGAGAGCAGAAAATAAGTAAACTCAGAGCAAAAATCAACCAAAGTGAAATAAAAAGAACTATATAAAGAATCAACAAAACTAGGAGCTGGTTCTTTGCAAAAATCAACATGATTGATAAACCCTTGAATAAACTAATGAGAAGGCAAAGAGAGAGTATCCAAATTAACAAAATCAGAAATGAAAGGGGAAATAAAACTACATGAACTGAAGAAATTTAAAAAGTCATGAGATCCTATTACAAAAGCCTATACTCAACAAAACTAAAAAATCTAGAGGAAATGGACAAATTTCTAGTCAGATACCAGGTACCAAAGTTAAATCAGAATTACCTAAACTATCTAAACAGCCCCATAAGCCCAACAGAAATAGAAGTGGTAATCAACAGCCTCCTAAACAAAAAAAAAACAAAAAAAATTCTAGGAACAGATGGGTTTAGTGCCGAATTCAATCAGACCTTCATAGAAGACCTAATAAAAATAGTCTCCAAATGATTCCACAAAATAGAGTCAGTTGGAACACTACCCAACTCATCCTTTGAAGCCACAATTATGCCCATTCCTAAACCACACAAAGACCCTACAAAGAAAGAGAACTTCAGAGCAATTTGCCTCATGAACATTGATGCTAAAATACTCAATGAATTTCTTGTAATCTGAATCCAAGAACACATCTGTACTGGTTGGTGTTGTGCCAAATTGACAGGAGCTGGAGATATCACAGAGGAAAAAGCTTCAGTTGAGGAAATGTCTTCATGAGATCCAGCTGTAAGGCATTTTCTCAACTAGTGATCAATGGGGAGGGGCATAACCCATTGTGGGTGGTGCCATCTCTGGGCTGATAGACCTGTGTTCTGTAAGGAAACAACCTGAGAAAGCCAGGGTAAGCAAGCCAGTAAGTGACATCCCTGCATGGCATCTGCATCAGCTCCTGCTTCCTGACCTTTTTGAGTTGTAGACCTGACAATCATTCACCATGATCAAGTAGGCTTCATCCCAGGGATGCAGGGGTGGGTCAATGTATAGAAAACCATCAATTCAATCCACTATATAAACAAACTAAAAACAAAATCCACATGATAATCTCATTAAAGGCTGAGTAAGCATTTGACAAAATTTAATACCAGTTCATGGTAAAAGTCTTGAAAAGATCATGAATTCAATATATACCTATACATAAACATAGTAAAATGCACAGCAAATGAGGAGCCAACATCAAACTAAATGTTGAGAAACTTGAAACTCTCCTATTAAAATTAGGAAATAGACAAGTCTGCCTACTGTCCACTGACCTATTCAGTATAGTACAGGAAGACCTACCCAAAGTAATTACACTACAAAAGGATGTCAAAGGGAGACAAATTGAAAAGGAAGAAGTCAAAATATAACCATTTGCAGATGATATGATAGTATACTTAAGC
This sequence comes from Micromys minutus, assembly GCF_963924665.1. Lineage (NCBI taxonomy): Eukaryota > Metazoa > Chordata > Mammalia > Rodentia > Muridae > Micromys > Micromys minutus. The sequence goes on from NC_137978.1 coordinate 11,728,987, forward strand.
ATGCCAAATATTCTACTAGAGAACTCCTAAATATGATTAACAGCTTCAGCAAAGTGGCTGAAAATAAAATTAACTCAAACAAATAAATAGCCTTCCAGTACTCAAACATGCTGAGAAAGAACTCAGAGAAATGACACCCTTCACAATAGTTCCAAATAATATAAAATTCCTTGGTGTGACCCTAACCAAGCAAGTGAAAGATATGTCAAGGTTCATTGATAAATTCTCAAGAAATCATATTATTTCATAATTATTCACAAGTATAGAAGACACATAAATACACACTGTGGGTGTGGGGTGAGTGAGGAGGAGACGAAAGGAGGCATTTGTGTTAACAATGAGAAGTTTTGCCATTTGAGTTGCTAATGATTCTCCCAGGAATCATATGCTAACAAAACCTCTAATATCAGGTTTGAGAAACGTCCTTTTGAGTGTTTGAACCAGGCAGTACTAATGTAAGTGGACAATAAATGCTGCCTTTGGCTGCCTGTCAGAAGTTGAGGATAGGCCACTGTTGCTCAAGGAGTCAATGACAGTTGAATCATTCAAGCTGGATTTAACCTGAAAGACTATTTGCTTTTTAACCCAAACGTCTAGTTTCCATGGTGCTAGAACATATTATACAAGCTGTCACGGGAGGGAGGCAATAGTCCTACCCATTTGAATAGTCCTACTGGTGAATCACAGGAAGGAGAAGCATGACAATATACCATAAAGGTGTATGAAAACAATGGCACTCCCATGTTGATGGTGATCAACAACTCGCTAAGTGGACTTAAAACCTCCTTGATATGAAGGGCATCATGCCTAGTACTAGACATCAAGACAGATATTTTGCCAAGGTTAGTGAGGTCATGGGCCTTAGAAAAGAATATACTCCCACCACTTTGCTAGGCCAGCATAATTCCTACTATATTCTCAACCTCAGAGTTAAAACTGAGATAACAAGTGTAACTACCACCCCTCGAAAGAAACTTCTCTTGACAGCAAATAAAGACTATAACAGAAAACCATAATTAGTCACAGCATAAAGATCAACAGACAATGGGAAGCCTGTAGCTGCTTGTATTCTCATATTAATTAGGTTTCCCAAAAACCTGTTTGGAGTGTTCTGCACATAAGTTGGAGGGGCCCTGCCCGAATTGATTTTGATTGGTAAATAAGGTTATCAATGGCTGGACAGAGATACAGAGGGGAGACTTTGAGGATTCCCAGGCAAGGGACCCTAGGAAGGAAAAGGTGAAGTTGAAGGAAGAAGAAAAAAGCTCACAGAGGGCATAGCCATCATGTAGGAAGGGGAAAAATGGCCCCCAAGACCCCCCTCTACTGGATCTAGGGCAACAAAGATAGAATATAAGGTTTTTAAGTAACAACTCAGGAATATGGAGGTGAGGAAGATGGGAGTGGATCAGCCATGGAGCTGTTTAAGGCACATGCAAATGTAAAAACTGAACCATGATCAGAATGTGTGTGTGTGTGTGTGAGTGTGTGAGTGGGTGTGTTTCATTCAGGAACCCAGAACACTGGAATGGGCAGTGAGGAAAACATGCTGCTTGACTAGTGTTAAATACCTCAAAAGTACAGTATCTGTGTTTGAGGAAATGTTGTAGACAAAGAGACAAAAGAATTTTAAAGTGTAAAACAGTCTTTTTTGGGAAATGGCTGAATCAACAATGTCAGAACAATGGCAACAAAACAAGACATGCTAAGGAAAATTATCACTAGGTCATAACCCTTGTCAAAGAACTATAGAAAACCACTGACTAATAAGAGAGGGAAAATTGTCCTTTTCCAGGAATGAAAAGCTTAATAGTAGTTCAATACAAAGTGGACAGCCCAGAAATTATGCACACATAAACAACAAAACTGTATTCACTAGATTGCACTAATATATTGGTTTATCCAACTACCCACCTATGTACCTATCTTTTTCTCTGTCTGTCTGTCTAATAATAATAACCAAAGAAAAACAGGCCATAAAATTAGCTGAACATAAAACAGATTCGAGGGATGGTATCTTGAAGATGCTTGAAGGAAAGAAGGGATGGAAGAACGTGATTTAATTTTATTATAATTTAAAATATCAAAAATTAATAGGTATATTATATATGGGAAAAAGCATAAACTTGGGTGGGAGATTAGACATCAGTGGGTATTAGTAAAGCAAAATCATATTATATATGTATAAAAATTTTCAAAGAATAAATATTTTCTTTATTTAATAAATACATTTATATTTAAAAATTTATATTTAAAAATAGAAAAGATAACAATGTAGTTAGGATATGCCAAAAATAAAAGTAGAAAAAGCAAAACAAAACAAAGAAAATACAAGGTAAAAGATCAAAGATAGACTTTAAATGAATCTTATATTAAATCCAGGCTTACATAGAAAAATAATCACATAAAAAATAATAATAATCGTACCAGCCAGTGTTGTGAAAACCAAGACCATAGAAAAGAAACCATATTTCTTGAGTTAATTCAAAGAAACTATACTGACAAATCATAATCATAAAGGACACTGTGATATAAAGTTATTAGGGTATAGACTAGTTACCCCTATGTTCAGTAATTTTAAGTGAGTACTAATATGAAAAACTTACCCTTAAAATTTAAGGACTATTGTTCTAAAGTGTGAAGTACATGGAGTTCTCATGATAAATTTTCTGATGGTTCAATTTCTAAAATTCATAAGATGTTTTCTAAATCTCTCAAGAAAACAGAATTGGGTTAACTTTAATTTTAAGCTTTTCACTTTTACACTTTTGGCCAAACATAATAAGACAGAAAGGTATAGTTTAATTTACTGTTTCAGATGTTGGGACTAGCATTAGCTCTTCCTGTTTCCACACCTAAGAAAATAATTTTTATATTTTTCACCACCTTGTATTATGGTGGCACATAAATTTCAATGAAACATTGACTTCTTAATAGATTCTATATGTTCATTTTCTACCCTACTGGTATATTTTAAATTATTGCATTTTACTCCAACTTCATAAAATTAGTATGAAAATTTTACCAGTTCTCAAGTTATATCCTTAGCATTAAATTTAAACATAGCTCTAGGACACCAAATACCTACAGGAAAAAATTAGTAGTTGAAGTTGGAAGCAGCAGTCCATCTGGATTTGATAAAAACAACACAAACTCCAGGCTTCCATTATTTCTAAATCATCTGGTTAATCCCCTTCAAATGCTGGTAATATTAGTTAAGTTATAAGAACGGTCCACATTGCTTTAAAAATAAATAATGCCTCAATCAGCTTTGTGACTATAACTCTGACTATATTAAGAGAAATGTGCCAGGTGAATTGTTCTTGTTTCCATAGTATTTCTCCTGAGATGATGTGGCCATATAACTGGGTCTCACCAACACATAGCAAAATAGCACAAGCTTTGCAAACCATGTTTAGCTACTTACTGACTTAGTGGCATTTGGGAGTTTGCTTTATCCCCATGACTACTATATTATTATTACAATTATTAGCAATACACATAAGGCATTTATTCTTGCATTTTGTGCATACTGATAATTAGAACTATTATTAATTAACTTTTAGAACAAAACATTTTGTTTATTTAAAAGAGCACAATAACAACTGCTGAGAAACAAACCACTGACATTCACTATATTGTAGCCCTAAACTTTTTATGCCTGAAATGAACTGATATAGGGCTTCAATATCTTATCTAATTCTAACTCCTTACTTAAACGAAGTAACAAAATACATGTTTGTATCAAAGAATGATTGTTCACTAGACCAGAGATCAGAATCAAAGCCTAGGCTGTCATCTACAGGGAATTAAAATAGTTGATATAATATAACTCATTACAAATATGCAACAAAAGTAATTTAGAGATGACTTAATTTAATTTTCTAATATTGCATATATAAAGATTAATAGTGTTTTGTCATTATAGCTTTTTCTAAGTTATGTTTTTAGATTTAGTATGCTCTATGCCTTAACATATAACTTGAGAATGTTCCTTTGTCAAAATGTAATTGTTCATGGACATACAAAATGACTCAGTGGGTGAAGATCACTGCCAACAAATCTGATGACTTCTATTTAATTCCAAAGACTGACATGGTAAAAAGAGAGAACTGACTTCTTCAACTTCCTATGGCCTCCACACATATGCACTGGCATGCAAACCTACATGCATTTACACACACAGGCAAACAAATTCAGTAAGGATATAGTTGTTATTTTAAATCCAAGGCCAAAAGTGTTACATAATTTAACAGCAAGAGTCATACAAAGAAATTTGATATGAGGTTGGTTGCTATCTCCAGGGATTTTAAGATTTTTTTTTTCATTTTTATTGGATATTCTCTGTATTTACATTTCAATTGTTATTCCCTTTCTCCCCACTCCCAAACCCCTCCTCCCTCTTGCTTAAACGACTGAAAGAGCTGAAAGGGTTTGCAACCCCATAAGAAGAAAAATTTTTAAATGAAAGTAAATTTCAGCCAAAGTAACTGATAGAAATACAGGCTGTTTGTTAATAACTATTTTAGTCCCAGCTTTAACTATTGAAATTATTAGTGCAAAATGAAATAATATAGCATTTCCTGAGTAATATATGCCAGTCACAGTAGAAAAAGTTTCTTTTGATTATTTTGATCACTTCCTTGCTTAATAATTTTATTTCACTTTAAAGTAAATGCTAAATTATTTTATAATTTAATTAGAGCTTTAATAGTGTAAATTTGGGAAAATTAGGAATTTACTAAATGAAATGTAAATATGTATTTGTTAAAGATTATATCTTTAAAAATGACAAATAAATATTAAACTTGCTCATTTTGTTGATGTTCTTTGAATGAAAATAGCTGCTATAGGTTCAAAGGGAGTAGCACTATGAGGAAGTGTGGCCTTGTTGGAGAAAGTATGTCACTAGGGGTTGGCTTTGTGGTTTCAAATGCTCAAGCCAAATAGTCTTTTCCTGCTGCCTAAGGATCCAGATGTAGAACTCTAGGCTTCTTCTTGAGTACTCTGAATGCCTGGGTGCTGCCATTCTTCCCACCATGATAATAATGGTCTGAATCTATGCATCGAAAACCAGTCCCAATTAAATGCTTTTATTTTATGAGTTGTTGTTGTCATGGTATTTTTTTCACAGCAATAACAACCCTAAGACTAGTGTTGGTAGCAAGGACTTATGTACTTCTGAGATAGGCCTGACCATGCTTTTGTCTAGAGGGCTATGGAACACTTTGGGACTTTGGACTAGACAAGAAATCGGACACTTTATATGGACCATAATGGGCCCAACTAGTAGGGGAGTAAAAGACAGTGATGCTGAGGGTGATTTGAACAGAGGGGCTGAACTCAAGAAACTTCAGAGGAGAAGGATATTAATATGTGGCCTAGAGATTGTTCTTGTAATATTTTAGTGAAGAATGTGGTTACTTTCTGCCCTTGACCAAATTATTTTCCTGAAGCTAAATTGAAGAGTTAAGAATTAACAGATTTGGCAGAAAAGATTTCCAGACAGCCTAGTATTGACTGTGTTGCTTGGTTATTATTGGCCACGTTTATGCAAAACTATAATAAAATGGAAAAAACTGAGCAAGGAAAAATACAAAATGTAGCTTAAAGAGAAAAGGAACTCCAGAAAGTGTAAGTAGATTAAAGAAAATCTGATGCTAAGTGAAATAAAGGGGTTGGTGACCTCAGGCAAGACCCAACTCACCTAAACTGCCAACTCGTGTACAGGAATTAAAGGAAAGTATAATGTTGGGCATGGTTATAAACACTTTTAATTCCAGCACTCAGAAGATTGAGGCTGGCCAATCTTTGAATTCAGTCTGCTCTACAGAGTGAGTTCCAGGACAGCTAAGCTTAGGCAGTGAAGGAGGCCATGAAAATTAGAAAGTTGATTAAGATGTAATTGAATGAGGGAGCCATAGTTCAGCCTCAACAAGCAAGAACTAATTAGCTTCATCCAAGTGGTTTGATCTTTAGAGTCAAGATAGAGAAAGGGTTATAGAATCTTCCTCCACAACTAAGAAAAGCTACCGAAGAAAAGTAAGTGTTAAGGACGTGGAAGCTTATAGAGGCCATTATGTAAAGCTGTGAACATGAAGACTGGATTGTTTTAGAGACTCCAAAATGTTCATTAGAAATGCCAGAGCTGTGGGTTCCGTGCTATGGAAAGCTGTTAACAGGGAGTGGAACCTGTACAAGAGAAGTAAATATGCTGCAGTCGACAAAGCTGAAAGGATATTGAGATCTGAAAAGTGATTTGACAACTAACATGGAAATAAAGAGTTTGGAAATTGAACAACTGGTTTTCAGTTTTGCTTTGGCCAGTGTTTTCTCATTATGCTGCTTTTTGTTCCTTTCAATATAGTAATGCATGCCCTGTGAAACTGTATATTAGAAGTGTGTCATCTGTTTTTTTTTTTTAATTTTCCTTACAGGAATGCAGTTAAGAGATTGCCATGAGTCTCTGAAGAGGCTTTAAACTTTGAAACTTTAAACATTTATTGAGACTTTGATAGACTACAGGGACTGAATATAGTTTGGCATTATGATATGGATACATGCTTATTAGGGCCAGCGAATGGAATGTGGTGGTTTTATTGAAAATGGCCTTCATAGGCTCGTTATCAGAGGTAGGGCCTTGTTAGAGGATGTGTGCCACTAGGGGTGGGCTTTGTAGTTTTAAAGGTCCAAGCTAAGCACAGTACTCTCTCTACATGCTACCTGAAGATTTGGATGTAGAACTCTATGCTACTTCTCTAGCATGATGTCACCTGTGTGAGGCCATGTTTCTTTCCATAATGATCAGAGATTAAACCTCTGAAGTGTAAGCCAGCACTAATTAAGTGTCTTTCTTTATAAGAGTTGCTGCATTCATGGTGTCTCTTCACATGAATAGAAACCTGAGACACTCCATGTTCTATACACACACTTGTAGATTTGGATAAACTGTGGGTAGGAGAAAATATAAGGTATTTGTCCCTCTGGGTCTTGGTTCACTTCCTCAATATGATCTTTTCTAAGTCCATCAATTGACCTCCATATTTCATAATTTAATTTTTTGTTAAACTTGAATAAGATGCCATTGTGAATATGTACCACAGGTTTATTATCCATTTCTTTTTTACATGGCATTTATGTTATTCTCTTTTTCTGGGTATTATGAATAGGGCAGGTATGAGTGTCCCTGAGCAATATCAGTGAAGCATGATGTTGCATCTTTGGGGAATAAGCCAAGAGGTATAGCTGGTTCATGTGGGAGATTTCTTTTCAGGATTTTTTTTGAGGTTTCTCTGTACTGATTTCCAGAGTTGCTGCAGTAAGTTGCATTCCCACCAGCATTGACTATTTTTTAAAACAAATGAATAAAATTCTCTTTTGTGTGTGTAACACATTATCATTATCCATTCATCTGCTGGAGGTCATTTTCTGGCTAGTAGGCATATAGTGACTATAAAAATTGCTGTGCAAGTATTTGTGAAATACAATGTTGAATCCTTTGCATATAAAGCAGAGAATACTGCAGCTAGATCATTTAGTAGGTCTGTGTTTAGTTATTTGAAGATTGTCCACACTGACATCTACAGTAACTGCACCAGTTTGTATTTTCTGCAATAGGGAATGAGTGCTCTTCTTTCCCCACAACCCTGCTAGCAATAGTTGTCAGATGTTTTGTTGACCATGGCCATCCTGACTGGAGTAAGAAAAACAAAAACCTCAAGTTGTTTTAATTTTTATTTTTCTAATTGCTAGGATGATAAACAGTTTTTGACATTTTTCTTAGTCATTTTAATTTTTCTACTGAGAATTTTCACTTTAGATCCACGGAACATTCTTCATTTTCTCATATGTTTTCTTGACTCTTATCATTTTGATTTCTCTATACATTTTATATATTCCTCCTCTGTCAAGTGTATATGTGGGAAACACTACATCGCATCTGATGGGCATACTCTTCACTCATTTCCTTTGCTTCACAAAAGTGATTGAATTCTATGAGGTCCCATTTGTCAATTGTTATGTGTAAATTCAGGCAAATGAACTCCTGCTCAAAGAGCCTTTACATAGAAGGTAAGGAAATAAGGGAAGGGCACCAACTAGGGAGGAGGAAGAGAAGTTAGTACAAATGGAAAACAGATAGATGTGAAGGAAGGGGGAAAGTATGTCAAACAATGCCAAAAAAATCATATTTACCTAAAATTATACACAATACATAGCAATATGTATACATACAAACACATACATCTATACAATATTAAAAAAAATAGGAATGTGACATCCATAGTGTCACCAAATTGAATGTTAGAATGAACACTCTTGAATAATGTCTTCAGACATTAATGTCTGGCTATCAAATACCACTCCAGATTTTCCAGCCCAAACAAAATCCATGAGTAACAAAAATTCTTGAGTAATGTTTAATTTTTTTTCTATTTTTTTGCAGTGTCATTGGATATTCTCTGTATTTACATTTCAAATGTTATACACTCCCCTCACTCCCTTCCTTCCTCCCCCTCATCTTGTTCCTATAAAGGTGCTCCCTCTCCCAATTACCCTCTCAACCTCAGTGCCTCAGCTGGTTGATGGTGTTGTTCTTCCCATGAGCGTGCAAACCTTTCAGCACATTCAGTTCTTTCTCTAGCTTTTTTATTGGGGTTCCAGTATTCATTCTGATCATTAGCTGCAAGCAACCTCATCTGTATCTATGAGACTCAGGGAGAGCCTCTGAGAGACATCCATATCTGGTTCCTGCCAGTAAACACTTCTTGGCATCAGCAATAGTGCTCAGGTTTGGTGGATGCATTTTGGGTGGGTCTCCAGGTGAGGCAGTCTCTGTAGATCCTTTATTCAATCCTTGCTCTTCTATTTGACTTTATATTTACTCCCCTGTTTTGTTCTCCCTTCTAAGAAGGACTGGGGCATCCATATTCTGGTCTTCCTTCTTTTTAAGCTTCATAAGTTCTGTGGATGGTTTCTTCAGTATTCTGAGCTTTTTAAATATACTTATGTAAGATTTTGGCTGGGAAGATTTGTCATATTTATTTATTCATTTTTATTATTTAAAACAATTTTTCATTCACCAAAGATTAAAGAAGTCCTCTTAAATGTAATGAGAAAGCAAAATAAGTGAGAGAAACTTGAACAGCTTCTACATTAACCTACCTGTGTATTTGGAGGTTTCACAAGCATGTACTACTGTATAGTTAGAAAAGCATCCAAGTCAGCCACAGGAATAATAAAAGTAAAGAAGCAAACTAAGACATTAAAAACATTTCATCAAATGTTGAATTCAATTATGGAACAGGTTTTATACTCTTGACATTAATAAAGAACAGGCCCAAAGGCATCCTTTACATGTTTTACTTAAAAAATGCCCAAAAGTTAAATGATATTTAATCTCTACAGTCTCACTTTATGACATAAATAACAGAAGGATAATTTATAGATGAGGTAATCTTTTCATACCTCTCTTCTTTGGACTCCCAGCACAGCATGCTAATCTCAATCATCTCATTGAATTTATCTGGGTTAAATATAACTGAAACTTCAAACTTTAAGTTTACCAACATAAACGTATATGTTTGTGGTAGAGTGGTTGATGTATCTATCACCAGAATTATAAACAAAACTCATAAAAGCTATTATATGGGTTTTCCAATTAAAATAATTATGGTATTTTATAATTTTGTGCTAATTTTGAAATAGGAGTTGTGCCTGTTGTGGTATCAGCATAATGTAAGTCTCTTTAGAAGCATTTACTTGGTACCATTATTATTACTAAATAACATAGTAAACATGAAGAAATATATACATGGAAAATCCACATGAAAAGTTAATAGTCTTTGCTTTACTAGGCTTGATACTAATTTTCCAGTTATTGATTGAAGATTAAACTAGTGATTTTCCCTCAAAACTCACACTTATATGTAGGTCGATGACATTTCATTGTAATCAATACTTCTGACAAATTCTGAGTTGGCTTTCAGCCTGCCTTTTACACTTTCTCGGTTTGTTACTAGATTTTAAAAATCATGAACAGCTTTTCAAGCATGTACAACTTACTAAGACAGGCTTGCCATTATAAACACAAAGCTTTATTTGGCTCAAGAAATAATGCTGCCAAAGTTCATTGAGCAAGCTGGAGAGATTACTTCCTTTGTGTTTGTGCTACAAAAATTCTATTAGGCATATTGTTGAAACAAAATATGTTAGCACTTTGAGTTTTAAATGCCAGACACAAAGAGACTCTTGATTCAGAACATGATTTAAATTAATCTTTGAATTTCATAGTAGGTTTGATTTTTTTAGATTTTGTAGCTGTATGCAGAAGAAACATAAGTAAGAGATCTTCAGCTGACTATTAAAAGTAAACTCTTTCACTCAGTGATGCTTGTATTTTAGACTATGATTTATTTTTATGTTTTTCTGGCATGATCAGATCAACTGGGAATATCTGTAACAGAGAAAGAAAATTATAATGTTGTCTGTCTTCTGTGTTCAACTCTAAAAGTAGTATAAAGAAATAAGTGCTTTATTGGATAAATTTAAAATTCATATTCTATGCATATTTGTTACGGTTTTGTTGCTGTGAACAGACACCATAACTAAAGCAAGTCTTATAAGGACAGCATTTTATTTGGGGCTGGCTTACAGGTTCACAGGTTCAATCCTTTATCATCAAGGCAAGAGCATGGCAGTATCCAAGCAGGCATAGTGAAGATGGAGCTGAGAGTTCTGTGTCTTTGTCTAAAGGCTGTTAGTGGAAGATTGACTTCCATGCAGCATGGATGCGGGTCCTAAAGCCCACACCCACTGGGACACATCTACTCCAACTAGGACACACCTTCTGATATTGATACTCCCTGGGATGAGCATATAAAAACCATGACACTAAAGTCAAAACCTTTCAACTTCTACACAATAGTAAATTATACCACTTTTTCTAATATAGTGAATTCCAAGATTAAAATTGAACTTTCACTTAGATATTGTTAGTCATGTGTAAAATAAATCTAAACTTGTTGAAATTAAGACAGGTAAGAAATCTACCTCAACTGCTTGTCTTTATGTAAAAATTATGAAATTCTAAGGAGATACATTTTATTGCCTTAATAAATAGTATTTAAAACCTCAAAATCAATAATCATAACTCAATCAATTACAACAATATTTTTTATGTTAGCATCACAGCGTACATTTACAAAGTCTCTAAATGTGAAGAATTTATGTTAAAGAAAGCATAATTAATAAAATTTGCAATGTTCATTGTACTTCTCTCTAAGGAATATATGATACAAAATTTCCAGGAACCTAGTATCTTCCGGAATCACACTTTCATCATTATTTCGCACTCTGCAGTGCCTATGTTTGGTAATATTACTGCAAGTCATTTTTCAAACAAGTGGAAAGCATACATTTCTATTTTAACAGTAGACAAAACAAACTGAGCTGTTCCTTATTTCTATATTAGCAATACCCATTCATATTAATATTAGCCTGTTAAAGAGTTCTTTAGTTAAATTAAACAAATATACTTGTCAGAAGAAAAGCACTAGAAATACTTTGGAATTTTTACCCTCTTGGGAACAAAGGTTCTGGTAGATATACACAAATTACATTATGCATCTATACCAATTATATTTTTATATCCCCCAAATGTCAAAAGTATTATAAACTCACCCTTCTGGCTCTCTCATAGATGGTATCATTCTTACTTGTGTGTTGTACAGTCATGTTTTTAATACCAGGACACTTGGTTCAATCTTCCTGAAACAAAAGAAAATGAAGACAGTTAAGAAAGTTCAAGAACGACTTAAAAATATAATTGTGGGGCTTAATCATTGAGTCCCTTTTCCCTTTTCTTTTGTTTCCATTATTTTTTTGTAGCAGGGAGAGTTTAGATCATGTATTGAAGATAAAATATACCTTGTAATTGATGTCGATACTTAGATCTTAGTGTTTGTGTTGTTAAAAGAAAAGTTTGGGTAGTAATAGGAAGTAGTAAAAAAGAAAAATAAAAACAGTTAAAGTCAGCCACTGTGAGTTTTCAAACATATAATTGAGTTTTCTGGCAATATCAAATAAGAAAGATAGAAAAGAAATTTCAACATTATTATAAACTCTTGAAAAATGTCCTTAATAACAAAAGTGCTAACCCTCACTTAAACTAAGCAATAAAAAGTTATTTGGAATCATGGGTGAAGTAGAATTAGATAGAAAAAATTTAGTATATTTTTCAGAAGACCAAGTATTTGTAACGTGGTGCTCACATACTAGCACTTCTTTCAGCAGTTCGCTTTAGTATTTAAACTTTATTTTAGGCCCAAGATTTTCCTTTTTGTTTGACTTGGAGACATTCTAAGGGGCTCACATTGTTTTGATTAAAACTTTTAAAAAATGAATATAGTAAGGCTTATGCTATGTGATTCCGTTTTTCTTAATAGAAATTTAATAATAGTACTTTCAAAAAAATCTTTACCAATAACACAGTGAGAAGTTTAAATTTTATGTAGACTCAAATTCTCTCAGTTTATTTAAATTCACTTTCCATGAATGCTATGCCCCTTGCCATTTGACATGAAACAAAATAACGAAATAGCTCCCTATTATATTAAGACATTTATCAACGTAAATAAAATATGAGATTACCCTATTTTTCAAACATGTATATTTAATCTCTCCTTTCAAAGTGAAGACAGGTTTATTTTTTTAATTTCTTTTTTTTTAATTGAACAACTTCATTTTAAAAAACAGAGATAAATGTACAGATTTTAAAAGCATTTTTGCATAAAAGTCTATGAATACATTTTTGTGAGTACTTGATTTTTTTAAGGTTTCATAAATGCATTAAAATCTTACTAGTTACAATGAGCATAAAGTGCATGTAAAACAAGATGTAACCTGGAAATAGTCAACGTTTTCTTGTTGTGTAAAGATTAAGCATAATGATTTTTCATTTTTTTTTTTTTGGCCTTTGTTTTTCTTGAACTTCATATAGTCTGTGAGTTGTTTCTGGGGTGTTCAGAGCTTTCTGGATTAGTATCCAATGATCAGTGACTGCATATTATGTCTGTTCTTTTGTGACTGGGTTACCTCATTCAAGATCATATTCTCTTGATGCATCCATTTTCTGAAGAATTTCATAAGTCATTGTTTCTGATAGCTGAGTAGTACTCCATTGTGAAAATATACCACAATTTTTGCATCCATTCATCTACTAAAGGACATCTGGGTTCTTTCCAGCTTCTGGCTATTATAAATAGGGCTGCAATGAACATTGTGGTGCATGTATCTTTGTTGTATGTTGGAGCATCTCTGGGGTAAATGCCCAAAAGTGGAATAACTGGGTCTATTTTTTTCTGAAAATATGGAGCCTTTTATAGATGTTTCTGCCCTCTGCTGTCATTCTGGCTACTCTCCTTGCCCCCATGTGCTCTATAACAGCCCATCTGACTGCTCTAAAGGAATGTGGGCCATTAGGGCATGGGCTTTCAGTTACCTTAACTTTCAAGCACAAGTTCAAATTTATGAATGAAGGGTCCTTTTCTTTTCTGACATTTCACATTAATCAAACAGCCATCGACATCTTTGTGGACAAAACAACAGGACCCTCAGCTCTTAGCTCCAACCTCTTTTCCAACTTCTGTTTAAGCACCTTTGATTGGAGTGGGAGCTAGCTGGGCTTATACACATGCATTTATATTAAGCATTTTCTATTAGGCATTTGCCTGATATCATGTTTTTAGTGCTTTTTGGATGTAGGTACCAAAATATCAAGGACACTTAATATAATTACCAAGTTAAGTATGTCTGGTCTACAGAGGCTCTCCGAGATGAGAATCATGTTAAATATGCCACATGATAAGCAAGAGGAAAGATTTTGCATTCTATCTGTCCTGGATTTATTCAAAGACCTGGTTCTTGACATAAAACATACAAATTAGGAATTATAACATTTTTCATAAGACCAACATGACTCAGAATATATCAACACTTAAAATAACTTAATATCAAGAAATATCAGTCAATGATATAGGTAAATTGAATACTCAGGTATAGCTTGACGGTCCATAAATTCAAAGACCATCCCACTTAAGATTTAGAAGGTAAATTAGTTTTTTAAATGGAAAAAATACTATCATGTATAAAGGCATGTACGTTTATATTAAAGTAATATTGTTTTGGCACTTAATTTATGGGAAACATTGACTCAGAGTGTGTATAGATGCAGTTATGTGACTAGGAAGTTTCATGAGTCTCTTCACTTCTTGTAGAGTAGTATGAGAGACCAGAGAATGAATCCCATTCGTGTCTATCGTGGTAAGACACTGAGTTTCTTGGGGTTGCTTATAGGAACATGGGTTACTAAAAGACATCTAAGTCACAAGAAAGCTCACACTGGCATGTGTGGTTAATGATTCATAAAAGGGCATTCCCGTTGCTCTGTGCCCAATGAAACATTTAGGAAGCAGCTACACCCAACTCCCTCCTTCTATAGTGAAACAAGAAGTTTCTGATACAATCAGGAATTAGTAGACAGAACTAAAGGTCCATGCTGCCACTTTCCAATGGTGAAATAGTACATTATCTTTTAGAAACCTTTACTTGATCTCAAAATGTGGTTTCAATGAAGAAAATAATTTCAAGACTTTTCAGAAAAAAGCAGAGTGGGAAGTTTACTTAAAGTCATTTTAATATGAAATTTTAAGCACAAGGGTTAAGAAAAAGAAATATGTTCGGAAAGAAATTAAGACACACCCAATGTGGGTATTGCAGATGTTCCCAAAAAGATAGGAGGCAGTAAGACCTACTCAAAGTGTAGCTTAACACTCTGCCAAGGAGAGTAAAAAATGGCCTAACCTTCACCATTTCAATGATTGCTATGAAAGCAAATTGCTAGAAATAGTGATAGTAGATGACTTCAAGAAAATAAAAAGGGTCTTAAAGACACAATGGGGTTGACACAGATATGCAATCACATATGGCAGCTTGTAAAATCTTGAATAAGTTCAAACCCAACAAAATCCCAGCACAGAAAGGGGCAAGTGGACGCAATGTCCCATCTTTAATCAATAAGCTATTTCCAGTTGACACATGCTGGAAAAGAGAAAGTTATTTTTCTCCACTGGAGTGTTACTAGACATATAAACCACACTCCAGGGCAGACCCATTGCTGGGAGAGGTTGATTAAGGCACAGTCGGTAACGGTTTTGGGAGAGAAAAGCATTTTGTTTCGGGATTTTCTGTCTTTATTTTTTTCTTTTTTTTTTTTAGTCAAAAACAGATAGAAATTGGACATGGGGTTGGATGGGCAAGGAAGTAAAGAGAATCTGGGAGTAATTTAGAAAGGTGAAGAATATGATCAAAATACAGCCTATGAAGGAAAACTTTTCAGATGATAACAGTTGCTATGAAATTCTTTCTCTTTCTTCTACATTATCTCTTTTCATAAGCAATATTAAAGCTGGGCTCTGCAGATAGATGCCTTTGATGGAATCTGATAAAATAAAATCTGATAAAGATAAAGGCTGTATGTAGTCCATGTTCTTTCACTATTAATGGAATTTCTGGTGATATTCTTGGAAATGTGCAGGCTTTCGGCAGCAACAGGAGAAAGGTCTTAAAATGTTAGCTGTGCTTTGTTGCAGCTGGACTTCTCAGAGTAAAGAAGGTGATGTTCTTTTCCCTTCTAATCTCCTGACTTTTATCTTTATTTTCCCCCTCTCAATAGGACCTCTGTCTAGTTTTAATTATTGCAATAGTAATTTTCAATTAAAGATCTATTTTTTCTATAAACTGCTGCAAATGTTAGAAAAAATATGTAGTTACTGCCTTCAATATATATTTCAAAATTAAAGGTCCAAAAAAATGGCAGAGAAAAAGCTTGGACACATTGTTTTTGAGTGTGAAATTATAGCAGAATTTAAAAGGAATGTTAGCTCAGCCATAAAATATGAAGTAAAAAATATTCAAAGTTAGTAAAGAAAAAATCAAACATGAATTTAAGTGAGGCATTGAAAAGTGGGATGGCTATTTTTCTTTAATATGCAATGCTTTTTGTCCCCCCATATATATAAGTATCTGTATATGACCTTTTAGTAGTGATGTGTCAGTCACATGGGAGCACTCAAATACTCTGCTTATCTCTCAAGGTCAGACACTCATATATAAATTTGAAGACATTTTTTTTTCCTCTAAGAAGGTTGTAGAGATCAAGAGGATTCTAATTTGTAATTTTATGCCTAGCAGTAAATGTTGATGACAACTCAAACACTTATGTCTTAGATGTCAAACTCATCACATGGAAAGTGGAAGCACCTTCCAGTCTGTAATGCTGACTTCCTAAAATGGCAGTTCTTTGTACCATTTTTGGCTCCATAGTATTTGAAGTGTATGGAAAGCAGAAATTTGCATTATTGCAGTTTACCACTTATAAGTCATTAAATTTACTCTGGAAAATTAGACAGTTCATTTAATCTCAAATTAACATTCTTTGCACTATAAAAATATGATTTTGCTTTGTTACTTGATGGATGATTTTCTATCTAGTTTACAGAAATTACTGCATGTATTCTTTATTCTTCCCTTAAAACTAAACAAAACATTTTGTTTAGTGACAAACTGTTTCTGTTTGATGGCTGCTCTATTTAATCAATTACTTATTTACATGTAAAAATCTTGCTTTATCATAATTTTATTGATATATGTCAAAATGAAAGAAAGGGATAACTGAATGCATTTGGATAAAAGGATGTGAAAGGAGAAAAATAATAGGGCCAAAAGCAGACTGGGTTGGAGTTAGCATCTTAGACTTATATCATTATAACAGGTGGGCAGCAAATTAGGCTCTACTGTTCTTCCAGCCAAAGAGATGGAGATAAACAATATAATACTTTGGTGGTTTATTTAATAAAAAGTATGACCTTTACTAAAAAAAACCTGTTTTTTTTTTATAAAAATGATGTTCAATGTAGTAGATAAGGTCTTTAATAGCTCAGAATCTTATATAGCAGAGCGTTAGGTTGTTTTCCACAGCTTGAGAGTGAAGAAAATACACAGTCAGTGTGAATTTATCCCATTGAGCTAGAAAGGCTTTCTTTCTTTTTATTTTTTTTATTGGATATTCTTTGTACTTATATTTCAAATGTTATCCCCTTTTCACCCACTCAGAACTCTTTCCCCATTCCCTTGCTTCTATGAAGATGCTCCATCTACATAAAAATCTCTTTACCTCAAAGCCTTCGTATTCCTCTATTCTGGGAAAATCTGCCTTTACTGGACCAAAGGCTTCTTCTCACTTTGATGCCAGACAATGTTATCCTCTGCTCCATATGCAACTGGAGCTATGGGTTTCTCCATGTGTACTCACTGGTTGGTGTTTTACTCCCTGGGAGCTCTGGAGGGTTTATTTGTTTGATAATGTTGTTCTTCCCATGGGGTTTCAAACCATTTCAGCTTCTTCAGACCTTTCTCCACCTCCTTCATTGGGGTCCCAACGTTCAGTCCAATGGTTAGCTGCAGGCATCCTCAACTGTATCTGTATGACTCTGGCAGAGCCTCTGCAGGGGCATCTATTTCTTGCCTGTGCCAGTAAGTACTTCTTGGCATCAACAATAGTGCTTGGGTTTTGTGGCTGCACATGGGGTGGATCCCCAGGTGAGACAGTCTCTGAATGATCTTATCGTCAATCACTGCTCATCTTCTTGTTCCTGTATTACCTCCCCTGAGTGTTTTGTTCTAACTTCTAAGAAGGATTGAGGCATCTGGATTCTGGCCTTTCTTCTTTTTGGGATTCATAAGATCCAGTGTATTGTTTCTTGGGTATTCTGGGTTATTTGGACTAGTATCTGCTTATCAGTGAGTGCATACGATGTATGTTCATTTTGTAACTGGGTTACCTCACTCAGGATAACAGCTTGTAATCCCACCAAAAATGGAGGAATGTTCCTTTTTCTCTACATCCACCTCAGCATCTACTGTCACCTGAGTTTTTCTATTTTAGCCATTCCGATTGCTGTGAGGTAGAATCTCAGGGTTATTTTAATTTACATTTTCCTGATGACTAGTGTTGTTGAACATTTCTTTTGGTGCTTCTCAGCCATTCAGTATCATTTTGTTGAGAATTCTTTGTTTAGTTCTGTACCTCATT
This sequence comes from Micromys minutus, assembly GCF_963924665.1. Lineage (NCBI taxonomy): Eukaryota > Metazoa > Chordata > Mammalia > Rodentia > Muridae > Micromys > Micromys minutus. The sequence goes on from NC_137978.1 coordinate 11,747,135, forward strand.
TTTTAACAGAATTATTTGAATCTCTGGAGTCTACCTTTTTGAGTTTTTTGTACATATTGGGTAATAGTCCTCTACCAGATATAGGATTGGTAAAGAGCCATTCCCATTACGTTGGTTGCCATTTTGTCCTGTTGGCAGTGTACTTTGCCTTGCAAAAACTTTGAAATTTCATGAGATCTCATTTGTTGATTCTTGATTTTAGGGCAAAAGCCATTGACGTTCTCTTTAGTACATATTCTTCCATGTCTGTGTGTTCTAAGCTCTTCCCCACTTTCTCTTCCATTAATTTCAGTGTACCTGGTTTTATGTGGAGGCCTTTGATCCACTTGAACTTGAGCTTTGTAAAAGGAGAAAAGGAAGGATAAATTTGCATTCTTCTGCATGCTGGCTGCCAGGTGAAACAGCACCATTTGTTGAAGAGGCTGTCCTTTTACCAGTGAAGGTTTTTAGCTCTTTGTAAAAGATCAAGTGACCATAGGTGTGTGGATTCATTTCTGGGTCTTAAATTTGGTTCCACTGAACCTAATTTTTCTGTACCAATACCATCCAGGTTTTATCATGATTATTCTTTAGTAAAGATTGAGGTCAGAAATGGTGATTCCCCCAGAAGTTATCCTATTCTTTAGAATCATTTTCAACATCCTGGGTATTTTTTTATTTCAAATGAATTTGAAAATTATTCTTTCTAACTCTATGAAGAACTGAGTAGAAATTTTTATGAGGACTAGAGTGAATCTGTAGATTGATTTCAGCAAGATGGCCGTTTTTACAATGTTGATCTTTCCAATCCACGAACATTGAAGATATTGCCATTTTCTGAGATCTTCAATTTTCTTCTTCAGAGACTGAAGTTCTTGTCATACCAATCTTTTACTTCCTTGGTTAGGTTCATACCAAGGTATTTTATATTATTTATGACAATTATGAAGGGTGGTAATTCCCTAAATTTTTTCTCAATCTGTTTATCCTTTGAGTAGAGGAAAGATACTGATGTATTTGTGTTAACTTTATATCCAGCCACTTTGCTAAAGATGTTTCTCAGCTGTAGGACTTTTCTGATGGAGTTTTTTTGGGTAACTTAAGCATACTATCATATCATCTATAAATAGTGATATTTTGACTTCTTCCTTTCAAATTTTTATCCATTTGACTTCCTTTTGTTGTCTAATTGTTCTGGCTAGAATTTCCAGTACTATCTTAAATAGGTAGGGGGAAGTGGGCTGACTTTTCTAGTCCCTGATTTAAGTGGGATTGCTTCAATTTCCTCACCATTTAGTTTGAAGTTGGCTACTGGTTTGCTGTGTATTACTTTTACTATGTTTAGTTATGGGCCTTGGATTCCTGGTATTTCCAAGTCTTTTAAGATGAAGGGGTGCTGAGTTTTGTCAAATACTTCCTCTGCATGTAATGAGATGGTCATATGGATTTTTTCTTGAGTGTTTTAATATATTGGATTATGTTGACAGATTATTATATATTAAACCATCCCTGTATCACAGCATCCCTGGGATGAAGCCTACTTGGTCATGGTGAACAATCATTATGATGTATTCTTGGATTCTGTTTGCAATAATTTTATTGATTATTTTTACATAGATGTCCATGAGATTAATTGGTCTGTAGTTAACTTTGTTTGAGGGACTTTGTGATATGTAGGTGTAAGCACAATGGTGGCCGTGATGAATGAGTTGATAGTGTTCCTTATGTTTCTATTTTCTGAAATAATTTGTTATTATGTCTTCTATGAAGGTATGATAGAATTCTGCATGGAGCCCATCTTCTCCTGGGATTTTTTTTGACTGGGAGGCTTTTCATATTTGCTCCTACTTCCTTAGGGTTTATGGGATAGTATAGATGGTTTATCTTATCCTGATTTAACTTTGATACCTAGTATCTGTGTAGAAAATGGTCCCTTTCCTCCAGATTCTTCTGTTTTGTTAAGTATGGGCTTTTATTGTAGGATCTGATTATTTCTTGAATTTCCTCCATATCTGTTGTGAGGTTTCTCCTTTCATTTCTGATTTTGTTAATTTGGATACTATCTCTGCACCCTCTAACTAGGCTTGCTAAGAGTTTATCAATCTTGTTAATTTTCTTAAAGAACCAGCTCCGGGTTTTGTTGATTCTTTTTGTAGTTCTTTTTCTTTCTACTTGGTTGATTTCAACTGTGAGTTTGATTATTTCCGGCCATCTACTCCTCTTGGGTGTATTTGCTCCTTTTTGGTCTAGAGTTTTCAGATGTGCTGTCAAGTTGTTAGTGTATGTTTTCTCCATTTTTTTTTTTTGTGGGATAATTCAATGTATGAATTTTCCTCTTAGTACTGCTTTCATTGTATCCCATAAGTTTGGGTATGTTATGCCTTCATTTTTGTTAAATTCTAAAGTAATCTTTAATGTCTTTCCTTATTTCTTCATTGACCAAGCTATAATTGAGTAGAACATTGTTCAGCTTCCATGTCTATGTGGGATTTTGTTGTTATTGAAGATCAGCCTTATTCCATAGTGATCTGATAGGATACATGGGAGTTTTTCAATCTTCTTGTATCTGTTGAGGCCTATTTTGTGACTAACTATATGGTCAATTTTGGAGAAGGTACTGTGAGGTGATGAGAAGAAGGTATATTCTTGTGTTTTAGGATGAAATGTTCTATAGATGTCTGTTATTTGGTTCATAACTTTTTTTAGTTTCACTGTGTCTCTCCTCAGTTTCTGTCTCCATGATCAGTCCATTGATGAGAGTGAGATGTTAAAGTCTCCCACTATTATTCTGTGTGGTGCAATATATGCTTTGAGCTTTAGTAGAGTTTCTTTAATGAAGATAGGTACCCTTGTATTTGGAGCGTAGATGTTCAGGATTCAGAGATCATCTTGATAGAGTTTATCTTTGATGAGTAAAAATTATCCTTCCTTATCTTTTTTGACATCTTATTTGGTATTAGAATGGGGAATCTATTTTGTTTCTTGTAACCATTTGATTGGAAAGATTTTCCCTGCCTATTTTTCTGAGCTAATATCGATTTTTGTTGCTGAGATGAGTTTCCTGTAAGCAGCAAAATGCTGGATCCTGTTTATGTATCCAGTCTGTTTGTCTATGCCTTTATATTGGAGAAGTGTGTTCATTAATATTAAGAAATATTAAAGAACAGTGATTGTTCTTTCCTGTTAGTTTTGTTCTTATGTTCGTGTGGTTTTTTATTTTGGGTTTGTTGCAAAAGATTATTTTCTTGCTTTACCTAGGGTTTAATTTTCCTCCTTTTGTTGGAGTTTCCATCCATTATCCTTTGTAGGGCTGGATTTGTGGACATATATTTTGTAAATTTGGTTTTGTTCTGGAAGATCTTGGTTTCTCTGTCTATGGCAATTGAGAGTTTTGAAGATATAGTAGTGTGTGCTAGCATTTGTTTTCTCTTAGGGTCTATATAACATCTGTCCAGTATCTTCTAGTTTTCATAGTTTCTGTTGAGAAATCTGGTATAAATCTGATTGGTCTGCCTTTATATGTCACTTGTCTTCTTTTTTTTTTTTCCTCTTACTACTTTTAGTATACTTTATTTGTTTTGAACATTTGATGTTTTGACTATTATGTGTTGGGAAGAGTTTTTCTGGACCAATCTGTGGACTTCTTGTATGTTCATTGTTGCCCCTTTCTTTAGGTTAGGGAAGTTTACTTCTATAATTTTCTTGAACATATTTACTGGGCCTCTTAGTTGGGAGTCTTATCTGTCTTCTATGCCTATTATCTTTAGGTTTGGTCTTCTCTTTGTGTCCTAGATTTCCTGAATGTTTTGTGTTAGGAACTTTTTGATTTTGCCTTTTTTCTGTCTGCTGTGTCAATGTTTTCTATGGTATCTTCTGCTCCTGAGATTTTATCATCATTTTCTTGTAGTCTGTTGGTGATGTTTGCATCTATGACTCCTGATATCTTTCTTAGTTTTCTATCTCCAGGGTTGTCTTTTTTGTGATTTCTTTATTGTTTCTGTTTCTGTTTTCAATTCCTTCACTTGTTTGGTTGTGTTTTCCTGTAGCTCTTTAAGTGATTTTTGTGTTTCCTCTTTAAGGGCCTTTACTTGCTTATGTGTATTCTCCTGCATTTTTAAGGGAGTTATTCATGCACTTCTCAAGGCCTTCTATCATCAACATGAGTTATATTTTAAGTCCAAATCTTGGTTTTCTAGTATGTTCGGATATCGGCTACTTGCTGTGACTGGAGAACTGGGTTCTGATGTTGCCACGTTGTCTCGGTTTCTGTTGCTTAGTTTCTTGCACTTGACAAGAACAGTTTCATTTATTTTTCAACTGAGTATGTTCAAGATCAGACTCTGGAGGCTTCTAGTGGAGCTCTGGGGTAGGAGGAAAGCAAGAGGACTCTAATGATTTATTATGTAAAATAAAAGGGAGCAGACATGAGGAAATCATACTAGAAATAGTACTTCTTCCATGTGTGTGACATAACACAGCAGAAGGAAGCTCAGGGTCTAGAGAGATTCAAAAGCCTCATAATGTAATGTGCTCCCTGTATATGTGGTTTGATTGTGGTAGTGGAGTAAGAACACTTAAAAGGAAGGAAACAACATAAAATGTAGTCATTGATGAACCCACAAGCTGGTGAAGGTACCAGTTATATTAGGCAGTTAAAAATTAGGTGTTGTGTAAACGCTGGGAATGGAAACCCTCAAACCAGAAAGACCTAGTGACTGATCAGTAGCATACAAGTTTTGTCATGTCTCCTGCCTTTGGTAGAAAAGTAACCTTTTGAATTTCTCTGAAGGTCAACAGTAGATAAGTATCTAAACAAGGCTTCAAAAACTTGATATCTTATTGGATTATGTTATATCATGAGGCAGTCTGATATAAAACAAATAAAAGAAAGAAAACAAAAGCCCGGAGAGATAAATGTCACTCCTTTAGGAATTGAGCTGAAATAAATTCTGGTTTACTTTTATTGGGAAACTGCCCCTAGAAAATCTTCTGTTCTTAGAGACTTATAAAATAATATAAAATGTAAGTTGGAGCAAAAGTTCTTTTGGTCATTGTCCATCCGTCCTTATGCCTTGAACACGTGCTCTCTTCTCTCTGCAAAGCAGTTGCCTATTTTCAGCAGTGTTCTGTATCTGTCTCATTTGAGTATTTGCTTAAAGTCCACAAAGATAAAGGAGCCCAGGGATTGTCAGATTGAGGTAATTCCATACTAGTGATAATCAAGGTCCTCTGATAGCTGTTCAGAAAGTTTTGACTTCCCAAAGTTAGTCTCTATCATGGGCAGGAAAATATGACCTTGTTTGTTTCCTCATAGACAATTAAAACTGGCAGGAAGGTAAGCAGTGAATGAGAATAAAATATTTGCAAAGCAAGAGCCCATGACAGATGGCGGTACAAGCAGTGTAGCCAGTTAAATTAACCTACAAATGCCATCTCCTCCTTTATCTCTCTCTCTCTCTCTCTCTCTCTCTCTCTCTCTCTCTCTCTCTCTCTCTCTCTCTCTCTCTCTCCTCTTCTCTCTCTTCTTAAAGTCCTAATGCTGACATATTGCCAAAGGTTTAGGGTTCAGAACAACAGTTCAGTTCCTTCTCTTACAAACCTTACTCAGAGCAAAGGTCTTAATGTCTAGGGATCTGGAGGGAATATGTTTCTCTGTCGGGTAGAGAATTAAAATGCAGGAAAAAAATCCAGTGCAACAGATAGCAGCAGAGATAGGTAAAACATAGCAAATGGGTGCAGACAGAATCAACAGCTGAAAAAAAGACCTTTTAGTTTGTTTATATAGAAATTATGTGTATGTGTACACACACACACACACACACTCATATGCATATATTCTGATCATTATTCCCACTACCCACAACTCCTTCCAGTGGGAGGGAGAAAACACATATCTGCAGCAGGCACACAGAAAAAAAGAACCACTTCAAAGTGGAAGACTGTTTGGGAGTGGCAATATGCCTCTGTGTGTGTTAGTGTGTGTGTGTGTGTGTGTGTGTGTGTGTGTGTGTTTGTGTGTGTGTGTGTGTAAGCCATGAAACCAGTTTTTTAATGTACTATCTATCTATCTATCTATCTATCTATCTATCTATCATCTATCTATCCATCCATCCATCCATCCATCCATCCATCCATCCATCCATCCACCTACCTACCTACCTACTTTCTCTTTTTCCTCTGAGAGGATAGGACCCAAGTGTCTTCTGTTCCTAATTTAGAGCTAATCAGCTTGAAGAAAGACAGGACATCAGACTAGTCCAAAACTGTTGAATAAAATGTCTGGACCCTGCATTTAGTTTGTTCAGCCAGTCAGGGGTCTACTGACAGAAGAAACTCCCCTCAAAGCCTTTGTTTTAGGATTCCAGGGTTTTGTCTCAGATCGAGAGAGAAGGATGAAGCCAGCCATCTTAGAACTGCACCAGCTTTACTACCTCATTATGACTGCTCTACCTATTATCTGTTCACCAAGGTATCTTTCTAACTTCTAAACCTTCAAAATAGTGTTGGTATGTCAGGTACTGATTAAAAGAAAAATGACTTTTAAATAATCCCAACTAATTACAATTTCTGACATAAAACCAACCAAAAAATATTAAAAATATAAATAGCTATAGACTAACAAAATGTTTTTGTACCTTTGTATTTAGCAAGGCAATGTTTGCTGAACTAGTCTCAGTTTTGTGGTAAGATTTTTGATTAGAGGATTAGGCCTATCAAATTATGAAGTAGAATATATATATATAATTTATCTTTCTTAAGGAAAGGGTGGGCTATAGGCCCTTTCTATCATTCTTTTGTGTATTGGAAATGATTGACAGTGATGACGTTCAATCACAGGTCATTATCTACCAGAGTTCAATGAGCAGGCTTCTTCCTCCTTGCATTAATTGCCTTAGTTAAAGCTGGTATAACATTTTAACAGTGATATCTCATTGCTCAATCTTCTCATGATGATTTTGCGAGCATCATGTAACCTATTTGCCATACATATGTGAAATATATCTTTAAAAACATAAACAGATTTTATGTGACTGAAAAGCAATTGTCAAAAACTAACTTCCATCTCTTCTTTAAAAAATAATTAGTCAAACAAATAAACAAAGAAGAAAAAGGTCAGGTATGTTGATGTAACTAAGGGCCATCAGGCCAATCAAGAGGAATTGAATCTAAGATCTCTTTTACTAGACAGTTAAAACAGAAACAGGCAACAAAAATGATAAAAACAATAAAGCGGGAGTTGAGGTTAATGATTGATAGACAATAAATATATGGATGTTGGCGTATGCTGAATGAACACAATGCTGTGAAGCTGTCATACGGTGGTTATCATTGAAGACAGATACAATGTAGACCAGGAAATATGGTAGTATATACTGGAGAAATGAAGCTGTATATTTGTATCTGAATCATTACAAACACTGTGAAGAGATGTAAGAATGGCTTACAATTATGTGTCAATCAAAACATCTCTCACGTTCATGACTTCAGGTGTGATTTCTTAAGTTTTGTTTTGTGAGTTTTCCTGGCAAGTATTCCTTAGTCCTTGATATATCACCATAGACAGGTCAAAAATTCAATCTGTTCTAATCTAGCTTTGTTAAACCAAAGAGTTTATTTGGGTTACTTTCAGGAGGGTGGAGAAACGATTGAGTAGGAGAAACTAAGACCACTCCTTACAGAAACATGGTGACAGCATGGATGCTCATGGAATCTGCATCACTTAAGCTAAGCTCTCTTCCCAATATAAACTTAATTCCACCAAAGAGTTTATTATTCCCCAACAATTCTTTGCTATTTATGCAGTCTTGTTGGTGAACTTTATTCTTGTGATTTTTTTCTGAGCTTTCCAAGTCTTGTAAGTTTGGTAGGTTCATAAGTTGTGAACCTTTATAAGTTCTCTAAGAATGAAAGTTTCAACGGGAGAACATTGCCGCAGAAGTTCCATCACTTCCTTCTTCAGCCATACTACTCTATCTGCCACTTTTCTACAGCATCCCTTTGAGTTTTGGGTTTGGGGGAAGATCATATAGAGGTTCTATTCCTTTCTTTCATTTATGACTAAGCATTGAGTCACTCCATTCCAGTAACATTGACTTCATTGACTTATTCTCAGCTGTTCTCATGATTATGAGTTTTACAGTAACAAACAAATAAAGAAAGAAGATTCTTTTCCATACTGAGGCTGACAGTAACAATAAAGTATAAATGAAAACACAAAAATTTAAAAACATTTCACTGGGCAGCACATCATTTTGACCAAACAATTGGAGTGACTTCCAAGGAAGGCTATGAAGCTGAGAAACTAATGAAAAAAGGGGGTTTACTGTGTTCACAATTCTGAGTGTTCCAGGGTATTGCAAGCTTTGGTTCAGGTCTGTTAAAAGACCACTTTTCTGTGACTCCTGGTAATATAATCATAACTAGGTCATGTGATAGATCCACAGTAGTAAATTAGGAAGGTCTTAATCTCTTTATTTAAACATGTTTCTTGCATGAAATAAAAGACCTACAAGATACATATCAAACTCTTTTAGGAGCTTCACCTTAAAGGATATTTACCTTCATATCTCATTAGGCTTTACTTCTTTCTTCTTTTTATTATATTTTATTCTCAGTCCTTTCTCTTGTGCCTTCCCCTTTTTCTTTGAGCAAGTGATAACTCTCTGGGTATCACCTCACAGGAATATCAAGTCTTTGAGGCTAAGGTGCACCTCTCCCACTGAGGGCAGAGAAGGCAATCTAGTTAAAAGAACACATCACAAATACAGGCAACAGCTTTTGGAATAGCACCTGTTCCAACTGTTCAAGACCGACATGAAGACAAAGCTAGCTGCACATCTGCTACATATGTGCAGAGAGGCCCAGATTCAGCCTGTGTATGTTCTTTGGTTGGTGGTTCAATCTCTGAGAACCCCACAGATCCAGGTTGGTTGACTCTATTGGTCTTTCTGTGGAGTTCCTATACCCTCCAGCCAGCAATCCTTTCTCCTGTGATTCCCTAAGAGTCCAGAATCTCCATCCACTGTTTGGATGTGGATTACAACATCTGTTGGTATCAGCTGCTGGGGAGCACCACGGAGGACAGCCATGCTAGATTCCTTCCTGCAAGCATAACAGAGTATCATTAATAGTGTCAGGTTATTGGTTGGCTATCCCTTTAGTCTCTGCTGCATCTCTTATTCCTGTATTTCTTGTAGACAAGATAAATTTTGGGCAGAATGTTTTGTGGTTGGGTTGCTGTTCCTATTGCTCTACTGGAGTTCCAGCCTGGCTACAGGAAGGATCCTTTTCAGGTTCAATATTCCCAATGCTGTGAGTCACAGCTAATGTCCCACCTCAACTGATTCTTGGGTGCTTCCCGTATCCTAAGTCCTTCTCTTGTCCTGGAAATGGCCAAACCTTCTCACCCTTGTCAGTTACAGATTTTCATTCATTTCCTTGGCTATCTGGGATGCCACATCCCAATATGGTTACATGGAGGTTACAAACTTCTAAAGCTATGAACCTACAGAGAACCACACAAATCACCTAAACTGTAGTGACTCGGTTCAATGTAAGATTCTACATTTTCAGTAAATTGTATATTAACTCTTATAGATAATTTATATGAGTTTATAAACAACTCAGTTATCAAGTCTTTATATATAGAATTTATCCATACTTTTATTTAAATCCAGTTGAGATGTTAAGACACAGTTTGATCTGACCTGATCAAATTACCTATAAAAAAAGTAGTAACTCAGAGTTTATGACATAGATCTAAGAATTCAGTCTTTTTACTTTCATGTATCATTCTTTCTGCAAAAAAATTTGTCTTTCTTACTCTTTCACCATTTTAATTGTAAAAGTCTCATCGAAGGTTGTTTTTTAATTTCTTTTAAAAAGATGTAAGGGGTTATTAAGCTTAATAGATCTAAATGTCTTGTGTCATATACCTTGGCAGCTGAAGAGGAAGCAGTTTAGTAGTCTAGAGATTCTGAAGACAGTATCAAATTAAACATATATTCTGTAATTGATTGTGGCAAATTACCCTACTGATGAAGAAATATGTACCCAACTTGCATGTGGATATTACTTCTTTGAACATCAGAATTATAATAAGTAAACATCTTCAAAGCATGTTTTTGAAATGAGTTAGCTATGTCTTTGGTTTTTAAATTACATGATAAATACTATTTTCAATCAAACAGTGGCAACTAGAAATCAAAGGATCTGTATATTAAGAGGATGGTTTTCAAAGTACACTGCTTGAAAATCACCTAGAAATTGTTTTATTTTATCTTTCCAGACACAGAGCTTTTAAAGATGTGATTGAAACTATATTTCAGTTTTAAAAATAAGCTTTTCATTTTATTTAACTCCTGGTGATAGATTGGACATTGATGACAGTGAAGATAAAAACTTCACAATTTCTAAATAAAAATTTAGCTAAATAAATCAGCACTTAGAATTCTTAGGAGATGTTATATTTTGTGTTATATACATACATTACAAATGAACTTATTTTTTTTCCAAATTTTATATATATAGACACACATATAATCTTAGATCCTATTTCTTCACACTATGCTCTATTGTTCCTTCTCTCCAGCTATGCTACCGAACCCCTACTCTGCTGTGTGTGTGTATGTGTGTGTGTGTGTGTGTGTGTGTGTGTGTGTGTGTTTGTGTGTGTGTATTGTTACTCAGAAAGGGATGGAGCCTCAAGATTGTTCCTCTCTCCTGATGGAATGTTCAAAGGCCCAGTGTGCAGCAAGTTTCAATGTACACATTTATTTAAAAAGTATTTTTGTTATCATCTTTCTCCTGTGAGCTTTTGACTGGTGATTGGTCTGGAGATTTCATTTAACACAGCTGGTGATTGTGGCACTTATTTTTCCCTGTAATTTTCAATTCTAGGACTAGATTATTCAGTTTTGCCAATTTTCTGAATTTCTGTTGACGGAAATAATGAATTTCTAGATTATTCATTTTGTTCCCAGAATCAAAAAACAGTTGAAATAATTTTAGTTCATATTTCATCTAAAAAAAACAGTTTTCTAGATAAATATGGAAAGGTAAATTGTTTTGTTATGATTTCCATTTCATATGTAAACGAAATGGCACTAAGAAACACATCATGCATGTTTGAGAGTGAGATGCTTGCTAATTTGCACACTACAGCTTCTTTGGAGTACTTACGCTAGAATGGTGTTAGAACTCTTTCTGCAGATACCTCTGGCACTTCTGAGTCCATTGAAAATTTCTAGTTCTCTTTGTCATAGTAATCACTCAGAAGAGAACTTGCTGTTGGTAAATCATGTTATCTGCTGAAATTAAAACGATGTATGTACAAAATATTTTCCGATAATATTGTATCTGAGAATGTCATATTTTATGCAGCATATACCATATGAATGTGGTTTCTTTGAGCATAGAAATGAATCTATGAAAACATCTTAAGAGTTGTTTTATAAAGTAGATCATCTGTGACTTTAGTCAACAAAATATACCTACCTATTATTTTTTTAAATATTGTCATTAAATGAAGTGCAAATTCCTGAGTATGTAAAACCTCTGGAGATGAAGAATGAAATAAAGGATACAGTCTACATTGAAGCGTACTTACAGTGAGGAGGAATGATAACATGCTAAACCAACATCATATTGGATGGCACTGGGATGTGACTTCTGTGACAATCCGACAAAACACATGCACATATTTATCATTCCTGTTTCTGTTCCTTGTAATGTATGACAAGAGAAATCACATCATTCTTCTTTCTATGTCTATTAAGTTGTTACAAAAAAATAAAGCTATCCACTAAGGAAATATCAATAATTTGAACATCATGAGTTAACAACTTTTCATTTTTTTTTCATCCTTCTATAACAGCTATACATGGTGTATGTTATGAGTGTGGTGTAATTGAGGTTTTTATGCTAGGGCTGCTAACAAACTTTTCTTTTTAAACTAATGCAATAATATCTTTATAATTGTTTCTTTTATGGTGAATGTAATATCACACAAGATCTCAAAATTTGCTTGAGCAATTCTGCTTTATTAAATATTTATATACTTCAAATATTGCCTATCACAGAACATCATTATGGATACTACTTTACTTTTCTATTGAATTATTTTATGGGAGTAAAATTACAAGGTCATGGGTCACTGACACTTTAATATCTTTTATTATGAGTTCTTCCCTGTATCTTAAAAAATCTGGAGCAATTCCCTATTGTAACACGACCATAGATTTGCTTTGAATAAGTTACATCTTTTATTAAATAAGCATTTAGCAGACACTTAGACTGTGCCAACTTTGGAACTTAATAAATTAATAACATTTAATGCTAATTATTTCTGTTAGTTGATTTGAAATGACAAGGTGAACACAGACTCCCAGTGGTACAAGGGAAAGAATTTGAGTTTTCAGATACACATTTCACAAGTGCTATCACGTGGAAGCATTGAGACCTGATGTATTTAGTCTGGTTCCTGACAACATTGACCCTGTGTAGCATCCTGGTGATGTTTTGCCCATTCCATCATTCCCTGAGGACCACTTAACCTATAATCAGCTTTTCAATGGACCCTACCTGTTTATCGATATCCTGTCTACAAAATCCAACAGGTAAAACTATCCCTGGTTCAACCAGTGTTAACAAGTAGGCACAGCTGCAGTTCATCCAGGAAGTTCTTTTAAAACAACCTGGTAATGCTAGGGCTGCCATTTTCATCTATAGTCAAGGGAGGATCACATGTAAACAACACTGCTTTCCTGTTGAGGCCATGTGAAAGCAGGCTCCCAATGTAACCTTTAGACTAATTTAACCCTTTAAGACTTTCAACTAATATCTATAAATTTAAAAATTGGACGTATGCTATAGTCCTCAATTCCCACAAGCTGGGAGAAATTTGGTAAACTTCTTTATTCAGGAGGATATGGAGGATCTGATAGTAACATACAGAACCTATTTTATTCCATGTAGATGATAAATTGTGAATCTGCCATTCAAGCCCCACACAGAATGACTATGAAAAATATCATTTTATTGATATGTCACTGTTTTCACTTTGAGCTTTAAGTAACATTTTTTGTCATGTGTATATCTATATGTTGGCTGTTCTCTTCCAGTTCACATGTGTATCTCTATGTAGAGAGAATAAGAGCTATCGAATATTTATTGAAGCTGATCATATTTTATGACATAAACCACTGCCCAAAAACTCTAAGAAATAAATATTATTATTAAATTGACTTCCAGTAGAAGCTTTGGGATTCTGGAGTATCACAGTAACATACTAAGATTCCCCCAGTCTAGCAATGAAGAGCTGAAAATTGGCCGGAAAAAAGCAAAGGCCTCAGTAGGCATCAAACTCACAGTGTCAGAATACAGTAGTTGTTTGGGCTTTCAAACTTGCACATTCCATAGGCGTATGATGAGGGTTTTGTGAGAATCTGACTACTCTGGATTGAGATTTTTAAAAAACAAACAAACAGCAATAGCATAACTATTGCTGGTATACACTAGAAAATAATAGTTGTCAATCAACTCCAACTTCCAGCACCTCTTACTGCTTAAGGCTTTGTCCCTGAATTTACAGGAGATCAAAGCAAAGCACCTACTCCCATATGAGATAACATTTTTTTTCAGAGTTATCTACTTTTATTGTAAAAAAGACAGAATTTCCAGGTCAAGGAAATTCAATTTCCACTAAATTATAAAAGTTATATTTATGGCAATCATTTTTATTGGAAATTTTATGTATTTACATTTCAAATGTTATTCCCTTCCTCCCTGTTCCACCTCCTCATGCTTCTGTAAAGATTCTCCCACTCCCACCCACTCATCCACACCCACCTTAACAGCCTGGCATTCCCCTTCACTGGGGAAACAAGCCTTCAGAGGACCAAGGGCTTCTCCTCCTACTGATGATAAGGCTCTTCTCAGCTACATATGCAGCTGGAGCCGTGGTCTCTCCATGAGTATTTTTTGATTGGTGGTTTAGTCCCCAAGAGCTCTGGGGTATAAGGTTGATTGATATTGTTGTTATACATATGGGGTTGCAAACATCTTCAACTTCTTCAGTCCTTTCTCAAACTCCTCCATTGGGAGAAGTTTAACTATAGGTTTAGGATGAGACTCAAGTAGAGACATGATTAGAGGAGTGGGAGGGAATAGGAACTCATGAGCTGAAACAGTTGTGTGATCAATGGCATCAAAAGGATTCATAGCGTTACTGGTTCTCATGTGTGTGAGAGTAGAGCCAGTGCCCACAGGCAAAGCTGAGATGCAGTCAGCACTGGTGGCATCTCAGGCTGTATCTCTTGCTTTTTCTTTGAAATTGACGTTATTGCAGAATTAATATAAAATTACATAATCTCCCTCAAATACACAAAAATCAACTCCAGTAACTCTAGAAATGATTAAGGTCCATTTTCGTTTCTAATATACTATCTTCATTCAGAATTTTCCTTGCACTCATTTTAGGAAAAGTTTTTCCTAATAAAAATAAATGAAACTCCCACTTCTTTATCCCTAATGTGGTCTAGATTTTCAAAGTTCAAAATCTACATTACCTACTAAGGCATGGTTAATAATAATTTTTGTCTTAGTAACTTTTCTCTTGCCATGACAAAACACCATTACCAAGGCTATTTGATTTGGATGCTTGTGGTTCTAATGGGTTAGAATCCATGACCAACCTTTCGTTATTCCAGATGAAATTGCACATTGCTTTTTCCAATTCAATGAAGAACTGGGTTGGAATTTTGATGGGGATTGCATTGAATCTGTAGATTGCTTTTGGTAGGGTGGCCATTTTTAAAATGTTGATCGTTTTAATCCATGAGCATGGGGGATCTTTCCATTTTCTGAGATCTTCCTCGATTTCCTTCTTTAGAGGTTTGAAGTTCTTGTCATACAGGTCCTTCACTTGCTTAGTTAGAGTCACACCAAGTTATTTCATAGTTTTTGTAACTATTGTGAAGGGTATCTTTTCCCTAATTTCTTTCTCCACATGTTTGTTCTTTGAATATAGGAAGGCTACTGATTTGTTTGAGTTAATTTTATTTCCAGCTACTTTGTTGAAAGTTTTTATCAGCTATAAAAGTTCCCTGGAAGAATTTTTGGGGTCACTTGAGTATACTATCATATCATCTGCAAACTGTGAATTTTTTGTTTGAATTCTTCCTTTCCGAATTGTATCCCTTTGACCTTTTTTGCTGTTGTTGTTGACTTATTGCTCTGGCTAGTACTTCAAGAACTATATTGAATAGGTAAGGAGAAAGTGGCCAGGCTTGTCTAGTTTGTGATTTTAGTGGTATCGCTTCAAGTTTCTCATCAGTTTGATGTTTTCTACTGGTTTGCTGTATACTGCTTTTACTATGTTTAAGTATGTGCCTTGAATACATGACCCTTCCACGTTTTTAACATGAAATGGTTTTGAATTTTGTCAAATTTTCTAGAGAGATAATCATAATTTTTTTCTTTGAGTTTGTTTATATAGTGGATGACATTGGTTGATATCTGTATATTAAACCATCCTTGCATCCCTTGGATCAAGCCTATTTGATCATTTTGAATGATCATTTTGATGTTTCCCTTGTAAATTTCCAAACCAGCGGACAAGATAAGACAGTAACTCAAAGACCACTCTCTTGGAGAGAAGTGTTTGGGATCCCACCACCTGTTTTTACAGCTTTCTCATATCAGGGTTAGTTTTATCTCAGGATTTTTTTCTCTCCAGCCTTGATATACTAGTGATAATCAGCAGCATTTGTGATTAATGTATATCAGCTTGGAGGATTAGCAATAAGTAGAAAACATTCAAAGCCATTGCTTTCACCTCTCTTGGAGTGGAACAGAAAATGAAGGTTAATGGCTCGAAAAATTAATTTTAACTACCTAAGTACTAAATAATTCATCTATTACTTTACAACTTTAAATGCAAGGCTTGGACATTTATAACTCATTAAGCCTAAGTAACCAGCAGTTTTCAAGTCACTGAGAATAAACTTGACTGTTTAGATATAATATGCATCACTGTCTTTGAAAAGACAAATAAATATTTAACTCTTTGTCTTGGTCAACTTTTTTTATATGAAGAAATTGAACTCTAAAACAATTAGATAATTTGTTTACATTATGTCTGAAAGTTGCAGTATAGCTATTGGACAGTGGGGAGGGAATAGACAGATGAAAAATGACAGATGTGACTGAACACTCCTTTATTTTATCTGTTTGGTTTTAGAATTGCATGCTCACCCATGGTCCTGCTAGTGCTGCAATAAAACAGACCAAGTGAGAAACCTCCATGATGGGATATTAGGTCCATGGCCCACGTGTTCTAATCCTCAACTTTTTATGATGAAACAGACACTGAATAAAGGCTTAATTATAGACTCGTGGTAGAAATAAAATCAACAAAATGTTTAATTCTTATTTTAAAATCTAGACCACACTAAATGTTTAAAATTAATGTGAAGGGGGGAAAGTGATACATGTAAGGAGCTTGTTTCAAGATACAGGAAACATCAGACAGTAGCCCTTGCATTCAGAATTTTTTAAATATATTTTATTGCATATTATCTGTATTTACACTTCAAATGTTATCCCCTTTCCCCCACTCCCATCCTCTTTCTCCATCCACTTGCTTCCGTGAATATGCTCCCACTCCTAACCACCCACCCCCATTTTAAGGCTTTGGCCTCTCCTCCAAACTAATGCCAGACAATGCTATCCTCTTATACTAATGCAGCTGGCCATGGGTCTCTCTCAATGTGTGGTCAATGGTTGGTGTTTTAGTTCATGGGAGTTCTGGAGGGTTTTGGTGGTTTATAATGTTATTCTACCCATGAGGTTGCAAACCCTTTAAGCTCCTTCAGTCCTTTATCTAGCTCGTTCCTTGGGGTCCCCATTTTCAGTCTGATGGTTAGCTGAAAGCATCCTCATCTGTATCAGTATGGCTCTGGCAGAGCCTGTGAGGAGGCATTTGTATCAGATTCCTGCCAGTAAGCACTACATGGTAGCATCAATAGTGTTTGGGTTTAGTGGCTGCATATGGAATGGTTCCCCAGGTGAGGCAGGCTTTGTATGAACTTTTATGCAATCTCTGCTCCTCTATTTGTCCAATTATTTCCTCCTTGTTTCTTTCCCTTCTAAGAAATACTGAAGCATTCACCGTCTAGCCTTTCTTCTCTTTCAGCTTCATAATTTCTGTGAATTGCTTCTTGTTCTAATTTTCTTACCTAATATGATATAATAAAATATGTATGGCCAAAGATTGTTCTAAGATTAAAGTTGGTAATGGATTTAAAGTATGTGGCAGTACATCTGGATTACAACAATTTACCTGAAAGTTGAAAATATTGTCACTTTAAGCCTCAAGCTTGTATTTTTGTTTTCATGTGTGCAAGATATTGATGAAGTGAGCATTGTCTGGTTGCCCTGGCAGAATCTCCACGAACACAAATCGCTTTCCCTCTTGTTATCTTAAATTCAAGTATTATTCTAGCCATCTTTATTTTTTTACACCTGTGTGTGCATGCACACATGTGAGTGTGAGTGTGTATATGCCTGTATGTGTATGTGTGTGTGTGTGTGTGTGTGTGTGCATCTCTACTTGCTCACTATAATAGCCTTGGCTTTTATGCAGTCCACACCTTCCATCCTTTAAGTATAACAGAGAAGGGGGGAGAAAATGGACACACAATGCAATCTCTACAGGAAAAGAAAAAGCAACTTTTAGACAAAAGACGATAAATTTGAGATGTAAGTTCATTTTCAATATTCCAAGAAACACTTTACATACAGTCTGGGAATAGGGCCAAAATGAAAAGGCCAAGGGTTACATCCAATAGATATGAAGGTAAAAGCAGCCACAGATATCCAATTACTTCTATAATAAAAGTACCATGCCTTCTTCATTTCTGTACACATCTTGGTTTTAGAAAGGAAGGCAAAGAGTTGAACTAAATCTTTAGAGCTTATTTGAAAAGATACCCCTTTTCTCTCGTTGTCTTCCCTTTTATAGTCAGACTCAAGCAAGAATGCAGGGAAAGGCCTGAGGAATTCTTAGAGGTTTACTAGGAGCATAGTTAGAAATAGACAGCATCTTTGGTATATATGCCCAAAAGTGGAATAACAGGGTCTTCAGGTAGAACTATGTCCAATTTTCTAAGGAAAAGGCCAGACTGATTTCCAGAGTAGTTATAACAGTTTACAACCCCAACAACAATGGAGAAGTGTTCCTCTTTCTTTGCATCCTCACCCGCATCTGCTGTCATCGGAGTTTTTGATCTTGGCCATTCTGACTGGTGTGAGGTGGAATCTCAGGGTTGTTTTGATTTGCATTTCCCTGATGACTAGTGATGTTGAGCATTTCTTTAGGTGCTTCTCAGCCATTTTTTGTTTAGCTCTGTACTCATTTTTAATAGGATTGTTTGATTCTTTGGAGTCTAACTTCTTGACTTTTTTGTATATATTTGATAATAGATTTCTATCAGAAGTGAGATTCGTAAAGCCAGTTTTTTGACTGCTGTTTTGTTTTTATGACAGTGTCTTTAGCCTTACAGAAACTTTGCAATCTCATGAGGTCCCATTTATTGATTCTTGATCTTAGAGCTGATATGCAGTCACTGATAATTGGATACTAGCCCCAGAAAGCTCTGAATACCCAAGAAACAACTCTCAGACCATATGAAGCTCAAAAAGAAGGAAGGCCTAAATATGGAAGCCTCAGTGCTTCTTAGAAAAAAATAAGTATACAGCACCCTCTCACAGTGTGGTACACCTAGACCTTAAGTCATGAATAATTTAAGAGCTAAGAATGCAGCCTAAAGGGCAATTCTTGGCATTTAAAAATCATTATGTTTAATCTTTACAGGCCAAGAAAGCTTTGACTATTTTCATGTTACGTTTTGTTTTACATGTACTTTATGTTCATTGTAACTAGTAAGCTTTCAATGCATATTATCAAACCTTTATGCACAAATATATGTATGTATAGCTTTATGCACAAATGCTCTTAAAATCTGTACATTTATCTCCGTTTTTAAAATAAAGTTGTTCAGTTTCAGCGCATACTTTGGTATATACTACGCTCAGCAGTGTGATAGATGCTAAAGATGTATTACAGGAGTACTGTCTACATGCTCACATGCTGAATACCGATGAAGGACAGAGCAAATTTTGGGGCTTTAGACTCCATCTTACAGAACGTGACATAAATTTAAACCCAGTAAGCTAACAGGCCTCTCTACCTAGCTTCAGTTTCCAAGTTACCCCCAAACAAAACCCGTGACTCCAGGTTATTTTCGCCCAACAAATCCAGCATCTAGCACTAGTTTCCAGGTTAATCCCCAACAAATCTGCACGTCCAGGTTACAAGCCCACCCCTGCCTAACAACCACCAATTAAGGGGAAAGCATAACTTAAGGTTATGGTTTGGCTCCCAGCATCAGCCAGTTATGCTAAAGGCCACAGTAGCCTCACAATTAGTAGCTATCCAGGCTAGAAACCCTCACCCCTCCCTTGTCATTTTCGATAAAACCTTGTTTGGAAAAGTTTTTGAGGCTTTTCTTCACCAGAACTAGGTCAGGGCTGAGTTCAGCTCAAGCTGGAGCTTAGGAATAAAGACCCTGGTGTTCTTTTTGGGTTCATAATCACTTCCTTGGTATTACACTGAGTAGTTGCAGTGAAAGTGTCTCCAGTTACCACCCATAGCCAACCCATTTGCATAAGTGTTCCTTCCAATTGTGTTCAAAGATGTCACCTGTCATTGTCTCTTGCATTCTAATTGTCAACTTTCTTCCTTTTCAGAAACAATGCTTATCCACTTAATAACAGAGGTAATCCACTTCCACTATGCTTGCCCCAGACAGCACTCTCCTCATTACTACAACCCCATTTTTCAAAGCCATGGGAAAACATTTAAAATGGTTGTATTTATTTTCCTTTCAGATTTCTCGGGAAGTGCTCCATTTAGCCATTTATCTTCAGTATCCCACAAAGTACTTCACATCAAGACAAACCTGTTAATTGCCTGATTTACACATAGGAGACCTGTCAGAGAAGACTACCGATGAGGGATTGATAGATGAAGTTCCTCCACCGGGCATGTCTGTGAGAGAGTCTCTTTAATTGGTTAAGTGACATGGTTAGGACAAACCTGGGAGGGTAGCCCCACCACTATGGGCTGGTTCATTTCTGAACAGTGGGCATGAGCAGTAGCCATGCATGTGTTCACTTCTCTCCAATCTTGTCCATCAATGTGCTTTGACTGGCTCAAGTTCCTGTTGCCTTGACTCCCTCTAAAAATATTACTGTAGCCTGAATGTATAAGCTAACATAAAACCTTCCTCTCTAAGCTGCTTTGGGCAGGGTGATTTTTTCATAACAATGGAAATGACAGCAAGATAGAGTCTCATCAGGAACAGCCTCATGACAAAACTTGAAGCCAGTCTCTGTCCTCATATGCTTAAATGATCAGTTGCTATGAAACGTTCGAGTCCTGGACACATTCTTCTACCTGAGAGAGAAGCTGCATCAGGCTCCTGTACTTCCTCTCATCCTTGTTTCAAATACTAAATGCTAGAATTCCTTGAAAGCCAGACCCCAGTCCTTTCTTTGTTTTCCCACTTCATAATTGAATCATCCCAATACATTTTAAGTGCTAGAAATATGTTTCTCCTTCCTTAATACTTTTTGAATTTTTGGTAGGCAAAGACTCATAGCATTTCTGCAGCCAAAACCATCCTGGGGTGTCTCTTTACCCCAAAGTCCCAACACAAACACAACTCTAAGGCCCGATAGCTTTCCATACAGGTTTGTATATTCTATTCTCAATCCACAAACCCTCTACACAACAAGATTACATCAATTAGAAAAACATAGAAAATGTCCTTCTAATAGGATAAAAGACCTATAAGATCCTTGAAATGTTTTTAGCTACCTAATGTCAATTAAGCCCACCTGGATCTAATTCAACCTTCCCAGATCTCTTTCTTGGAGCTTCTCTCTCAGCCCTCCCCTGTCCTCTGACCTCTCTGACTTTCTCTCTCCATCCCCCCTTCCCCGCCCAATCACTGGCTCTTGCCTTTATTTTACTAGTTAAAATGGGAACGATCAGATGAAGTCGCCTACATGAGTACATGACTAGGCAGCCCTTCTTGGAGAAGTGAGATTAATATCAAAATAGGAAGGGTTGTAGAACCACCTACACTGTATTACATTTTAACAGGGTTATTTGGTTCTCTTTCAGAAAAAAAATATTTAAATTAAACTTCTGCTGCATGATTACTATCCTTTACTTTCTCAAGTTATTGAAAGACTTTAATGACAACCATATTGAAAGATATATTACTACCTTGATTTCTTAAGACTCACTCTGTAACCTTGGATGATTTAGAATTGCTATGTGGGCCAGGCTGGATTCAAAGTTACAGAGATCTGCCTGCCTCTGTGGGGCTTTCTCTCTCCTTAGCATGTTTCTTGTCATCATGCTTACTGAGCTCACGCTTACAGAGTCATGTTGGTAAGATTTATGGGTGTATCTTTTGACATTCCTAGGAGACACAGTCTCACAGTAGAAAGGGTCCCTGTAACTCCTCTCCCTATACCACAAAGATCTCTTAGCCTCAGATGCTTAGGTTGTATTGTAGATGTTTCCTTTGAGACTGTGCTTCATAGCTTTGCATTCTTATTGGCTGTAGAATCTCAAATTGATCAGTCCTGAAAACCTACCTACAAATGACATTGTGCAGATTGAGCAGGTTGTATTTATCTATTTAGTAGCATACAAAACACACACACACACACACACACACACACACACACACACTTGTATATATATGAAAAACTGAGGCCATGAAACAAATAAAGAGGGATATATATATATGATGGCTTGGAAACAAAACAGGAAAGGTAAGATGCTGTAAATATATTACACTTTCAATAATGAAAAGAAATATTTTTAAATTGAGATTGAGAAATATCTGGTTTAATAAACCAATATTTTTTGACATCATTGATTATAGCTCCTATGTATTAAATACCTAAGGAGATTATCACATTATAAGTATATCCTCTCATTCAGCTACGCAAATAAGTCTGTAGATTTATGCATCATTATCCTCTCGGTATGGGCTTTAAGTATGTAATATAGAATGCATCTTATTGATAATTTTGTCAACTGTTATTTTTCAAATTATAAGATGAAATTCAAGAATTGTTACAAATGCTTTTACATGCTTTAAATTGGCAGGTCTGGGATTAGAATATATAGTTGCACAACATTCAGTTTGTTTTTGTTAATTCCTTTTATAATGGTTTTTATTTCTCTGCTAGCATTTATCTGATGGTTTTATTATAGCATGAACTAATCAAAGACCCCCTTGCTAAGAAATTTTCTACCTTTTAATAAGCCTATTTTTGTGACACTTTTCTTTCTCTCCTTTGGTTCTTCTTTCACCCATTCTTGCCTTTCACTTTGCTTGTCTGTATGATTTTCTTGCATCTGTTTCCATTCCACACCCTCTGAGCATCCTCTTGGTTTCTTTGCACAGTTCAGCAGTTTCTCAGCATCATCCATAGTCACTCATCCCTGTCTTTTCATAGGCTGTGTTTTTCTAGCTGGGAGAACTGTCTGGGATCTTGCTTCCACCTTGGTCTCAATGTACAGTGCCAATTTCTGGTAGCAGCTTTCTGGCTGACCGCTTGGTACCAATCCCCTTTCAGGCACATATTGGCCCCAGCCTCACCCTTGAACTTTTCCCATCTGTCCCTCTACCCTGAGGCTTGCCCACATTTACTTTGCAGGAACAGAGTCTCTAATAAAAATAATAGCTCAACAACTTCAGATGGATCATTATGCCTAATGGGTTTCTTTTTCCATATCACCACTTTGCAGAATCATGTGAAAATGTAAAGCTATAAAATTCTTATGAGAATTCTAATTCATGTTTCAACATTGTAATTGTACCTATAAACACGGGCCCAAATATCAATAAATTTCAGTGCTTAGTGTTTCTTTGTTTCTGTGTGAATACAAGAAAGCATTGCACTTCATATTAATTTGAAAAGACTCAGTACCATTGTTGGAAAATATTTGATTTTTCCCCTTCAATCTACTAAGACATCTGCTATGGGTAAAATAAGATACCAATAAAATAAATTTACTGTGAGAAAGACCTAGGATTCAGGGCAGGAGAGATGGATGACTTGGTGGTTGAGAAAACCTGTTTTCTGTTATCACAACCCATGTATGGATCTCAGAAAGCAAGTCAGAAAGGTTAAAAATGCATGTCACTCTAGCTTAGCTCTGGAGGACCTGGTGCTCTCTTGTGGCCTTGATGGCCTTCTGCACATACCCTGTTCTTCCAACACAAAATGAAAATAAAACAAACTTTGAAAATATATGAAGATGAAAATAAAAAAACCAAACAAACAAAATGGATTTCTTTTCTAAAAAAAAATAGAGTCCTTTAGTAATCTTTATCTTTGAACTCTTCTGTGCTTAGCAGGATACAATTATTCAAACTTAATTTAATTTGTAAATGAACCCCCACCACTTTCTTTGAGGAACAATATTCACTGAGTGTATCTCAAAAAACAAAGCTTATTTTGGCAGATCTTGATGAGAAAGAAGTCTGATGTCTGAAGCTCCTTCTGAGTGTATTAGAATCTCCACTGCAACCTTAAGGTCCCAGACTCTATGCTTTTTTTTTTTTTCTTGATAAGACCAATTAGGGACATTTCATCTCCTATGTAATCCTTTCTCTAGTCTTTATCTCTGCAATGAAGTCATAGACTTTCTGATTTTGGATATTTATTTTTTCATTTTTTTTTACAAGTAAAACATTTAAAATACTAAACATATAGGGCTGCAGAGATGGGCCAGTAGTTAAAAGTGCTTCCTGCTCTTGCAGGGCATTTTAGGTACCATTATCAGGAGGTTCATTAATCACTCAGAATAAACTCCAGGTCCACAAGATCCATACCACCTGTACACCTTGGTGTATACACAGGAAGACTTAATGATAATAAAAGTTTTTTAAAAAATATATGTCCCCACCAAGGCTCTATTTGCAAAAATATCCTTTCCTCCATGTCATTTGTTTCTTTATTAGGTGTTACTTCCTTATCGGTGTGAAATTCTGAAAGAACATAAAATAACTACAGAAGAGTCACTGTCCCCGAACTCTTTAGGGGAACATAAACATAAATTGACTTTTCATCCCTATTTATAGGCTGAGGTGAGTGGGATTTGGAAGGGGTAAAATCTGGGGAACAAGACACCTAAATTTAGAATTGAAATTAATGCCTTTGTTGCAGAGTCTCAGAGTTGTGTCGTAATTCCTGTCCACAGCAGATGCCCAAGAAGTCTGAGTGATTCTTGGCTTTTAACATTGATCCTTGACTGTTTCCTTATACATATTGGATTTTTCTAGCATCTATCTTCTGGAATGTTTGTTGACACTGGCTAATCATTTTGAGGTAGGTGGACAGTATCAGAAGAGAAGTCTGTGACTACGGCATGAGACATTATTTGGTGAAAGGTAAGAGTTGGCTGGGACAAGATCAAAAGTCATCTTTCTGTCTTCTGTATAAGACAGATTCCAACCAACAATAGATAATCACAGTACTTCTGTACTTGCTGGACACAAAATCACAAGAGAAACAGCTCATAGCATATTTTTGTCAATTCAGTCATATTTCTTGGGAAGGAACATAATGAGTGGGCATTTCTTGTGTGGGCAAATGAAGTACCCAAAGAAGAAGGCACAGCCTGGTGTCTTGACATTGTAAGAAGCAGAAGATTTCATGTTCTGTTGGGATCCTATAGCCACAGCCCTGCCTGACACAGAAAGAGCTGTCACCCAAGGCAGGAGCTGCAAGTCTCATTGGCACAGCACAGCTCAGGCTAAGAACTCCATGCCTTACTTCATCTTCCTGTTAGCCTTTCACAACATTTCCTAAAAGGGTGTAGGTGGTTCTCATAATTTCTATTTTTTAGCTAAAAGAAAAGTTGAAACTCAGAAGAATGTATTTGAATCCAAATAGTGAAAAATCAGTTCAGAATTACAAAAAAAGAAACTGTACTTTAAAATATATTTAAATTTTTAGAAATGCCTTCTAGAAATGTTCAGAAAGCTTCACTTTTCTTCTGAATGTTACGCTAAAATAACTGTTGTGTAAACGCTAACTATTCCAAACTAAACTTTGGCAGAGCATCATAATTGTTTTTCAAAATGATATAATCATTTTTTGAAACTTTGTTTTTTATTTTACTTTTACCTCAATATTTTATTCCCCTCCCAGACCCCCTCCTACTGTTCCACATCCCATACCTCCTCTTCACCCCCTGTCTTCATGATAATGTCCCTCTATCCTCCCACACTGCCAGACCTCTAAATTCCCTGGAGCATCCAGTCTCTTGAGGGGTTCAGTGCATCTTCTCTGACTGCATCCTGAACCAGTCTTTTGCTGTATATGTGTTGAGGGACTCATATCAGCTGGTGTATATGCTTCTTGGTTGGTGATCCAGTGTCTGAGAGATTTCAAGGGTCCAGATTAATTTAAACTGATGGTCTACTTACAGGGTTGCCTTCCTCCTCAGCTTCCTCCAGCTTTTTCCTAATTTAACTAGAGGGGTCAGAAGCTTCTGTCGTTTGGGTGCAAATATCTGCATCTGACTCTTTCAGCTGCTTGTTGGGTTTTTCAGAGGGTAGTCATACTAGGTCTTTTTGGTGTGTGCTCTATAATTCTCCTTGAGCTGGATCGCCTTTTGGGCCTTTTTCTGGACCTTCTTTTTTTCAGGCTTTTCTCCATTTCCACCCCTGCAGATTTTTCAGACAGGAACAATTATGGGTCAGAGTTTTGACTGTGTCATCGCAACCCCAATTCTCACTTGATGTCTTTCTGTTGGAGGCAGGCTCTACAAGTTCAATCTCCCCACTTAGGACATTACATCTAGGGTTCTCCTCCCCTTTGAGTCCTCAGGGTCTCTCACCTCCCATGTCTCTGGTATATTCTGGAAAATCCTCCCAACACTCTATCTCCCTGGGTCACTTGCTTCCATGGTAAGTGATGAAAGACAGAGCAGTATTAGGTAAAATTATACTGACATCAAAGCATTTGATAAAACCTTATAAGCAAAATAAGGTTTTATCAAATGAATATTTTTATTATTTAAACTACATGCCTTCAGCTAAGTAATAGTTGTCAATCTTACATCGGAAGAAATGACTTTTCATTTTATTTATGTGTGTTTCCTTTATTTCATTTCATGTGTATTTTCTTTATTTTTTTTCTTGGTTGCTTTTTTTCCCCTCAGTTACAATTGTCACATAATGACTTAATTGCTTTTACTGCAGAATGGCTGACTTTATATATGGCTTTACTCTTTCTTAGTATAGTTAATAGTATAATCATTAACCCTGAGCCTAAAACTTATAGCAAGTTTCTCTCTGTTGATGACTGGCTAAGCAGGGAATTCAGAAAGCAATGGCTATTTGTGCCATATTCTTTAATAACATTGTCAAGGGAGGAAAACGAAATATAGAGGTTGTTACTTGGGTACCTAGTAGGAATTTTTCTCCAATATCATAAATAAAATATGTTTGTTTATGCTCTGTGGAATACTAATGATGAGAAGTTAGGGTATTTGTTTTTGTAAATGATGAAACCCTTCAAATCAATGTATAGAAGTATAATTACTACCAAATACCAAACTGTAAAATATTTTTATTTTAAGATAAAAATAAAAATGGCTGAACATCGCACAAAGATACACTTCACTATTCTAAAAACATTGATGCAGAAGGCAAGTTGGCAGGCCACTCCGGCCTTTCTGTTCTTGTTTCATGCTTACAGCCAAACCTTCAGGAATGCCTTCATTATATATGGTGTGAAATTTGTTTTCAGTTCACATGTAATTTCTTTGCCAATCTGTTATCACTGAAAGGGCTGTAGAGTTTTATTTGCTACTATTGAATCTAGACATAGTATCTTCTTAGAATTTCACACTTAGTATCAACCCTGCATGTAGACAGGTGTTATTTATACCCAAGTAATATTTGGAGT
This sequence comes from Micromys minutus, assembly GCF_963924665.1. Taxonomy (NCBI): domain Eukaryota; kingdom Metazoa; phylum Chordata; class Mammalia; order Rodentia; family Muridae; genus Micromys; species Micromys minutus. Next base: position 11,774,186 of record NC_137978.1, read on the forward strand.
TTTTGAAGATACAGAATTCTATAGTTTAAGCTTTTTATATTAATAATTATAGCAAAAGCATAGTATAATTTTGGTTCACTCATGTAAAAGTTGCTTGCATTGCACTTCAAGGTTTATACCACATAATAAAATACAGCTTGTTGTTTCATAGAGTTTCCAGTGTTATGAGCCCTAGACATAGGCAGTAAGTAGGTCTTCAGTGAAATATAGAGTCACATAGTAAGATTTGACAAACTACAATGAATTACTATTTTACAAGCAGGTCAGTGAAACACTTCTAGTTCATTGATACCATTATATTGTCCACTTTCAATTTATTTTCTATTTTGAGGACATATATTTTTGCATCTTTACAACTCCTTAGTTAATTCCCTAAGTGGAAAGATACTCTATCTCAATATATCTTTTATAAATTACTGTGTGTTATTCAATGTCATCTCATCTAGTAATTCTCTTGTTCTGTATGCCTATTCTTTTCTATTTTTTATTGAATATTCTCTGTATTTATATTTCAAATGTTATCCCCTTTCCCCCTCCTCCCATCTCCCTCTCTCCTTGCTCCAATAAAGATGCTCCAATTTACAACCATCCACTCCCACCTCAGTACCTTGGCATTCCCCACACTGGGAAAAAAACCTTCACTAGACCAAAGGCCTCTCATTCCATTGATGCCAGACAATGCTATCCTCTACTACATATGCAATTAGATCCATGGGTCTTTCAATGTGTGCTCACTTGTTGGTGTTTTAGTCCCTGGGATTTCTGGGGCATTTGGTTGGTTGATATTATTGTTATTCCCATGGGGTTGCAAGCCCTTTCAGTTCATTCAGTCCTTTTTGTAGTTCTTTCATTGCAGTCCCCATGTTCAGTTTCATGGTTAGCTGCAAGAATCCTCAAATATATCTGTATGATATTGGTAGAGCTTCTGATGAGGTATCCATATCTGGTTCCTGCCAATAAGTACTTCTTTGAATCAACAATAGTGTTTATGTTTGGTAGCTGCACATGTGGTGGATCCCCAGTTGAGGCAGTCTCTGAATGGTTTTTTCTTCAATCCTTGTTGCTCTATTAGATCTTGTAATTCATCCTGTGAGTGTTTTGTTCTACCTTCTAAGAAGGACTGAGGCATCCTCATTCTGGCCTTCTTTTTGAGCTTCATAAGGTCATTGAATTGTTTCTTGGGTGTTCTGAGGTTCTGGGGCTACTCTCTGCTTATCAGTGAGTGTATACTACGTTTGTTCTTTTGTGACTGGGTTACTTCACTCAGAATATTTTCTAGTTTATCCATTTACCTAAGAATTTTATGAAGTCATTGCTTCTAATAGTTGAGTAGTACTGCACTGTGTAAATGTACCACATTTTCTGTATCCATTTCTCTGTTGAAAGACATCTGGGTTCTTGACAACTTCTGGCAATTATAATTAAGACAGCTATACACATAGTAGAGTATATGTGCTTGTTATATATTGGAGCATCTTTTGGGTATATGCCCAGGAGTGAAATAGCTGGGTCCTCTGGTAATACTATATCCAATTTTCTGAAGAACCACCAGACTGATTTCCAGTGGTTGTACCAACTTGCAATTTTACCAATAATGGAGTTTTCCTCTTTCTCCAGCTCCTCACCAGCATCAGCTGCCACCTGGATTTTTGACGTTAGCCATTCTGATAAGTGTGAGGTGGAATCTCAAGGTATTTTAGATTTGGACTTCCCTGATCACTAAAGGTGTTGAACACTTTTTTAGGCGCTTCTTGGCTATTAGGTATTCCTTAGTTGAGAATTCTTTGTTTAGTTCTGTGCCTCATTTTTAATAGGATTATTTGAATCCCTTGAGTCTAGCTTCTTAATTTCTTTGTATATATTGGATATCAGGATGTATCAGTTATTGGATTGGTGAAGATTTTTCCCAATCCCTTGGTTGCTTTTCTGTCCTATTGACATTGTCCTTTGTCTTTCAGAAGGCTTGCAATTTTATGAGGTCTCATTTGTTGATTCTTGATCTTAGGGTATAAGCCATCAGAGTTCCGTTTAGAACATTTTTCCCTGTGCCTATGTGTTCTAAGCTTTTTCCCACTTTCTCTTCTATTAGTTTCAGTGTACCTGGTATTATTTGAAGGTCTTTGTTTCACTTGGACTTGAGCTTTGTATAATGAGACAAGAAGAGATTGATTTTTATTCTTCTACATGCTGACCACCAGTTGAAACTGCACCATTTGTTGAAGATGCTGTCTTCTTTTCATTGAATGATTTTCACTCCTTTCTCAAAGATGAAGAGACCATGAATGTGTGGGTTCATTTTTGGGTCATTAATTCTATTCCACTGATCTATCTGCCTGTCTCTGTACTAATTCCATGCAGTTTTTATCACGATTGATCTGTAATATAGCTTGAGGTGATTACCCCAGAAGTTTTTTTATTTGTGAGATTAGGTTTTGCTGTTATAAATTTTTGTTATTTCAACTGAATTTGCAAATTGCTCTTTCTAACTCTATGAAGACTTGATCTGGAATTTTAATGGGAATTATATTGAATCTGTAGATTGCTTTTGACAAGATATCTGCTTTTACTATATTGATCCTGCCAATCTCCTCTATGGGCTTAAGAGTGAGAGTGATCCTGGGTGTTCACTTCTCTGTGGGCAGGTTGTGGGTCATGATGGCAGTATACATTTCTAGCTCTGGGCACAGATGGAGACTGAAAATATCTAGTCCCTGGCAACTCTGTTATTCCTGTGTCCTGTCATTTCCTGTCAGGTCTCTCTTTGAACAGTTCTTGGAAGGAAACTGTGGTCTAACCTGTAGGCTTAGGAGTGAGAGCACACTTGAATGCTCAGATCCCTATGGGCAGGTTGAGTGTCCCAATGGCAGTGGGATGGCTCTAGTTGTTTATTTTTTGATTTTCCTTTTTATGCTATTGTTATTTCTTCTTGGAGCTTCTTATTTACAGTGTCACGTAACTTTAAAATGTCCTCTACCTCATCATGATGATAATTATTAACTACATAAAATTAGAAAAGATCACATTTTGCTTCTATTACTTTCCCAAAAACTAAGCATTTGACAAGTGCTTGATACACCAGCTTCTGATTTCCAGTATATTGTTATGTCAGACACACTTTCTATAAACAAAATATATAATATTTTAATTCTTAGAGATAGAATAAACAAGTTAAATACTGTATCATATTTCTATTAGCAGTTACGATTAATATAATCTAAGGAAAGGGATTTAACTTCTGTAAATTTACCTGAGGAAGAAAAGGATTAACTTATTTTTAGTGCAATCTTTCTGTTAGAATTTTAAACCAGGTGCTGTAATGACTCCTAATACTAACCATTATTACTATTATTCTGAAGTTTGGATATGCTCACGTAACAAATAGAAGTCCTGTTTTTATATATTCCCAAATGATGGAAAGTATTTGATGAAACCAAATTCAGTAGTGGTCTTAGAAGGACCCGTCATGAACTTGACCTCAATGAAAGGTACTTATTTTCCTGTAATTTCTGCAGATTGGAAAGCACAACATGAAGTTTATAAAAGCTAAGACCTTATGGCTACTGTCCTGATTAATCTTCACAATATTTTGATGGGAATTATAATCACCATGGAAACAAAGCCCTGGTTACGTTTATAAATGTATCTAGAGTAGAATAATGGGTGTGAGAAGACATTGTAAATGTGGTTGGTGCTATTTTATGAGCTGGGTCCTGGACTAGATGAAAAAGATAAAGTAAGATTAGCATAAACATTAATGTCTTCCATTTCCTAAGTTCAGATACAATGAAAGCAGCAGCCTACAGCCACCACCACCATGACTTCACCATTGTGATACCAGAGTCATGTACCAAAATAAGCCATGCTTTCCTTAAATTGCTTTTGTTGACTATTTTTATTTAAACACTGAGACATGTGACCTTGACACAACTTCATTGGCAATAAATAAATTAAAAGCATCACTAAATACCGATGTTTCATATGAACAGAATTATTTTCTTTTATTTATGTTTTTTATAATTAAGCATGTAAATGTCTTCTGTATTAAGTGTAATAATTTCAGTAGACTTTAAAGGAGTTCTAAGTAGGTACAGAATAGAATAATTTGAGTCTATTAAAGACAGTGACAAGTGTTATGATATCAAAGGCACCACCATTTAAGGGCTAGAAAGATAGACCAAAGTTTAAGAGATTTCTATTCTTTCAGAAGACCCAGGTTCAGTTCCCAGAACCCACATAACAGTTTACAACAATCTTTAACCCTCGTTTTAGGAAGTCTGTTAACCTCCACTGGCAATACAGTGCACATACATATATGGACATAAACTAAAATCATGTACATAAACTAAAAATATAAATATAACTTTTTAAATGATAAGAGCATCTTAAAATTGGCTTAGCTGTATATGTCCTCATGACATTGTCACATAATAAACATAAATTAATATCCACTATTCTGTGCTTACTGACTCACTCACAAATTTTGCCTTTTCATTTGTTTCTGATATATCGAGACCGTATTATATATTTATTAATAGCGTGGTACACTTGCCACACCCACTGCATTCTCTTAGTGTTCTGGTGACAAGTGTGTATTCAGTTCTGGCGAATTTGTAGAAGTACATATGTAGAAAAGAGTGAAGGGCATAAGGACATTGTGAAGCTGGCTCTCAAAATTGTATCTGCATACTAAAAGATTACCTAAACACATTTTATTCACCACACAGTACACAGAAGACTACTGAACTTGGGCCCAGATACTCTGTTCTAGTTGAGTACCATTGACCAATTAGGGTATGTGGAAGTCAGTGCACAGAGGTTTTCACACTTACCTTTCTACTCTCTCTTTGTAAAAAATAAATCTAAACCTTATCAATCATTTCATTTCCTCCTGAAATTCCTTATCTACTATTCCACTAACAACTGGAAGCCAGTAAACCCTCCTCCATCCTCTAGAACCCATGTGATTCTGTGTCTTCCTCATTAGCATCACTTCTATTTGGGTTATTAAACTCTCTGAAGAGCTGAAAAGAGATTTTTGTTTTTCTCTCAGCAAGGTATTTTATCTTTCTCCAGCTCATCCTCTAATAGGGTTTACTTTAAAATTTTTTCATCTTGTTCTAGTAAGGTGGCTCAGCAGGTAAAGATGTTTTCAAGCAAATCTGAGAAGCGGGGTTTGATCCACAAAGTTCCCAGTGGTAGGCAGAAACATTCCAGGAAACTGTCCTTTAGAACCAACATGCACAGCACGGCACATTTGCATGTGTGTAAACAATGACAACATCAATGATAATAATAATGATAATTTAAAGATAACTTTAATAATTTGTATTTGTCTAACAAGTATTTGTTGAATAAACAATATTTTAAAGGTGTTAACATGCTACTTGGTGGTTAGTATATATTTGAAAATGTCTTTTCCCCCCATTTTTATGCTATTTTTTCTAAATTGTTAAAAGAATTATATTACCTCCAAATTAACCATATTATTTTTCCATGTTTTAAATTGAAACTTGTATTTCTAAGCTTTTCTTTGTGTGCTGGGGATAAGACTCTGCTAAGCACATTGTGCAGCCTTCCTTGACAAATGGCTTGCATTCAGATAGTCAATAAAACAAATTAGAGAGAAACAGAACAATATAGGGAGGGCAGGAAGATCAACCTCCACCTCTTTCTTTCCCTTTTATTCACCCCAGAGCAATGCTTCAGTGGCTAAAGACAGTTTTGGCCTCTCTCGGGCTCCTTGGGAACCAGTGCTGTCATATAATGCTCTTTTAGGAGGAGCAGGAGCAAGATTAAGCCTGTAGTGTCTCTTCCCCAGTGATACGAACAAGCTTTCTTTTTATTTCTTTGAATTAGGCCAACACCCTAGTTTTCTATCAATCGTCCAGGTAATCATGTGCTGTTTAATACATTACAGCTCTAGATGAATTGAACTATATCATAAACATGCACACACAACATACACACGTACATGCATGTGCATGCATAACCCCCACACACCTAGATGTGTCTACCTAGGTGTGTTGAAGGTTATATCATCTATGTGTATGATGAATACACTCTATGAAGTTTGTATATTAATAAAATCACCTAACAATACATTTTTGGACTAAATGTCTGTTGTGAAATAATATTCCTTTCCTAATTTCTTACAGGAAAAAAAATGTGTATTTTGTAATGTCTGGAATGACCAGTGAGGTTCATTTGTCCTGAATGGGTCTTGATTAGCAGACTATGGTACTTGCACTACCTCAGTATGTCCATTTTCATAGCATTTCATTTTCATTTTGTTTAACTATGATTTTGTTTTATTGGAAAGATGGTACAGCAGTTAACATGCTTGCTAATTTTGAAGAGGATAGGAAGCCTCTTTAACTTCCAGCTCATAGCACTTAAGTGATTAACTCTTAGGCACCTATGACTCCAGCTCTAATGGGTCAGATACTCTGGTTGAACAGTTGCTGGCACGTGCATGTGCACACACACACACACACACACACACACACACACACACACACACACACAAGAAAAGAGTATAAAATTAATTGTTATGGTTCTGTAATCACCTACCAACTTTATTATGGTGGAAAATTTTAAAAATATTTTGATCTCAAGTCCTTCAAATTGACATGGGCTGAATAATTGTATATTCTTTATAAATGCGGAGCAGCATCCACAAAATAAAGTAAGTATTCGATTAGCTTAGTTATTACTTTACTACTTCCATAATGTATCTAATATAGAAAAGACAAAAATCTAATGACCACACATTTACTGCGGAAAGCATAGATGTACACAGCATGCTGCAATCTTAGAAAATATAAAAACTTTTCAAAATCTTAGTCAATCACAATGATATTCTCACTAGGTGTTTGAAATTCTAGATATAAATTGGTTAAACAGTTTTACATGTAGAAACTGAAGCATCTACAGAAATAATGACAGCAGAGGTAGACCTCCTAAATCACAGTTTCATTATTTAGCTTAGTAATAAGCAGAAATATTAGTCAAACTTAAAGTGTTTATGCAGAGAATGCTTCAATTTAAAGAGATAGATAAACTATTATTCTTTTTGATCATTTTTGTTATGTGACAGCACTCATAAATCCTCACTATAACTGAGATAACTCTTTTAATTGTGAGCTGTTCCTCATAGTGAATAAACAAACTCTAAAGAGTTACAATATACATACTATTCTATAGAAATTATGATATGTGTACTATTCTACAGGAGTTATAATATGTGTACCATTCTACAGGAGTTACATGTGTACTATGCAGACCCAGCCCTGACAGAAGCTCTCAATGGAGACAGAGGCATGAAATCCACTTAATCAATTGAGAGATTGTCATGCTTGGACTGAATGAAACATGTCCTATTTTTTTTTTTTTTATTTTATGCTTTCATTTTCTGCTCCTTGGCCTCCTCCAGTTGAGGAAGCTGCAAGAGACTAGAGATTGTCTTGCAAATCTTATCCTTAAACAACTAGTATTTCTTACAAAACAACTGTATTTTGATTTGAGTTCTAAATTGGAAAATAAGCTAGTATGTCTCCTGAGAAATAATCTTTGGGTTTTAAGTACAAGAATATAATGAGTGGCGATATTTGCATAACTGATTAGTACCACCAAACATTTGCTGACATCTTTGGTCAGCCTTTCCTAAGGTAGGTTAACAGTCATGTCTCCTGGCATATCAGTCAATGACAAACTGCGTCTATGCCACAGATAATGCCAATTCTTCACAAATTGTTGAAGAAAATAGAACTAAATGATAAATACATAAAAATAAAATATTTTTTATCTATTAAGTATATGAAATGATAATTTTGCATCATGAGCAAGTGAAATTTATCATCATCAACAAATGTTAGCCTCATTTTGAACAATGCCAAGGAATTCATATTGTTAAATATAAAAGTAAAAGATACATAGTTGGCTTATTAAATGGAGAAAACACATATGAAATATTCACTATATTCTATAATAAAAATTTTCTCTGAATAAAATATAAACTTTGTTAAACTATAAATTCTTCTAAACAAAATCTGCCAACACTAGGATAAAATGTTGAAAATAAATCGTTTCTTCTTGGGATTATTAACCATGTATGAGCACAGTCTTTTAACATTTCTATTAAACATTGTACTGGATGACCTATCTGTGATGAACGTAAAGTAGGCATATAGAAATACAGATATATATATAGATATATGCATACATATTTAAAACTTTTATATATAAAAGTAATACATACATACACACAAACAGAGTGAGAGACAGGAAAAGACAGGAAAAAAAAGAACAGTATTAAAGCAAGTCAATAATAACTTTTAAAATTAAATAACATGATCAAATGTCCAAAACCTATGCTATCTGCCAAATATATGATATTTAAAAACTTAACTATGATAGTTTAATTCAAAGTCAATAAATAAATTCTGATGTTAGTTTTATACTAGCAATGAATAAGTGCGATTAAAAATTTTGCCATATCTGTGTTTGTAATAAAAGCTGAATACATTAGGAAAATTATTATATTATTACCAGCAGACACTACAAAGTATACAATTTGCCTGTAAGAAATTAAGAAAGAAAATGGACCACAGCATTTTCTTCTATCCATTCATCCATATTCAAAATGGCCATTATCATATTAAGGAAACATTATTTAACAATAGACATTTATTCCTGAAAATGCATTGTTAGGTGATTTTATTTATGTACAAACTTCATAGAGTATATTTACCATGCACCTAAATGATATAACCTACTGTACACCTAGGCAGACAATGTGTGTGTTTATGATATAGATGATTTTGTCTGGAGCTATAATGTGTTAAACAGCACATGACTAAATGAAGCAATGGATGAAACTGTGCTTTGAAGTGGTGTAATAAACATGATATGTTTGAAGTTCTTCTAAACTAACTCAACATATTATTTAATGGTAAGCCTTAATTAAAATAACTGTACACTCTAAAATATTGATAAGCAGAATGGTAAGTCCATAAATCCATGAAAGCCATGTTAATGCATATCACTATACACAGTCATGTGAATATCTAAGTCTATTCAGTGGCTTTGCTTATACCAGCAATACCATAAACATTAGAAGGAAGAATGCAGTGCACTGTGATGCTTTGATATGTACTCTACGTGATATGAATATATTTCATTCCATTATACTTATGTGGTCATACACATGATTCTGGACATTATTGGCTAAAACAATCTTGAACATCTACCAGAAGACCTGAGTAGGTGCAAGGATTAGTACCAGGAATAAGGCTAAAAGTCAAGAACAAAACTATACATTGCCCTAGGCTGTCACATCAGATCATAGGTTTGCCTGTAAATTGGCTTTAGGATCATATTGTTTCCCTCTCCAAATGCTACTCAAGTGATAATAAATATCCAAATGTAAAAGTCACAAAGTATTCATCCAAAAGAAGATGCATTGTAGAATGCATTGCTTGAAAAATGTTGATTGGTGGTTGGTTTGTTTGTTTTTGTTGTTTCTTTTAACCTCTGGTGTAAACTCTGAGCCCATGAATCACTCAACCCAAATATTTCAAAGAAAATGTCCTTGGTTTTATCAACACACATAGCACAAAGCTTTGACAAACTGTTAGTTAATGCAGCTGTGACATGTATGACCAAAGAGAAATTCGTGCTACCTAGCTGCCATGTAAGATGGAAATAGTTTTCAGGCACCATTTCTTCTCTTTACATGTTAGAGAAGCAATGGAAATGTTGCTCCCTAGTTGATATGATAATGAATGTGATTGTCTGAGAAAATGTGGGTGCTTCAGTTATAAGTAATTAAATATTTCCTTGTGTCCCTGAAGTATTTTGATTTTAGTGCTAACTTAAGATGCCTCTCCACAATATGTCTCAGGAATGGGTTTGAAGAATATACCGGAGATTTATCCAAGAACAAAATGTAGTTTTAAAATATTAACTAATGCTAATTACATTCAGCTCAGATTGCTATAAATAAAGAAAGAACCTGTAATTGCTGATTGCTGATTACCATGGTCATTTATTTTATTTTAATTCTTCATTTCAAATCCTTCATACTTTTATTTTTGGACATTTATTTTTCCTGAGATATATTTATATAAATTAGTTTTATGCTTATTTTATTTATACCTAAAGATTAGTCAGCATTTAGTTAAGGGTATCTTATAACTTATTTGCATATATTCTTAGGTAATTCCATAATAATCTTGAGAGTGTTCTTTATTTCCTTTACTAAATTGTAGAAAGAGGAATAATTCATATTAGTAACTTACTGAAGCTCAAACATAAATTTAGGGGACTTTAAAAGAATCTTGAGAGAGGTCTAGAGTTTCACTAACTTTCATATACCTGACATTGCCAAGAAAAATGTTTGTCCCTGTGTTATTACTTATACATTATGACCAAAATTGTGTGCCTAGGTGTTGGCCCATGAAAGATAATTAAACATTGTTCTGGATGACACATTGAACAGACACTCCAAATGAAGTAATCACCATATCCAAGCTAATGAAACTTATTCAACACGTTGTTATTGTGACATTTGATACACATACCTACTACACAAAAAAAGATTGTCGTGTCAGAACTTTAGTGTATCATGAGTATTCCAAGCATTTTGCCTAATATCCACGTATCAGTAAATACACACCATATGTATTCTTTTGTGCCTGGGAAAAGCACAAACCAAAGTGTACACATGGAGGGACCCATGGCTCCAGCTGCACATGTAGCTGAGGACGGCCTTATCTGGCATTAATGGGAGGAAAGGCCCTTGGTCCTGTGAAGGCTCGATGTCCCAGTGCAGGGGACTGCCAGGGTGGCTGGGGGAGCACCCCCATAGAAGCAGGGCAAGGGGAGATAGGATAGAGGGTTTCTGGAGGCGATATCAGAAAAGGAATAACATTTGAAATGTAAATAAATAAAATATCAAAGAAACATAAAAAATAGTATAGCAGCAAATTCATGAGAAATACATGTAAATTTGTGCAAATGTCTATAAACCACTTGAAAAGTTTTAGCTAGTAAACTACCTTAGACTATTTAAACTAATGTTTCCATAATATAATGCTAGAATGTCATTTAATTTAATGATTATGATTGTTCTGATGGCTGTTTAGTTGAAGAGGTGTTTACTGGGGTAATAAAGCTTTCATATTGCTTTTTCCCCCTTATTATGAGAATTCTCTTATAGTGCACAATTCTTAAACCAATAGTAGATGATTATAAAAGGCTTAGCCAATAGCCCTTGAACTATTATGTGAGCTTAGGACAGGATCTATTTGGACAATGAAAGAAATAAATGATAATCTAAATCATAGCCCACACATTGATTTTAGCACTAAACTCGAATGAGTTTGGATGATTGCAGTGGGTGAAAAGCCAAAGCTAATAGCTGTTAATCAATTGTCTCCTTTTACTACTAGTTCTAATTAGCATGGTGATCAATATTAATGCTAAATTTAACATTTAAAATAGCTTTTGGGTTTCAGGGCTAATTGGTGTTAATACATTTGTTGCAGCCACTAATTATTGGTGTCCAATAAATTTATGATCACTATTAGGGTATTATAAAATTAAGATGTATTCCTGTGTAATAAAGCTCCAAATAAGGTTAATAATCATGTTAGGTCAAAATACTTTAAGGAACACATGGAAATATTGATAATTAATTATAATAGACATACCTACATGTTTCTCAGACAATCATATTCATCATCCTAACAACAGGATAAATATTAAGTGTTTCTTACTATGTTACTAGTAGAGAATGTTGCCTTGTCTCAAAATATCTAATACCAATATAATACTTATAAAAGTTATTCAAACATGATGTATTCAAATATTTTCAAATATTCTGAATTATAAATATCTCAGATATTTAAACATATTTTCATAAGAATTTGAGAATGATTTTATCTTTTTTCAGTCAACACATACACTTATTGTTTGAATTACAAAAGGTAGATTATTTCTGTATTCCTATAATGAATCTAATGTAATGGATTCAAATGAATAAACCATTGAGTACAGAGTAGAAAATTTCAGGTATCCTGTAAAAAAAATAATAGACATATGATTAAATTTCTTGTCTGGTAGTTTCAAAATGTGAATTTTTTTTGGTGTTAACTGATTTTCCTTTTGATTGTGGCCTATGCCTTTTAGTTTCTTTTTTCTAATTATTGTTTACTTTTGATTGATGGCATTAAAACATTGTAGAGATGTTTGTCTCTCTTCAAAAGTATTGATTTTTATTGTAGTAAATATATAGTTTATTATGACCTTCCTTTAGTAGGTAATGGAAAACAACACCACCACCCCCCATCAATGGAAAATTTAAGATATTTCTTATGACATTCTCACTGGGGGATATTTAAATTCTAAACAATGTCCTCTGTGAAGGACAGCAACAGCTGTTTACAGATTTCGCCAGAGTCCTTGGATTACCTTCTGTGTATCATTTTTGTTTCTCACATGTTAGAGTGCATCTGCACTTAGAGTTAAATTTTTAAACCCATATAACTTTTTCTACTATTTAATCACTTCAGTTTCTCGCTCAGTGTTTTAGCCCCCTCATCATTACTGCTGTAGTTTTGATTTTGAGTTCAAGAATCCCTCTTTCTGTGTTTTATGAAGTGTTTCCAAGTAGAAAAGCCAAATGAGCTCAGCCCTTGTCTTGCAATGTACTTCATAGAAGATCAATTACCTGGATTGCATTCCTGTTTTGCTTTGCTATCTATGGCCTATAAAGATTTATTTATATTTTTAATATTTTTGCAAGTTTTTAATTGCTATATTTTAGAAAATTAACCTCAAATCAGCTATAGAGAATTTAGAACGAAATTTCGAAGACATAGAGTTTAATGATCTTGTCTGTGGAAAGGCAAAATATGGACCTATTCATGTTTGCACTCCTCATAGTATCTGAAATGACCCTATTGTGCTAAAGGCATCCATGAATGTAGGCTGATTGACAGTTAATTAAATCTGAGCAATTGAACGATATTGGAGAAAGTGACACCACAAAGCAGATTTATATCACTATAAATTCATGGCCATCAGCTTCAAAGAGGTCCAATTCTTCTATATTTCTGTTTTCAACATGCTCCCACACTTTTATGAGTACTTCCCATTTTTGTACATTCCTTAGATCTTTGGCCATCTCATGTTCTCACGGCCACTGTTACCACTACAACTGGTATATGACCTAACTTCTTGCTGTATGCTGAATAATTAGTCCATTAACAGGAATTATTTGAGATTTATGGCACCAAGCCTACAACTCCGTAGCTCTGTGAAGTTATTCGCACAATGATGATCCATCGTGACTCCGGGACATGGCAGTCCTCAGCACACCTGTGATGCTAGTGTGTTTCTACTCTGTACCTGGTTATTTTTATATTACTATGTAAGAATTTCTCTGGGTCTCTATGCTTCTCCTTTCATTTCCTATTCATTGCAAGTGAATAAACTAAGGAAAGTAGTCTCTTGATTTCTCCAATTTCCCATGTTATCATCTATCTCCTTTCTGGTATCCCATTAAATTAGGTCCTTAACCACACTTCTGCATTTATAATCTGTGTACATATGTCTGAATGTATCAGTTACTTATCATGTCCTTTAATGGCAGTCATTCTATCTATCTGAGACAATTTTCTCTTCATACACCTCTTTAATCCCAGCCTTGGCTGTTTCCTGGGGAGATCTCTCAGTAAGTTATTTATACTTGTAATATAATCTCCAATAGTCTGTTTCTTCTATAACCCACACTACCAAACTGACTAGATAAAATGAGTTCTCCTAACCAGACATATGGCAGAAATTAACCAGAGTCGATAAATATTTTATAGTTGCAGTATACTATAAGACACATATTGTGGCTATTAGATTAATTACACTCATAAGACCCACTTAACTGTCTCTCAGTTTAGACACTACATCTCATTTAACTGCATGGTACAATTGAGACTGCTTATTTCCAGCCCTGGCTTAGAAATTTCTGGGAGCCAAGGACACTTCAAAGGAGATGTAGCTAACATGAAATTTAAACGATGGTTTTCTTTATAAGAATTACTTCATTTTCTCTTTGGAAAGGAACATCTTGTAAAATTACTTGACTGAATTCAACATAAGAAAAGGGAGCATGTACCCCAACTCTGAGATTCAGATACCTCAGTCAGACTGTTGGTTTTCTGATTCCCTGGCACAGGTGATCCACCCATTCCTACTGTAATTCTTTAAAAGAAACTGTCAAAACAAACTACTTTAGTGTGAGATTATATCATTGTTAATGTTTTACTCAAACTGGAACAGAGAAGAAGCCTTGAGTAATTTGGCTAGGTAGGGGACATTGAGAGCCCAAACAGAAGAGTCTTATCTGACATGACCTCAAGTTTAGTCACGACTACTCCAACTATTTGAAACCTCATTTTTCATATCTGTAACACATTGATTTAACTTTTCTCATTATTTTGCTAACTGTAACTCCTTTCCTAATCCATAACGGTCCAGCATGAATCACTTACCTTAGGTTAAAGAGATTCCAGGTAATTTTCAAGTCTCTATGATGTTTTGTTGCTACTATTACTGCCATGCACTCAACTTTGCTTCATCTACCATAATCACTGTAAAGTTATCTACTTAACAGAATCCCTACATTCTCCTCACTAACACATGTATATGGTACAAAAAGCACGCTATAAAAATGCATACATGCTTAAATACTATCGCCCAGCCTCTAGGAAGACTGCAAGTAGAATTACTTAATCTGATAAATAAGATGCCAAATTGTTTTCTTTCTAATTCTTTTGTAGTCTTGTCAAAGATTCTTATACATGAATGACATTCTCTTTGTTTCTCACGTGCACAATTTTTTTTATTATTTTATATATGGGCTCTTTACTGTCAAAAGAATCTTCTCCCTGCCTCCATCTATTCTGAAGTATTTGAATATCTACTAACTAGATTGGGTGGAAATATGCTTAAAATACTAGTGTCTAGATATTCATTTTTGATAAGCAAAAGTGTTGCTATGTAATGAGCTAAATCCACTTTACTAATTGTCCTTTAGATTTAAAAATGAGTCATTTCTGCAAGGAGGCCAGTGTTAACCTTGCTCATGTCAAGACTATTTCATTTATTGTGTTCTTTCCTAAAAAAGTTTTTTCAGTTTTTATGTATATACTAATGGGTGCTTGCTTAATTAATGTCTGTCTATATAAGTAAGTCAAAGGCTCCATTCAAACATGTATCACATCTGGTTATGTTCACAAATTTATCCCCAGAGCTTGCCTTTTCTTAAAAAACAAATGTACTTGATATTTTTCAGATGAGTGACTACCTAAGTTCAAAGATGAAACCTTGCTGATACACAGCTCTTTAATAACACTAAGGTAGGAGCAAGTAGAAAAGAGTAATAGAAGGAAAAAAAATAAAATTAAATCTCACTTTTACCAATTAGTGACATCTGCATCAGTTGAAATTTACCACATATGCTGACATATTTTTATCATTTTCAATTTTTAAAAATATAAAATCTAATTATATGTAATTTCTCATTTTAACTGACCTCATAAATATTTAATAAATAATTGGGGCTATTCTAAGTACCTGATATAAGGGTAAATGAATTATGGATTGATGAGTGCTATGAATTACATCTTGAATATCCCCATGTATGAAAGGTTTAGTCCCAAGCCAAGCATTGTTGAGAGCTAATGAAACATTGGGATGATGTCTAGTGACAGTTTTAACTAACTGGGAACTTTTTTTGAAATGAGTTGTGGCACTTCTCCTGCCTTCCTGTTTGTTTAAGTTTTGCTTTCCAGCTCACAAGGTGAGAGTCTTAGATCCATTGTGTCGTGCTACTGTGGCATGATGCTTTGAGACAGACTCAGAGCCATGAAATCAGCAGATAATAGACTATATCACCCAAAACTACAGTTGAAGTAAACATTTTTCTTGTAAGTTGCTTATATCAGGAATTTTATTATAATAATGAAAAAGTGGGTAACATATTTAATATAAGAGGCAGGACACAGACAGTTGAAATATGATGACTTTTGAATGAAGTAGAGTGAAAGAACAACAGCTACACATGTCAGTAACTGAATATGAACTAGCAGAAACATTCTGGTACCATGTTATAAACTGAGATTCAAAACAATGATACTACCTCCTCTCCTTAAAAAAAAAAAAAAAAAGAGCTCAGAACACCCAAGAGACCATCCACAGAACTTATGAAGCTCAAAAAGAAGGAAGACCAGAACGTGGATGCCTCAGTCCTTCTTAGTCCTTCTTAGAAGGGAGAACAAAATAGGGGAGGGAATACAAGGTCAAACAGAGAAGCAGGGATTGAAGAAAAGATCTACACAGACTGTTTCACCTTGAGAACTACCCCATATGCAGCCACCAAACCCAAGCACTATTACTGATGCCAAGAAGTGTTTACTGGCAGGAACCAGATATAGATGTCTCTACAGAGGCTCTTGCAGAGTCATACAGATACAAATGAGGATGCTTGCAGCTAAACATAATGTGGAACATGAAGACCCCTATAAAAACTAGAGAAAAAACTGAAATATCTGAAAGATTTGCACCCTCATGGGAAAAACAACTTCATCATCAGCCAAGGCACTGAGGTGGAGAGGGTGATTGGGAGAGGGAGCATCTTCATGGAATCAAGTTGAGGGGGAGCAAGGAGGGGATGGAGGGAAGGGTATAACATTTGAAATGTAAATACCAATAATATCCAATAAAATTTTGAAAAAACAAAACAAAAACCTAATGATTAGTTTGAGAGTTTGATCCAACTCCTCATTTAATTACATAGATGCTATTTTATCTTTGTAAACGTGGATCAAAGCCATTTCTCTTTGACTTTGGATAAATGAATGACTAGTAGGAAAATTCTTGGCAGTTGACTTGATGTGGTGAAACCTTATTTTCTTCCCTATTCTTTTGTTGGGTTAAATCAGAGATAACCATTGTGTTGCTTAGTTTTATTTAATTTGAAACCATCAAGAGTCATCTGGAAGGAGGGACACTCAGCTAAAAAATAGCCTCTCAGATTGGCTTGTAGGCAATTTTATAAAGAATTTTCTTGATTAATGATTGATATGGAAGGTCCCAAACATAGTGAATGATGCCACCTCTGGGCAGGTAATTCTGAATAGTTGATGAAAATAAGATGATCAAGCTATGTAGAACAATAAGAAGCATTTCTCCTTCAATGCTCCTCTAATACTTGTCTCCAAATTTCCACCTTGAGTTCCTACTAAGACTTTATTGGTTAATGACTGTAAGTTGTATACGGTATGAAAAAAAGAAACCTTTTCTCTCCAAGTTCCTCCTCCTTCTTCTCCTTTTCATCCTCTTCTTTTTTTCTCCTCCTCCTTTTTTTCGATATTAAAATTCATGCTAGATGTCACATTACACTCTTAACCTTGGAATTTATTCTAGTGAAAAGAAGCTATGAAAGATTTAATAGAAGACATTTTGCTAGAATAAACTTTCTTTGGCTTTGTTTAGACTTAAGTTTTAATCTCTCATTTTTATATAGATTCTTAGAAATATTATTATGTTGGTCATTTATTATTCTACACATTATTTCTTTATATGTTTCCTCCTTGATTCTGTTAGAATTCTAGTCTTATTTATGAATACCTAGCTTGTAACTTCGAAGTCTGTTTCCTCAAACATTTGTCTCTACTTGAGAGCTCTTCTAAGAACCATAAATTTATGAAGAAATGACCAAAAAAGTAACTACCTTGGTTAATTTTGTAAGATACTGCACCATCATTTGTAAAGTTGCTTGAATATTTTTTACAGTCACCGTATCTGAGGTTTTAGATATTTAGTAACTCCCGAGGATAACTCAGTCTTATCCTTTCTGCTCTTTTAGCAAAATGTCTACATAGAAGGGAATATTACAAAGTAGTGGAATGACACTTGATTCAGAATGAAGATGTTAAGGGAAAACCTGAATTGAAGGAAGAGTTATAGTTTGAATTTTACATCTTGGTTCTGTTTAAGGTGACATTAGTTCTTGGAACAGGATTGTGTCATGCTTGATGTCAACCAGTGCATCGAAGGGTCACAGAGGAAATATATGCATATCACAGAAATCAACACAAATTAAATAAAAATTATTAAAGCTTTGATCTCAAAGCAAGAATGGAATTCAAGTACAGAGGGCTGACCTTCTGAAGGAGTCTGTATATGGGTTGCTCTTCTTAGCACTCTGTTGACTTTCTGTTCACATGTTGGCACAATTCCAGCCCTCCTCTATGTATTTTCTCTGCAATATAGAATATGAGCTCCCAGATACAACACTTCAGAATCCTTATTAGTTTAGATTTTTATCAAGGAAATTATGGCTAGAATCAGGTCTTTGAGCTTAGGTGGTTGTTTCCTTGAATGTACTCCATGCGTTTTGTTTGTTTGTTTGTTTGTTTTGTTTTGTTTTGTTTTTACCTCAGCAATCTCACCTCTCTCCAAATAATGAACAGTATTGACATATAATTTAGCTACATTATGTTTTAAATGTTCCCCTTATATTACAAATAAAAACTTATTTGGTATACACATCTTCATGTTTCAATAAGCAGTCTTTGTTACTAAAGTGCTATAACCCTAATTGGAAACAACACGTAAGATGTTTCATCTTGTGAGTTTGAACAGAGCTTTATGGGCTTACAGTCCCGCAGTGACTTCCTAGCCTTGTAAGATACTTTCTTACATCAGTGTAGTTGGTAAGATAAGATGATGCTTTCCCCTCTCCATGTCTGTGGGATCCATTATCACTCTTCTGGGTGAGTGACACTTCCATGTCAAGATCTATATTTTGAGTTACTTTTCTCTACTATTAATGAAGGTTTCAGGTAATAGATAAAATGACTCACCTAAGTTCTAGTTTTTGTGAGTCAAGAAATTCTACTTAAATGTGAGTTTTGTAGTTCTATGCCCAACAGATCTCTGCCTGACATATACTAACTAGTTTGCCTGTCTATTGGCATCCAGACATGAGACAAAAGACATCTTCTGCTTAATACTTTCTGGACCTGAATACATGGTTAAATTGCCTCTTTTCTTAAATGTTGTGTGTTAGGTCACAGGCAGAATATATAGCTGGAAACTCAAGATAAACTATAGGATTTTTGGCTGACAAATAAAATCCATAATTCCTTCAGAACTTGGGAAACCAATTCTGATCTTCAGAAAGAAGTCATTTCCTTTACATCTGGCAGCAGGGACATATGGTTACCTGTAGTGCCTATCAAAGCCCGTGGTGCCCTTCAAGTTCCCTCAGTCTATACTCACAAGTATTTGTTATACATTTCCAAGTCCTTGCTAGATTCCCTAAGCTTCTCTCCTCCAAGATACTTCTTGGTGCTCTTTATAATGGCAAAGTCCCCCTTCCCTCACATCTTCCACTCTTCTCTCACCAATAAATAGTTTTTGTGATGCTCAGTCTGTTTCTCTTTCTGTTCTGAACTCAGCCAGATGCCTATTTGTTCTTTTACCTTCAATTAAAAAAACTTTCCAAATAATGATTAGTTATATCATCAGTTTCTTTACTTCTTCTCTTCATGTACATTGTGCTCCTTTATTCACAATGTGAGAATCATTACTTCGGTTCCTCAGATATTTCAGAACAATAGTTTTAGGGTTTAGTTTAAAAATGAGCAGTAGTTATAGAAACTTTTGTGCATACTTAGTTATCTATCCACTAAACTATTTTTAGCTAATTAAAATGGTCTTCATTTATTCCCAGTCATATCTTCAGTTATGCCTGTAGGTGGATATATATATATATATATATATATATATATATATATATATATATATACATCATATATATACACATCATATATATACACATCATATATATACACATCATACCACTCTGTCCTCAGCAACCTTATGTAGACTTCACCATGTTTATACTTATGCATTGGAATAGAAGTGAGCTGACGTGAAGTGTACTTAACCATTCCTGTCTTCATTCAAATTTATCATGCATCTAGCTCTTCAAGGCTAGTTTCTACTTTATGTGAAACTTTGACCTTTGAAATAACCCATTAAAATTTTATATGTTAATGGGGAAATATCTGGAGAATGAGTAATAATTCTCTCAATTTCTCTGAAATTTTCTGTATTATGTCTACCTTCAATCTATAGTTCTTTTCATCTACTTATGATCTAGAAAAGAAAGAGAGAAATCAGTAACAGACATGGAAATTATATATTCATTCTTCAGCTTAGTTACAATTCTCCCAATCATAGAGAAAGCAAGTATAATTGTGTGATTTTTTTTTTGATTCATTCACACTGTTATTTCCTACATGGGCAGCTGTGATCGCAATAGCACTGACAAAATCTACAATAACCTTTGACCATTTCATTTGTGTATCTTACTTTAGCATTAATAAAATAAACAAACAAGTAAATAAATAAACCCTATCCCTCATGTGTTGGATCCTGCTATTTAACGTCATATAGTCTGGCATGTCCAGACAGCTCCCCTGAGCTCAGCACAAAATACAAGACTCTCTTTCGATCAGAGCTTCTCTTTTCTGCCTGAAATGAGAACCCCGATCCCACATCTTCTACCTAAGGAATGCCACATAGTTCTTCAAAATTACACGCTCGGTTGCCCCTCTTCAGATAAGAGCTGCTCACAAAGCACCTGTGATCCCTGGAATGCCTCTCCATGCAAATGATGCATTTGCAGTATGTTGAGCTAGAGCCAATGAGTTACATTTCCTGGGAATATTTGTTCGCACCCTCCAAGGTCCATGTATTGACCTGGTTTACCCTGATTAAAGTGTGTGCACAAGTTGTTTTGCTGACTGTTATCTAAGGGAGTTTCCACACTATTATTCTCAGACAAGGACTTCTTCCACTGTCCCAGCACCTTCAGCTGGACAGAGATCCTATAGCCCCACCTCTTCTGGGCTCTTTTTTGTCCTTCCAGTCAAGTGTGCATTGGTGCCTAGGGAACATGCCGAATGAGGAAGAAGAATGCAGAACCACACTTGTGCATGATTCTAAATGAGCCAATTTGAAAATCACATTTCTGTCTACCTAGTCAGCATAGTATTAACATAAAATATTAAGAATACCCTAATCCTAATTTTATATCAAGTTTATGGAAAAGGTTACTATTGTTTTTATTTTACAGAAAATCAAACCCTCTAAGATAAATGTTTAGCCCAAGATCACACCTCTCAAAAGTATACTCCCCTCCATTAATTGAAATCAAAGAATAAATTATGGTACAGATGACAAACCTAACTTTTAATCAATATACTATATATAGTGCAAAATTACTCACTTAAAAATAAATAATATGTCTCTTTTCTGGCTAAGATAATGATAATAATACAATTCCAATTTCTATGTATATTTGTATACTTAGAATGCAATTCCTAGCACATGTGTGTGTGTGTGTGTGTGTGTGTGTGTGTGTGTGTGTGTGTGTGTGTGAAAGAAATAGAGACAGAGTGAGAAACAGATAAAGAGACAGAGAGACACACAGAGAAAGACAGAGAAACACAGAGAGAGAGAAAAACAAAAACACTATACTGAGTAGTTTACCCTAACTAAATGCTTATTCAGTCTACATAGGTTTGCAGGTATGTGAAAAGTAAGCGGCAGAAATAAACTTGTTCTGAATATAACTTTTCTGATATTATGACATTTGAAATGTTAAAAATGGAAGATGAAAAGCCTTGCACTTTTTAGTGTGGTTCAAGAACACAGACTGAAAAACAAGCAAACAAAAAGAAAAAAACAAAAACAAAACAACAAAACATAGTCAAGCCACCTCAGATGTAACAAGTTTTTATTTGGGTGGATTCATGCCTCTGTGACTCTCAAGGTCTCTGGCGGTCTAGCAATTTCCTGTGTTCTGATTTTGCAGTGTGAAAATACCTTATGTCTTGTACACTTAGCCAATAAAGCTGTAAGAAGGGATACTTTCAAAATGAGCATTTTAAATTTTATTCTTTGGTATCTGTACAACCAGAATACAAATGGTGTCAACTACATTATCTTCCTGCACAAAATGTTCCTTCCTCAAGGCCAAATCAGTGGCAGGAACCATGGATCGAGCTCAAGGGCAGCTGGCCACTTCTATTTCTAGATCCAAAACACCTGCATTTCTCAAAAGCTGGTCCTGTTTCAAGAAGAGACGTTTGGAAGTCATTAATATCCTGCCTGCTTACTGTGGATTTGAGAACCTTGAAATGTCAAGTTTTAGCTTGAAGCCAAGTTGAATTTGTGAGCCCTCATACTGATGGGTGATGAGATCATTTACATTGGATTATGCCTCTGGTGTGTGCACAATTTAGCAAATGATGAATACAGTGGGGAATGCTGCAGTATATCTGCTGGACACTTTTCTACAATAGCTCTCTCATCTCACCTCCTCGGTATGCAGTCTTCAATCAGGAAACATATTTGAAGTGGAAAATCAGTTCTATCAGGACCACGGCCTCTGCTTCTAGTTCTGTAGGATGGAGATTTGTCCACTGCCACATGGAAAAGTAGACAACTGCAGGACAGAGATTCACAATTAGAAAGCAATGCAGTCTGAAAACCACCATCAGCTTACACAGCAGGTCATTTGCTAACTATTGTTTGGAGATTATGATAAACATTTTGCATTGGGAGAATGTGTGAGGAAGAGGGATAGATTTTTGCTTTTGTTCCCAAAGTCAGAAACTGTGGTAATTATTTGGCATTCAGTCAGTTGTAATATGAATACCTCACAGAGGTTTCAAAGCAGCTCTGAGGATCAGCTCTTTACTTGGATATTTAGTAAGATAAATGCTGCCAAATCATAAACCATGTTTAAGAAATACCGAGTAAAATACCTTAACAGCCAGGATACATTGCAACATGCTCCTTTAGCAGTTGCATTTCAGCTGATCGTTGAATTAGACAGGTAGAGTTGGATGTTTCCCAAAAGAAATGAATATGTAGGAGGTAGAATTGTAATAAAACCAGGTGGTAAGAAGCGTGTCCATGGGAAACTAGAACAGGCCCATTCATACAGGCATAGTAACATGAATCCCACCTACCTTGCCTACTGTACAATGGGAGTTACGTTGGTGGCTCCTGCTGGTGGCTGATTAATTCAGTAATAAATGCATTCAGTTTTTCTATTTTGACTGATTCATATGTTGCTACTACAATAAAAATAAATGGTTTTCTGAGTTGAAGTCTAGATTTTATCTAAACACTCAATAACTTCTAGTCAATCATTTTGTCAACTAAGAGTTTTATTTTGACTCTAAATCAGCAGTGTGAGGAAAGTACTAAAATACAGGGTTTATTCTGTCTAGGAAAGTCTAGATGCAGGCTCTTGAGAAGAAGTAGAAGTTCTGTAGATGCTTCTGGAATATTGTCAAACATACCAGGCTTCTGAGTCAGAGAATTAGTTCAATGTGCAGAAAAAGTTCACTTGCCCAGGAATATATTCTGCTTCCCTGAGGAAATAGGTCTCTAGCTGTCTGTGGCTTGATACCTGTAATTTCAGAGAGACAAATATTTCACTCTGGATTTGCATATAACCTTGATGATAGGAAGATTGGAATTATATCCCCTTAAGTGTTTCCATTTGCCAAGTAGGAAGACCACTGAGACAATTTTTGTCTTAGAGTATGGAAGAGACATATTTATATTACTACCCCTTCTCTAGGGTCATCTTCCACCAGCAAAGTTATTCTCCTATCCTTTTGAAAGAGGATGGCTACCTCTACTTAACAGCCACAGGAAAGAAGGTTATTTATCTGTTCTTCATCTATCGACGACTCAGCTGCTTCTCCAGAAAATTTCATCTAGTTTTCACCCTGTCTTTTGAGGCCAAGATTTGAGTAAAATGAAACAATGTGTTATTCTAATAACGAATAAAATATTAGTCCCCAATCAAGTTTAACTTGTATTCTCATGAAGATTGGCTTAACGAAAGGCACAAGGAAAGTGCAGCATCAGCTCAGGCCTTGTAGATAATACAAAAAAATTAAGAAACTAGATATTCTACCCACAGTGTCACATATATGGTGGGTGGAGTGACAAGGTAAGAAATTGGATGGCACATGTGGTGAAAAATGAGACTTTTAGAAGTATCTTTCTAATCCACTTAATTTTAATGATTACATACCTCTGCAAGAGGCTGAAGAATATCATATTAGTTCTACTTGAATGCAATAGGAAGGATCTTTTAATAGAGAAGGTTAATACAGATAACTGCAGACTCTCATTAAACTACATCCGTCAAGAAAGACGAAAGTGGTAGAAAATCACAATTATTTCAGCATTAATCATTTATACTGGGTATTTTCTGGATTGGGCAGGTATGGGGGCTCAATTAAAGAAACGGATGACTTGAGACAGTAAACATCTGCCATCCCAGTTGACTCCAAGGGTCATTCCACTGCACTTGTAAACTGTTGTATCTGCAAATGTTTAATAGATTAGAAAAAAAGTTATGTGTACATAAGATTATCTGTAAGGAAACTGCACATGTATCGCATACATTCAAGTAAATTTTAAAATAAAGAAAATAGATTGTTATTTCTGGTTTCTCACTGCTCCCTGACAAGTTTCTATTTCTTGCATTATTAGTTCTGGGTTACTTTTAACTATTTTATAAATATTTTTATGAGATGCTTGAATGGTCAGTTGGATGGTTCAGCAAATAATGATACCTGCTGTCAAAAGTGTTGACATTTTAAACACCATTTCTCACATAGGAGTGCAGCCATTGCTGCATGTTTTCACCATGACCTCCACTATGCCTCTGAAAATGCACACATATGCTCGTATGTTGTGCATGCATGCCCACAAATACACAGAATAAATAAATAAATATTAAATTTAGTAAATGTTACTACATTGAAATTCAGGATTTATATGTCAGGTATCTTAGAGTTTACACAGGAATCTGTAAAAAGGCCCAAACAAAAGTGACATTATATACACAGTAGACCTGTAAGGTATAAAACACAATGAGACAAAGACCCACCAAAGAGGCAACTGAGTTTGTTTCTGTGGGGATCTACAGCTACATATGGCTTACACTTAAGAGTACTTTGTTTCATCAGTGAGACTCCCTTTGCAGTAAACTAACTTTTTTATTTGCAATTAGTCATATGTTCTAGGTTTAGCTAGGACCTTTAGTTCTAGGACCCTATTTATCTGCAGACCTGCATAGGCTTTATCCATATGCCAGTCTCTGTTAGTACATCTGTGTGCCAGTCTAGTCTTTCCTAGAAGGTCTTGATTCCTTGGAGTTCTCTATCTTTGGTGCTGACACTCTTACTGCCTCCTCTTCCACAAGGTTTCCTAAGCCTTACAGGGAGATATTTGATGGAGACATCCCCTTTAAAGCTTAATGTTATGAGGTCTCTCACTATCTGAACCTTGTCCAGCTATGGACCTCTGTATTTGATTTCATCTGCTGCAGAATGAAGCATCTCTCGTGATGACTGAGCAGGACAAAGATCTTTGAGACTAGCAGAAGGTCATCAGGAGTCATTTATTTTTTACTATAATCATTAACAGAACAATAGTGTTTGGTCCTACCTTAGATCCTTAGCCTTCTCCTCTTCCCCAACCCTATCTCCCCACCTCATTTCTCTACCTTACCTTGGTCTTGCTGCAATTACTATTTCTTGGAAACGCATTTCATTCACTATGGCTTGATTATTGTTACCATTGTCAATAAAAAAGCTTTAAATAGTATAGTTTGAATATATTACGATAAAACCTCTTTCCTATCTGCGATGTCGGAGCACTCCCGGTTCATCTTACTCTGCTAATGCTACTCTCTGTATCTCATGACTTGTGCAGAAGTACCTTTTATGGGGTTCAGAATCTCTCTGAAGTATTCAGAACCAAATACAAACAACTCACTTCAGACAGATAATTATCAATTTGTCTCTTTTTGACCCTATACTATGTTTTACTTACAACTGTAAAATCTGAAAGTTAGTCATGCACGTTTATGGAAAATATAAGATTTTGAGATCTCTTGGAAGGATGACTGGAAAATGAAATATAGATTC
Organism: Micromys minutus; assembly: GCF_963924665.1. Classification (NCBI taxonomy): domain Eukaryota; kingdom Metazoa; phylum Chordata; class Mammalia; order Rodentia; family Muridae; genus Micromys; species Micromys minutus. Next base: position 11,800,285 of record NC_137978.1, read on the forward strand.
GGCCCCATCCTTATCCTACTCCGCACTCTTCTGCCTTGACACCATAGCAAATGTATTTAACTTTGTCATGTCACCGTTCCTCATGAGTAGACAGTCAATAGCAAAGGCCACAGTGCTGTTAAAAGGAGTAGATCACCTGATCTTTCATAAGTGCTTTAAAGGCTTAATAAAGGCAACTCAAGAAAATTGAGCTGACTGACTTTACCTGTGGTTGTTGAAAGAAAGTTTATTGCCCTCAGTGATACATTTGAGCTACAAGAATGCACACATAAAGTGAGTCTCTCTGAAGTGCTCCGACCTTTACAATTAGGTGACTTGCATAGTTTATTTTTGTGAGTAAGGTTTTTAGACAATCAGTCTATTACCTCTATCTGTAAAAACTTCTATCTGATAATGAAGACAAGCTTCCCAATTTGTTGTTTTGTGAGCAGCAGGGTCTAATTTCAAAGAAAATTCCTTAGCTAGCCATTCTCCTATTCTTGGCACTCAAATTTCAATACAAATATTTGGAAAATGAATAAAATATTGTTCTTTATAACCACAAAGGTAATGAGTGAAGTGAAAATAATGTGGAGTGTTTTGTCAAAAAAACAATAGGTTTTATTTTATTTGATTATTTATTTATATTATTCAGTGGTATGGAGTGTGTGTATGCTTGTGTGTGTGTGTGTGTGTGTGTTTGTACACAGGTGCATGTACAGAAGAACCCATATGCATCCTCTCAGAGGCCATTAGGGACCAACAGCAACTGTCATTCTCTATCATTATTTGCCTTAATGCCATGAGACTGGGCCTCCCATTGAACCTGAAACTTTCCCTCTTATCCAAGCAGGTTGGCCAGTGAATTCCTAGGATTTGCTTGGGGTGTGTGTGTGTGTGTGTGTGTGTGTGTGTGTGTGTGTGTGTGTGTTGTCCCTGTACTACATAATTTTATATGATATGTTTAGTTATTCATTTTCAATCATATATATGTGTGTGTGTATATATATATGTATATATGTCTCGGTGGTAAGAAAGTAACTGAGAACAAAATATCTTAACCTTCTTGAATTTATACTTCAAGAATGTTTCTTCCACATATAGCTACTTCTTCTCTGTTTCAGCTGAAATAAATTCATTGAAATGTTTATAAGATAACAATAATATACTGTGACAAGCTATGGGTTTGTATTTGCTGCTCCGGGCTTTCTAAATTAATAGGGAAGGGTCCCCTCAAGCTATCAACTTTAGGTTCCAATTCCTGGAGCTGAAAGAAGATAATTTTCAGCAACATGGGATTAAATATATATAGTATGTATATGTATATATACTTGCACTTTTTAAGGCTGAAGGGAGGAGAAAAAAATCTTCTTACAGAGAGGTGACTCTCAGTAACACTCTCCTATCATGTTACATTCATTCATTAGGTAGTTGCTTCTCTGATGATCTATTAGGCAAAATGTGACACTACTCAGGAAATGAACAAAGGGATCATAAAATCTTAACCCTTGGTTAATTTCCAGCTTCCAACATTCTCTAATTAATGTATTACACATGAAGAATGGGAAGATGAAAAGTGCATGGTTGTGGGAATGGCATGAATGTTCTTTTAGCTATTTTGTTAGGAGAATATATATCACCAATGAGGCAAGGAAAGATTTAAATGACTCCCCAGTGGAAAAGTACTGAGCAGAGAGATATATAAAATATATATGAATACAAACAACAAAGATCCTTCCTGTTGGCAGATATGTAAAAACACTCAAAAATACAATTTGTAGTCATTTTGTCAAAGGATTTTAGAATAGTGTAACATTTTATTTATATGCTAAAGAAACAATTGCTTCACCACTGCACACTCACAGCTGCACCATAGATTTAAAACAGAATGATGAATGTGAAGCCAAGGACCATATTCGTCCATCCATCTGATAGAACAGGCATCACATCACTTTATCTCACTAGCACAGTGCTTGGCACAGAGTTGTAATTCCTCAAGAAAAGGCTAATTTTGCTAACTGACATTTAATGTTAGGCTGATGATGAACTATATTTAACAGACAATAATATTATTATGTTAAATTAAACACTAACTTAAACTTTAGACTTTACGTCAAAGATGTAAAGTCACTAAAAATAAGAGGTCTTTTATAGTATTTATCTTTCAATTTAAATGGAGGTTTATAATATCAGTTATTTGAGAAATTCAATACCAACACATTGATATCTAAGCCTAAATTACATTACTGCATCTATCAGCAATATATTGTATCCAAATTATCTAATCAATTATCTTGATTTCTGTTTATGGCTTTGTAAGCATATACATAGTATAAGTTTTCTGAAAGGTACAATTGTATTTCTTGTCCTTAAGTGTGATATGGATAGCTTTTCATGGGGCATCTAAGACTTTTTCAGAGAAGACAGCTTTGAAGCATGGTATGTGTTGTCCTACGTGGGGTTACTCTTTAAGATACTTGTTTCCCCAGTGTAGGGTAATGCCAGGGTGGTGAGGTAGGAGTGTGTGGGTGGGAAGAGGAGCACCCTCATAGAAGCAGAGGGAGAAGTATGGGTGGGAGGCACCAGGAGAGGGGATAACATTTGAAATGTAAATACATAAAATATCCAATAAAACAAGAAATATACCTAAAACAGGGACATGCAAACTCATAATACTAACATTTGTGATCCTTGTTTTGGAATCTTATGTGCTATTTTAAAAAATGCTATTCTACCATCAACAATATTTATTTACGTGTTTTCGAAATGACAAATCAAGAAGAAATTAATTAGATAGTTAACCCAATGTGAGCTCTGAACCAGAGTTGGAAAATGTGGCATATTTTAGGGTTGGCTGAAGAAAAAAGAATATAACATATTAATTATCTCACGAATTTAAATATTCATGACTTGCTTATTAGGATATGTTGAAACTGGTATCTCTGAGCCTCAGACTTTTATATGCAGAACAGAAAGAGCAAAGTATTGGTAAACAATTTCAAGAACTTTGCCTAAAACCTTCAAAAACTAAAACTTAGTGTCAGCATGTGTATGACAGAGTAAAACTTTCCTCAGATAGTAGGATATAAAAAAATAGATTCTGCATTAATAGCTAATTTTTAAAAGTCAACCATAGTGTAATAGAGAGAGAGCATGCAAATTGAGTAGAAATGCATAAAGGGACTCAGGTGAAATCTGATTTCCTATATTAGCATGGTGAACTGTAGCCAATTAGGAGTGGTTAGCCAACAATGAGGAAAGAAAATGGGCAAGAAAGTAAAGGCAGTGGTGAGTTGTGCTCCTTCAGCCCAGATGCAAGGTATCTCCAGTGTCCAGTTTCTCTACTACAGATTTTCCATTTGGTATTCATGCAGTTAGTTAGCTCATGTTAATCTCAGTGACTATGGGAGGGTGAACAGTCCTTAACAGAGAAACTCTTGGAGTAAATGATAGGATGTCAAACATTATACAAGGAGTCCATTGGAAACACTACATGTACGCTGCCTCTAAATGGAGACCCTTACCGAGAAAGGCACAGGCATGGTAACATTCACTAAGGTTACCAAGCTAGGGGTCCATTTGGATATTTGACAACAATGGGGGTTTTAATGGTTGGTGTCTGACATGAGTGTTTGGAATCAAGTTTATGCTTCTCCATTTTCATTCTCAGCTTGCTTAAGACGTTGAAATAAAAAGCCAAAGAAAATTTTAGTTAGCAAGTTAGGGAACAGGGAGTGGAGCCTACTACCCATTTCTAGACTGTAAACTTCTTATACACAGCAGGAACTAGTCTGGAATTTTATTTATTACATAGGACTGAGTATTTTAGTAACAAAATAGAGAGTAACTGGAAAGAGACTAAAGATGTTCTAACATCATGCAAGAAATAAGGAAGTCAAATTGTTAGTTTAAATTTTTGCAGACCAAATAAATGATATTTTATAAATGAATTTAAAAGGTTAGTACAGTACAAAACAAAACTGCTTTCTACTTAATACAGTGAATTTGTAAGGGGATGATGGCTGGTCATTGAAGTATGTGACATGCTTAAGATGATGGAAGGTCATTGAAGAGAAATAAGACAATGAAGGACTCTGACAGAATCATTAGGGCTCTCTAGAAAATGGAATAACATTTTAGAGTACTTAGCAATTTTAATAACTGCCATTTTCAGTCATGACACAACTTCCCTTTGTAGAAGCTATTTTCAACCGCGTGTTCCTCTGACTGCCTCCACTGATTTATGACTTCTTCATGGTTTATTTGGACTTTTGACTCCCTCCCTTCATGCTGCATGTGTCTTTCATGATATCAATGTCTACATGCCCTTCTCTGTTTCTTTAATAACAACTTAGGCAGAAACAAAAATGCCTAATATTTCAAGAGAAAGTCTTCTAATATAGCAGAGGACTTCTGATAGAACATGTCAGTGTTCTAAGTCCCACAGAGCTGTGTTGTCCAGTGTTTTGGCCCCATGTGGCCACTGTATAAGCAAAATATGTAGAGTTTGAGGTGAGGTTCATTATACCTGAAAATATACAATACATTATGAAGATATAGAATGAGAAAAGTGCAGAATTAAGTAAATTTTACATAATCTTCATGATAGATTTAATTATAAACTAATATCATTCCATTAGATTATTTTATTAAATTGTTCTATTCATTTAATTATAAAATCATATACAGAAAACAAAATATTTGAAACAAGATATATCATTAGAGCTAATTTAACTTATTATTTTTTTTGGTGGAGTTTAGGAACAAGGGTTATAATGGCCTTGAAAATTGAGTTAGGTAAAACATCTAACCCTGTTTTCTTATTAAGTCATCCAGAAATGTCTGATAGAATTGTGTACTGAACCCATCTGGACCTGGGCTTTTTTGGTTGAGAGGCTTTTGATGACTGCTTCTACTTCTTTAGAGGTTATGGGATTATTTAGATTGTTTAACTGGTCCTGGTTTAATTTTAATATCTGGTATCTGCCTAGGAATTCATCCATTTCCTCCAGATTTTCCAGCTTTGTTGAGTATAGGCTTTTGTAGTAGGATCTGTTGATTTCTTGAATTTCCTCAGTTTCAGTTGTTATGTCTCCACTGTCATTTCTGATTTTGTTAATTTGAATATGTTCTCATTTCCCTTTAGTTAGTCTGGCTAAGGGTTTATCAATCTTGTTAGTTTTCTCAAAGAACCAGCTCTTGGTTTTGTTGATTCCTTGAATGGTTCTTTTTGTTTCTATTTGGTCAATTTTTGCTCTGAGTTTGATTATTTCTTGCCATCTACTCCAATTAGGTGTATCTGCTTCCTTTTGTTCTAGAGCATTCAACTGTACTGTCAAGTTGATAGAAAATACTCTCTCCAGTTACTTTTTGGAAGCACTCAGTGCTATGAGTTTTCCTCTCAGTACTCATTTCATTGCATCCCATAAGTTTGGGTATGTTGTGTTTTAATTTTCATTAAATTCTAGAAAATCCTTAATTTCTTTCTTTATTTCTTCTTTGACCATGCTATTGTTTAACAGAGCATTGTTTAGTTTCCACGTGTATATGGGTTTTTTGATGTCTTTGTTGTTATTAAAGACCAGCCTTAGAGCATGGTGATCTAATAGGATGCATGGGAATATTTCAATCTTCTTATATCTATTGAGGCTTGTTTTGTGACCGATTATATGGTCAATTATGGAGAAGGTGCCGTGAGGTGCTGAGAAGAAGGTGTATTCTTCTGTTTTAGGATGATATGTTCTGTAGATATTTATTAATTCCAGTTGGTTCATAATCTCTGCTAGTTTTACATTGTCCTTGTTCAGTTTCTGTTTCCATGATCTGTGAATTGGTGAGAGTGATCTCTCACTATTATTGTGTGGGGCACAATGTAATTTTTGAGCTTTAGTAGGGTTTTTATGAATATGGGTACTCTTGTATTTGGAGCATATATGTTAAGGATTGAGAGTTCCTCCTGAAAAATTGCCCCTGTAATGAGTAAAAAGTGTCCTTCCTTATTATTTTTGACAAATTTTAGTTAAAAACCTACTTTATTTGATATTAGAATGGCTACTCAAGCTTGTTTCTTGGGGCCTTTTCCATAGTAGGTTTTTATCCCAACCGTTTACTCTGTGAGAGTGTCTGTCTTTGTCTCTGAGATGAGTTTCATGTATGCAACAAAATGCTAGATTCCGTTTATGTAACCAGTCTAATAACCTATTTCTTTTTATTGGAGAATTGAGTCCATTTATGTTAACAGATATTAAGGAATACTGGTTGCTCTTTCCTGCTATTTTTTTTTCAATTGTATCATTTAATGAATATTGTTAAATAGCTCTTAACCATGATATAATAACCTTTAATGAATGAATATTGCAAAGAAGAAACAAATAAATAGCTATTTTTGCTTTTAGAGGTTGAATTGTGTCTCTGTGTCTTTCTTCTTTTAGTTTTCTTGCTTAGGTATTTTCTTGTTTTTCCTAGGATGTAGTTTCCCTCCTTAAATTGAGTTTTCCAGCTATAATTCGTTGTAGTGCTGGGTTTGTGGTCAGATATTGTGTAAATTTAGTTTTGTCCTGGAATATATTGGTCTCTCCATCTATGGTGATTGAGAGTTTTGCTGGGTATAGCAGCTTGGGCTGACACTTGTGTTCTCTTAGGGTCTGCATATTGTCTGTCCAGGATCTTCTAGCTTTCATAGTCTCTGTTGAGAAGTCGGGTGTGATTCTGATTGGTCTGCCTTTATATGTTACATAACCTTTTCCTTTTACTGCTTTTTGTATTCTTCCTTTGCTTTGGGCACTTGGCATTGTGACTATTATGTGTTGGGAGGAATTTCTTTTCTGGTCGACTCTATTTGGAGTTCTGTAGGCTTCTTTTATGCTCATGGTCATCTAATTCTTAAGGGTAGGGAAGTTTTCTTCAGCGATTTTGTTGAATATATTTAATGTGCCTATTAGTTGATATTCTTCATCCTCTTCCTTTCCTATGATCCTTAGGTTTCGTGTTCTCATTGTATTCTGGATCTCCTAGGCATTTTGGGTTTGAAGCTTTTTGACTTTTTCATCTTTTCTCACTGTTTTGTCTATGTTTTTAGTTTTGTATTCGGCCCCTGAGAATCTCTCTTCCATCTCTTGTAGTCTGTTGGAGATGCTTGCATCTGTGACTCCTGTTTCTTTTTTTTTTTTCTTTTCCACCTCCAGGATTGTCTCCTTTAGTGTTTTCTTTATTGTTTCTATTTCCATTTTCATTTCCTTCTTAAATTCGTTCATCTCTTTGGTTCTGTTTTCCTCTAGGTCTTTGGTTTCTTTGAGTGTTTTTTGTGTTTTCTCTTTAAAAGCTTCTATTTTTTCATGCTTTTCCTCCTGTTCTTGTTTAAGGATCTCATCATCATCTTGAGGTATGATTTCAGGTCTGAGTCTTCTTTTTCTGGAGTGTTTATCATTCTGCTGTTTGCTGTGTTGGGAGAGCTGGGTTCTGAGTTTGCCAGGTTGTCTTAGTTTCCATTGGGTAAGTTCTTTTGCTTTTCTCTTGCCATCTTGTTGTCTGTGATTATATGTGGTCTTGTTGTCAGAGATTGGTTCCTGTCTCTCTCGTGTACCAGGCCTCTGTCCCTGGTTCTCTGCTGCTTCCGGTGGCAAATGGCCTGAACATTTGGTCTGTACACACATGCCCTCAGGGTGGAAACATAGTCCCTATGGGAGAGTTTTTGCTCCCCTGAATCAATTGGGGGGGCTGTGCTTTCCAGGTGTTTGTCTTAGCCCTCTCTGCACCCGGCTCCTTGTAGCACAGTTTCAACAGGCCTGTGTCCCTGGATCTTTGCCATTCCTAGTGGCAAATGTCCTGATCGTTTGGTCCACATACACAGGCTTTCTTTGTGGAAACCAAGTCTTTACGGCAGAGTTCCTGCTCCCCTGAACCAATCTGGGGGTCTCAGTTTCTGTGCCCTCGGCCCAGACCTCTCAGCACCCTAGCTACTTGCTGCGCAGTCTCACCAGGCCTGTGTCTCTGGATCTCTGCTATTCCCAGTGGCCTATTTATTATTTTCATAGTTGTAGTGTAGCTACTAAAAATGTAAAATTGATAATGAACAGAGACCATGAATATCAAGGAGATCAAAGAGAAAAGGTTATGTAAAAAAATGGAAGGATAAAAAGGAAGGGAATGACATAATTATACTATACTGCTTAAAGTAAAAGAGCAGTAGAGAACTCTGAAATTGAGTGTCTTGAACTTACTTCATTCTGTTGTGTTATTGTCCTCCTTTCGTACTTTACAAAGGACAACAGAGGAGAAACTTTGATTTATTTGATTATTTCTTGATATTTTTAATAAACACTGTGTATGATGAAAGAATTGTCATGTGATTACTAACAAAAGACAGTATAAAATGTGTTCATTGTTTCTATATTTTAAATATGCCTCCAAGTTATATATTATTTTATAGTAAGTACAATGTTTGATCATATATTATTTGTTCTTCTTAACTTACCCATTAATATCAGAAGAGACTCAGACTTTAACTTCTTAAATATTACATAACTGAAATTCAGAGATCAATGGTACATCCCCAGATGCAGATCCTCTATATAGTACAAGAAAAAGTGCACCCTGAATTTTGTAGTATCATTATGGTCTTATTTGTAGTCAGGTTTCCTTGGATTTATATGGTGCTGCTACGATTTCCTAGTCTGGGACTTAGGGGAAGTCATTCAACCCTTTTACTATGTAATAGAGGTTGTAAGAAAGTAAAAAAAAAAAAACAAAACTAGAATATAGCTATTTGTTTAATGAATTAGTTCAGCTTATGGATATAAACATAATCCTTAATTTGATAAGACTAATGTTTAATAAAAATATTAGAGAACTTATTGTACACATTTATATGTAATGTTGCAGTATTCATATGTTTATTAAAATATACTTCTAAAATGGTCTTCTTCAAGCTTTTAATTTTCTAATTTTTTAACATAAAACTTTACATACAAAGAAAATCAGCACTTTAAAATATGTAATAAATTAAACATACAAATTCTAATAGGAGTCTCATTGTCTGAACTAGCAACATAGCATAAAACTTTAGAATATGCTTTCACAAAAATTTAAGCTGCGCTGAGAAAATACCAATTCTATGTTTCCTGATCTAAAAAAGTTCTTGATCTGAGTCTGATCATGTATTTGACCATCACAAATGTCTTTCTGTTAAGATATAGCTGTTCTTGTTTTTAACAATGACACTATAACTGGCAGTCATCTGACAACTTTTCATGCTTACCCATTGGATTTGCCCAGTGAATAGGTTTGATGGTCTCGATCTTATTAGCAACCACATTAATTCTATTTTGCCTCTTACAAAGCTTTTTATCTTTTCTAATTTAAGCTCTCATAACTTCATATGTCCACTTTCAGTTTCAATTCTCATTTACTTAATTACTTTGTCACTATAACAAAATACTGTTAGTTGGATTGCTTTAAACAACAAATTGTTTAATCTGATAGGTTCTGAGGCTAGAAAGTCCAAAATCAAAATACCGAAAACGTCTATGTTTAGTAATATCCCAGTTCCTTGTTCATAGGCTGTGCTTTCTATCTGTATGTTCCCATGGGGTTTGGAAATGCCCCTCTAGGCATATGTTTAAATGGTACCAATCTCACTCATGAGTACAAAGCTAGTCAAGAATTACAATCATGATCTATCCCCTTCCCATAGAGCATATCTTCTTACATATTACCTGAGATGGTAGGAAATCAGCGTAGGATTTTGGAGAAATGTAAGCACTAATACCATGCCATTTTCCTCCAACTATATTTCGCACTGAATATATCTGCAGTGCTATTATTAAAACCCAAAGGTAATGATGTAAAACAATTCTCTTCTTCATATACACTTCTTCAGTGCTTCATCATTTTCTACAAGATTAAGTCCAAATTTTTGGCTTGTCAGAGTCTAGCGTGAGATGATTCCTTCCTGTGATTTCCAACCTCATCTCCCACCGTAATCTGACACACACCGTTTGCTTTTTGTTCTGGTTATTCCATTTACTGAGTAAGTTAGAACTCTCCCATTTCTCTGTCCTGTCTCATGCTTCTTAGTTTTAATAATGTTTGTTGTAATATTGATAGTCTTATGGCCACTTTGAGTTTTTAACTCATCAAATAAATGTTCACATTCATTCACTGAATAATGGATTATTTATGTATCAGAAGTACCTATCACAAAACATGAGAAAGAAAAATTTCATTAAAACAAAAGAATATCCAACTATGAACAAAATACTATACATAAATACCTGAACTATTTATGACAATGCAAACAGTGAGTTCATTTAATCAATTCACAAAAGTTTGTAAAACATACCAAAGTCATAGGTATTTGGAAGTCTTTTACTCAAAAGGCCTTAACTCATCAGCAATTCACTTGGAAGCCATAGTTAAGTATTTTTACAAAAAGGGTTTTTCTTCTGAATCTCTGGCTGTCTTGGAACTATCTCTATAGACTAGAGTGGTCTTGAACTTAGAGATAGAGATCATCTGCCTTCCAGAATGCTGAAATAAAAGGTGAGCCCAGCTCCCATATTTGATTGTTTAAAAATTTTCAGGTGTATTTTGCAAATTTACACAGTTATCTCAGTTGTTCTCTTCTCAGATGTAACAGAAAAGTGGTAGAAAAGAATAATGTGAAATTTTGACACTTTCTACATTAAAAAACTAATGTTTGTTGTTTGCATTATGAATTTATGACTATGAATATGTCCCAGAAATATTATAGATAACTAGAAAGTATTTTTTTGTAAGAAAACCAAAGGCTCAGTCCAGGTCTGGGTGGTATAGTAGGTGGTTCTAGATTGTGGTGTCAGCTGCTTGAGCAATCTAGTTTCACATTCAAATCTTGACCATTTTTATAGGCTACTGGAATTAACAACTATTTATGGCTTTCTGTTAAACTAAGAGCCTCATCCTCTTCAAAATACAATTCCCCCTCTCACGGGATTGGCAAAAATAACTTATAACATTTCTTTTCCTTTCCCACCAAGCTCTATTTATGGTTTGTTATTAAGCCAAAGTTTATAAAGTAACAACTACCTAAAAATATCTGTCACTCTTCTTGTAGATAAAAAGACTTAATATTGGATCTCTGCCTTCTCTAGGTTACTCATTTTGATCGAAAGTTGTGTATTTTCCTGTAGGCTAAGGATGGGAATGATGCTAGGCTAACCTTTGTTTATGCCTAAGCATTATAGCTCAAATTATGAATTTTTTTTAAACGACTTTATTTTGCAAAACAAAGATACATGTAAATATTTTAAACATTTTTTGCTTAAAATTATACATTTTTGTCAGTACTGTTTTTTCAGACATTAAAATAAATTTTACATAAAACCATGTGAATATGTTTTTTAGTCAGTACTTGATTTTTTTCAAGGGCTTGACAGTATGCATTGAAAACGTACTAGTTGCAATAAGCGTAAAGTACATGCAAAACAAAACGCAACATGGAAATAGTCAAAGTCTTCTTGTTTTGTGAATAATGTATATTTTTTTGTTTTCTGTATTTCTTGGACTTCATACAGTCTGTGAGTTGTTTCTGGGGCAGTGCAAGCCTCTGGGGTTAGCATCCCACTATCAGTGACTGCATATTATGTCTGTTCTTTTGTGACTGGGTTATCTCACTCAGGATGATCTTCTCTAGATGCAGCCATTTTCTTAAGAATTTGGTTAAGTCATTGTTTCTGGTGGCTGAGTAGTATTCCATTGTGTATATGTACCACAATTTTTGTATCCATTCGTCTTCTGAAGGATATCTGGGTTCCTTCCAGCTTCTGGCTATTATAAATAGAGCAGCTATGAACATTGTGGTGCATATATCTTTGTTGTGTATTAAAGTGTCTCTGGGGTATATGCCCAGAAGTGGAATAGCTGAGTCTTCAGGTAGTACTATATCCAATTTTCTGAGGTATCGCCAGACAGATTTCCAGAGTGGTTGTATTAGCTTGCAACCCCACCAACAGTGGAGAAGTGTTCCTATTTCTCCGCAGCCTCGCCAGCATCTGCTGTCATCTGAGTTTTGGATCTTGGCCAATCTGACTGGTGTGAGGTGGAATCTTAGGGTTGTTTTGATTTGCATTTCCCTGATGGCTAAGGATGTCAAGCACTTCCTCAGATGTTTTTCGGCCATTCGGTGTTCCTCAACTGAAAATGATTTGTTTAGCTCTGTACCCCATTTTTTAATAGGGTTATTTGATTCTCTGGTGTCTAGCTTTTTGAGTTCTTTGTGCACCTTGGATATTAGGCCTCTATCTGATGTGGTGTTGGTAAAGATCTTTTCCAATTCTGTTGGTAGCCGTTTTGTTTTCTTGACGATGCCCTTAGCCTTACAGAAACTTTGCAATCTCATTAAGTCCCATTTGTTAATCTTTGACCTTAGAGCTTGAGCCATTGGTGTTTTGTTCAGGAAATTTTCTTCTGTGCCTATGTGTTCTAAGGTATTCCCTAATTTCTCATCTAATAGTTCCAGTGTATCTGGTTTAATGTGGAGATCTTTAATCCACTTACACTTGAGCTTTGTACAAGGATATAAGAACGGGTCTATTTTCATTCTTTTGCTTGTTGAGTGCCAGTTGGACCAGCACCATTTGTTGAATAGGCTGTCCTTTTTCCATTGAATGTTTACTTCTCCTTTGTCAAAAATCAGGTGACCATATACATGAGGGCTCATTTCTGGATCTTCTATTCTATTCCATTGATCCACTTGCCTATTTCTGTACCAGTACCATGCAGTTTTCAGCACAATTGCCTTGTAATATAGCTTGAGGTCAGGGATAGTGATTCCTGCAGATGTTTTTTTGTTGTTGAGGATGGATTTCGCTATTCTAGGTCTTTTGTTATTCCATATGAAAATGCACATTGATCTTTCCAATTCCATGAAGAACTGGGTTGGAATTTTTGATGGGGATTGCATTGAATCTGTAGATTGCTTTTGGTAATATGGCCATTTTTAAGATGTTGATCTTTCCAATCCATGAGCATGGGAGATCTTTCCATTTTCTGAGATCCTCCTCAATTTCTTTCTTTAGAGGTTTGAAGTTCTTTTCATACAGGTCCTTCACTTCCTTAGTTAGAGTCACACCAAGGTATTTCATAGTTTTTGTAACGATTGTGAAGGGTACCTTTTCCCAAATTTCTTTCTCCACATGTTTGTCCTTTGAGTATAGGAAGGCTACTGATTTGTTTGAGTTAATTTTGTATCTGGCCACTTTGCTGAACTTGTTTATCAGCTGTAGGAGTTCTCTGGTGGAATTTTTGGGGTCACTCAAGTACACTATCATGTCATCGGCAAAGAGTGATGTTTTTATCTCTTCCTTTCCAATATGTATCTCCTTGATCTCCTTTTGCTGTCTAATTGCTCCAGCCAGGACTTCCAGTACTATGTTGAATAGGTAGGGAGAGAGTGGGCAGCCTTGTCGAGTCCCTGATTTTAGTGGGATTGCTTCAAGTTTTTCGCCATTAAGTTTGATGTTGGCTGTTGGTTTGCTGTATATTGCTTTTATTATGTTTAAATATGGGCCTTGGATTCCTGTTCTTTCCAGGACTTTTAACATGAAGGGGTGTTGGATTTTGTAGAATGCTTTCTCAGCATCTAGTGAGATGACCATGTGATTTTGGTCTTTAAGTTTGTTTATATGGTGGATTACATTGATGGATTTCCTTATGTTAAAACATCCCTGCATCCCAGGGATGAAGCCTACTTGGTCATGATGAATGATGGTTTTGATGTGTTCTTGGATTCGGTTTGCAAGGATTTTGTTGAGTATTTTTGCATCAATGTTCATAAGTGAGATTGGTCTGAAGTTCTCTTTTCTTGTAGGGTCTTTGTGTGGCTTAGGTACGAGGGTTATTTTAGCCTCAAAAAATGAGTTGGGTAATATTCCATCTGATTCTATCTTTTGGAATAGCTTGGCGAATATTGGTGTTATATCCCCAATAAATGTCTGATAAAATTCTGCACTGAACCCGTCTGGACCTGGGCTTTTTTTGGTTGGGAGGCTTTTGATGACTTCTTCTATTTCTTTAGGTGTTATAGGGTTATTTAGATGGTTTACTTGGTCCTGGTTAAACTTTGGGACCTTGTATCTGTCTAGGAATTCGTCCATTTCCTCCAGATTTTCCAATTTTGTGGAGTATAAGTTTTTGTAGTAGGATCTGATGATTTCTTGAATTTCCTTAGTTTCAGTTGTTATGTCCCCACTTTCCTTTCTGATTTTGCTAATTTGGATACTCTCTCTTAGCCCTTTAGTTAGTCTGGCTAGGGGTTTATCAATGTTGTTGATTTTCTCAAAGAACCAACTCTTTGTTTTGTTGATTTTTTCAATGGTTTTTTTTTGTTTCTATTTGGTCTATTTCTGCCCTAATTTTGATTATTTCTTGCCGTCTACTCTTTTTGGGTATATCTGCTTCCTTTTGTTCTAGGGCTTTTAGCTGTGCTGTCAGGTTGCTGATGTGAGCTCTCTCCAGTTTCTTCTTGGAAGCACTTAGGGCAATGAGTTTTCCTCTCAATACTGCTTTCATTGCATCCCATAGGTTTGGGTATGTTGTGTTATCATTTTCGTTGAATTCTAGAAAGTCCTTAATTTCTTTCTTTATTTCTTCTTTGACCCTGCTATCCTTTAACAGAGCGTTGTTTAGTTTCCATGTGTATGTGGGCATTTTGTTGTCTTTGTTGTTGTTAAAGACCAGCCATAGACCATGGTGATCTGAGAGGATGCATGGGAGTATTTCAATCTTCTTATATCGATGAAGGCTCGTTCTGTGTCCAATTATGTGGTCAATTTTCGAGAAGGTGCCATGGGGTGGTGAGAAGAAGGTGTATTCTTTTACTTTAAGATAGTATGTTCTGTATATATCTATTAATTCTAGTTGGTTCAAAGTCTCTGCTAGTTTTGCAGTGTCCTTGTTCAGTTTCTGTTTCCCTGATCTGTCCATTGGTGAGAGTGGGGTGTTAAAGTCTCGCACTATTATTGTGTGGGGTGAAATGTATTTTTTGAGCTTTAGTGGAGTTTCTTTTATGAATGTGGATGATTTTTTATTTGGAGCATATATGTTAAGGATTGAGAGTTCCTCCTGACAGATTTCCCCGGTAATGAGTGAAAAGTGTCCTTCTTTATCTTTTTTGATAACTTTGGGTTGGAAGTTTACTTTATTCGATATTAGAATAGCCACTCCAGCTTGCTTCTTGGAGCTGTTTGCTTGGAAGTTTTTTTTTCCACCCTTTTACTCTGAGATAGTGTCTGTCTCTGTCTCTGAGATGAGTTTCCTGTATGCAGCAAAAGGCTGGATTTTGTTTATGTATCCAGTCTGATAGTCTATGTCTCTTTATTGGGGAGTTGAGACCATTTATGTTAATATATATATAGGAATAATTGTTTCTGTTTCCTGCCATTTTTGCTTTTTTGGGTTGAGTTGTGTCTTTGTTTTTTTCTTCTTTTAGTTTTCTTGTTTAGGAGTTTTCTTGTTTTTATTAGGCTGTATTTTCCCTCATTGTATTGGGTTTTCCACCTATAATTCGTTGTAGTGCTGGGTTTGTGGTCAGATATTGTGTGAATTTTGATTTGTTTTGAAATATCTTTGTCTCTCCATCGATGGTGATAGATAGTTTTGCTGGGTATAGCAGCTTGGGCTGGCACTTGTGCTCTCTTAAGGAGTGCATGATTTCTGTCCAGGGTCTTCTAGCTTTCATAGTCTCTGTTGAGAAATCGGGTGTGAGTCTGATTGGTCTGCCTTTATATGTTACCTGACCTTTTTCCCTTACTGCTTTTAGTATTCTTTCTTTACTTTGGGCACTTAATGTTTTTACTATTATGTGTCGGGAGGTATTTCTTTTCTGGTCCAACCTATTTGGAGTTCTGAAGGCTTCTTTTATGCTCATGGTCATCTCATTCTTGAGGGTAGGGAAGTTTTCTTCTATGATTTTGTTGAAGATATTTACTGTGCCTCTTAGTTGATACTCTTCTCCCTCTTCTATTCCTATTATCCTTAGGTTCGGTCTTCTCATTGTGTCTTGTATTTCTTGGACATTTTGGGTTAGGAGCTTTTTGTTTTTTGCATCTTCTCTGGCTGTTTTGTCTATGTTTGCAATGTTGTCTTCTGCCCCCGAGATTCTCTCCTTGATCTCTTGTAATCTGTTGAAAATGCTTGCTTCTGTGACTCCTGATTTCTATTTTTGGTGTTCTGACTCTAGGGTTATCTCTTTTAGCGCTTTCTTTATTGTGTCAATTTCTGTTTTAATTTCCCTCTTCCATTCCTTTATTTCTTTGGTTCTGTTTTCATCTCGTTCTTTGAGTTCTTTGAGTGTTTTTCTTGTTTCTTCTTTAAAAGCTTCTGAATCTTTTTGCTTTTCCTCCCTTTCTTTTTTAAGTAACTCTATCAGCGTCTTGAGGCATGATTTCAGGTCTGTGTCTTCTTTCTCTGGATGTTTGGAATTCCGATGTTTGCTACTATCGGAGAGCTGGGTTCTGGTGTTGCTAGATTGTCTTGGTTTCCTTGGGATATACTCTTTCTCTTTCCTCTTGCCATTTTGTTGTCAGTGATATGTTCTTGCCTTTCCCTTGTATCTGGTCTGTGTCCCTGGTACACGTTCCGTGTGCACTCCGCAGAGATCCCTCTACTCCCCGGCAGCCCAGGTTCCGGGTGGCAGCTGGGCCAGGCTCTGCTCTGTGTCCTGAAGTCACCTCCGGGTGGGAACAGACGTTCCTAAGATCTGTTCCTGGTCACAGATGCTCAGCCTCTCTGAGCCACCTTTCCGGCTGGCAGGTGGGCCTGGCTCTGCTCTGTGTCCTGAAGTTGTCTCAGGGTGGGAACAGAAGTTCCTAAGATCTGTTCCCGGTCACTGGATCGGGGAGGACAGGGCAGGTTTTACATGTACTTTATGCTCATTGTATCTAGTAAGATTTTCATGCACACTATCAAACCTTAAAAAAATCAAGTACTGACAAAATTTTATTCATATACTTTTATGAAAAATGTTTTCCTGTTGTGTAAAGATAAAACATAATGATTTTTCTTTTCTTTTTTTTTTTTTTTGGCCCTTTTTTCTTAAACTTCATATAGTCTATGAGTTGTTTCTGTGGTGTTTAGAGCTTTCTGGGGTTAGTATCCAATTATCAGTGACTGCATATTATGTCTGTTCTTTTGTGACTGTGTTATCTCACTCAGGACAATATTCTCTGGATGCATCCATTTTATTAAAAATTTCATAAAGTCATTGTTTCTGATGGGTGAATAGTACTCCATTGTGTAAATATACCACAATTTTTGTATCCATTCATATACTGAAGGACATCTGGGTTTTTTCAAGCTTCTGGCTATTATAAATAGGGCTGCAATGAACATTGTGGTGCATGTGTCTTTGTTGTATGTTGGAGCCTCTTTGGGGTACATGCCCAGAAGTGAAATAACTGTGTCTTCACGTGGTACTACGTCTAATTTTCTGAGGAACCGCCAGACTGATTTCCAGAGTGGTTGTACCAGTTTACAACCCTACCAACAGTGGAGAAGTGTTCCTCTTTCTCTTCATCCTTGCTAGCATCTGCTCTCATCTGAATTTTTTATCTTAGCCATTCTGGTTGGTGTGAGGTGGAATCTCAGGGTTGTTTTGATTTACATTTCCCTGATGATTAAGGATGTCAAGCACTTCCTTAGATGCTTCTCAGCCATTCGATATTCCTCAATTGAGAACTTTTTGTTTAGCTCTGTACCCCATTTTTAATAGGGTCCGTTGATTCCCTGGTGTCTAACTTCTTGAGTTCTTTGTATACCTTGGGTACTAGGCCTCTATCAGATGTCGGGTTGGTAAAGAACTTTTTGCAATCTTTTGGCTGCCCTTTTGTTTTCTTGATAGTGTCCTTAGCCTTACAGAAACTTTGCAATCTCATTAAGTCCCATTTGTCGATATTTGGCCTTAGAGCATGAGCCACTGGTGTTCTGTTCAGGAAATTTTCTCTTGTGCCTATATGTTCTAAAGTTTTCCCTACTTTCTCTTCTAATAGTTTCAGTGTACCTGGTTTAATGTGGATGTCTTTGATCCACTTGCACTTGAGCTTTGTACAAGGAGATAAGAAAGCATCTATTTTCATTCTTTTGCATGCTGAGTGCCAGTTGAACAATCCCTGACCTCAAGTTATATTACAAGGCAATTTTGTTAAAAACTGCATGGTACTGATGCAGAGATAGGCACGTGGATCAATGGAATAGAATAGAAGATCCAGAAATGAGACCTCATATATATAGTCACCTGATCTTTGACAAAGGAGCTGTAAACATTCAATGGAAAAAGCCTATTCAACAAATGGTGTTGGTTCAACTGGCACTCAGCCTGCAGAAGAATGAAAATTATGTTTTGTAAGGCTTTTCCTGTTGAAATATTTTATACATTTAATTTGTCTATGACAACAACAGCAAGTCAGGAGTTATGTCTGTCCTCAGGGTATCCTCTGAAAGGACAGCAGTGATTTAGTGATCAGGTCCAGACACAGTTTAAGCTCTCTTCAATTACGTTACTTGTTTGGGGCAGAAGGGAACCTAAAAATACTATCTTGTTAGAAGCAGGGGCTTGTTTGGCCTTCACTCAATTACTCTATTTTAGAAAAATAAAATATTAACAAAATAACAAGGTATAAAACAGCACTGTTGATGAGAACAGGAAGTTAAGTCCAATTTGTATTCAAAGGAGTGCATTTGAAAGGAAATTCTTACTTAGTATTGTCCCCTTTGCTTTCCCTATGAGTTCTGTAAGGTCATCTAAATATTAGAGAAGTCATTTGCAATTCAATTTATAGAGTGGTCTTGGTTCCAGTTTAGATTTTACCTTTAGTTGGCTATCCTGGAAGAGTCATGTTTTTGCTTTGCTTTAACTATAAAGTAGAGGATCCCATCTCAGGGAGATAGCGTGTTGAAAAGTTCCTGTTACATCTTCCACCAAAGGTGCTATTTGTGATGACTGAGAAGAGGCTTCCTTTGGCTGAATATCTGGAGTGCCCAGAATCTCCAACACCTATACTGCAGCACCAGTTACTTTAGTGTTTTGGTTATTGAGCAAAGATTCCTGTTTGTAGAGAACAGGGGACTGGTATTACTGGTAGATTCCACACTGTCTTCAGCAATTGATGTCTGTAATCACTAAAATTCTTGCTTTTTAGCCACAGAGAACAGACTTTGTATTGTTCATAGGAAAGCCCTTAGGCTTAAGAAACTCATGCTCAGTCATATATAGTTTCGTAACATTTTTTATAGCAGTGGGAAGGTGAATACAGACATGTAAGTTGGCTCTTAAGTCTCATAGACTCCCATTCCGGAAACAATTTTTATTTAACCAAAGCACTTCCTCTCCCATAGTCCCTGAAGTAAGTCTTAATTGGAAATCAATCTGATATTCTATAACTTTCTGCTTTGATTAATCATGGGTATCATTTGAAACATAGAGTTTATGATAGTGCTGGAATAAAACACACCTTTAAAGGCTTAATAAAAATAAAACTCCCACTGATCTATTGGTTTAAATATAAGGCACTTGATTTTTCAACTTAGGAAATATTCCAATGTAATGTAAGAGAATTTGAAGAAAGCAATGCCTCCTATTTGGGTAAAGTTTAAAGTTAATTCTTGAAATTTATTATCCTGAATTTGTAAATGTACCTTCCATTTATTTATTCTTGTTATATTTCTACTTTGGGGTAAAAGCTTAGACTTTGTCTGCCACACCATGTGTTTCTCAGTTCATACTAAAAATAAGATTTTTATCTCTATATTAGAAACAGTGAGATACCCATCTCCCTTGGGTTGGCTATTTTATCTTTCTGGAGGAAAAGCAACCAACCAATTACACATAGCCATAAATTAATTTGACAAGCAGCACGCCTGAACTGCCATTCCAGTTCACAATGGTGGAATGGCTCCTGAGTCTTTCTTGGGGGAAGGGCTTATATATGTCCTAGTGGAACATATTTTAGTTTTCTTCCTGACTTAGTAACAATATACTCCATGTAGCAGGTTCAGAAGTTATACACATTTTCCCTCACTGGGCTCATTATGCAAAAGATGTCCTCTGTGCTTCTTTTTATAAGCATATCCCCTGCCAGAAAGCTGAGTTCACCAGCAGCCAATTCATCATCCAATGCAGAATGCTTGGTGTTTAGATCTCCGAGGTGACAATCTCACAAGCTTATAATTTACAAATGCCTCTCACCACTTCTTAGATTACACTGTCCTTATGTTATTCTATTGTGAACTCTATTTTGTAATGTCCACAGAAGTTATTCAGAGATAATACCATATAAATTAAGCTTTAACTTAATATTTTTTTCTCTTTGCATATGCTTCTAGTTGTATAAAGCTTATTGCTCCCCCACTCTCCTAATTTAAATATAATTTAGGAGACAGTTTATTTATATCTACTTTATATTCATAATTTTTAAAAAAGCATTTTTGTGAATTTGTAAATTGATTTGTTTGTGAATTTTACTGCATGTACCCCATTCCTACTTATCACCCTGTTCCCTCATATCTGCTTTCTTCCTTTGCAATCCCTGCAGAAGGAAAACATTTCGTTTTAGAAAATTTAATGTGTCCCACTGTGTTCCACAGAATACCCCCTTGTCAACACTGCTTTGCTTTCAAATTGGTCTGCTGAGGCATCTGGCTTCAGCTGTGTAATAAATACTGGATCCTCACTGAGGCTTCTCTTGGAGAAGTCATGCCCTCTGTCATGGAAATCCTTTAGTTTTAGATCTGTAGGACTGGCTCATACCTGTGCTCCAGCAGGTCATCCGTGGGGTAGATGTTGGAATGGACCAACAGAAAGCTCTGGATCTGGACTTGGCAGGTATATGACCTGGTCAGCCACCCAGTTTTCCTGCACCGACACCACCAGGGTAAGTTCTCCAACATTGCCCTGGCTACAGCCATCAAGGGGAAGAAACAGCTCTCCACTGTCATGCACTTAGGGCTGGCTCACTGGTTTCTTTCCCAGCAGGACCAGCTCTTCTGTATTGCTCAGATAAGGGTTCACTTTCCTGAATTCTGTAGCACCAAGGAGCTGAGGTAGCCCTCCTGCTCTCATGACTACATGGCCATCTTTGTCACCTGCTGCAGGTGGCAAGGGGCAAGCATCTCTATCTTTCACCCTTCCTACCACATGAAAGACAAGTGGCAGGGCTAGCTCTCCTATGCTCACAGCCTTGCATCTAGCTCACTTGCAGCCTTCCTCAGCAGAGCCAACACTATTGTGCTTCTCAGGCATGGGATGGGGCCAGCTCTACTGAATGAAGAAGCCTGTGAGGGACAGAGCTAGTTCTGCTCTGGTGAACCTGCAGCCAGGTCTCCATCTACAGGAGGTGATAAGGGGTGAGAGGAATTAGACCATTGTCCTTTATCCATGCCACTGCACTAGAGACAAATGGCAGGACCAGTCCTTTCATGCTCACACCCTTGGGGTTAGCACACACTTGGCATCTCCAACAACCCAGACCAATTCTACTGTGCTCTCAGGGAAATGTGAGGGGTCTTTCTCCCAAGTACTGCAGCAGGAAAAGGGCAGGACCAGTTGTCTGAACCTTATCAGCTCAAGGCCGTCTCTCCACAATGCCCAGCCAAGGGGTAGTGGAAAGGTCCTCAGATATCAACATGGCCCCATGTGACAGTCTATACTGTAAAAGTCCATTTGGCCTTCGATGGTTACAGACCCTTGCTGCAGGTCCAGGATACTGGACGTGGCCCTCTGTGGCAACACAGGCCAGAACCTCAACATGGCCCCAGGTGACATCACTGGCTACTTACATCAGACTGTGCCTCACTGCCCTTGAGTCTCAAGTTCTGTCTATTTTCACTATGCACGTATCCTACTTTATTTCTCAACTGTGCTCACTCTCCGCTGGGGCCTTCTGGCCCTAGGCAGGTGTCATATACATTCAGTCTTTTAGTTCAAGATACTAAATACATAATGGTTCAAGTTTTAAAATGAACCTAGGTGAATTTTATGCTTATTTTATGGTCAGGAGTATTTGATTTTGTTTGGTTTCTTTGGTTTGGTTTGGTTTTGGTTTGATTTTGTGAGAGGGTTTCTCTGTGTAGTTCTGGCTATCCTGGAACTGGCTTTGTAGACCAGGATGACCTCAAGTTTAGAGATTCATCTGCCTCTGACTCCCAGGTGCTGAGATCAAAAGCAAGGACCACCACCCCTAGACCTAGCAGCGTTTATTTCCTTTCAACTCCTTGTACTACAAAATGTTCCTTGATATTCATTTCTATGGTGTAAAGAACCTTGTGGAAATTGGAGAACCACAGCTAGGTTTTAGTGCTAACACTTCCTGCTGGTGTCAGATCACGTCATCTACATGGTTTCATATTGCTTCTTCCCGCTTCCTGGTTCTCAATTCCACAACAAGTTTTAGATAATTAGCTATGCTCTCTCTTCACCATGATGTAATACGATGTCAAGGTTCTCCCTAAAAATCCTGCATGGTATGTGGTTCATGACAAACACCCGACTCCACTTTTCATGATTATGAAATACATTAGAAGTGGGTGCTGTGGAGAATATTTTAGACAACAGTATCAACAGGATGTCCAAAGAGGGCACTGATAAAGGATCCTGGGAAAACTTCCTTTTGCATTTCCTTATGCTAAAAAAGTGAGTGAGTCTCCTAGTTGTGCTGTCTTCCTAAGAATGAGATCTGTTCTGATAAACCATCCAAAGTATTGTCTTTCTATCGTTTTCTTTCTAGTCTAGGGTTTGTCTATTCTTAAATATTTATGTATGGATGAAGACATTTTTTTTCTTGTTGTAATAGAAAACGATTAGTTTCTTGTTTTGATATGAATTTGCTGTCTCATAACCCTTAAGAATGACATGTAAGGGCAGTAGAAAAATGCTATCAATGAAAATTTATTGAGAAGTCTAGTAACAGCTTTCTATAGGAGGGCAGGGTCCTCAGATGGAATTGCCTATCAGGTAGTGTTTGGGGAATGGGAAATATGTGTGTGTGAGTGTGTGTGTGAGAGTGTGAGAGAGACAGAGAGAGAGAGAGAGAGAGAGAGAGAGAGAGAGAGAGAGAGAGAGAGAGAGAGAGAGAGAGAGAGAGAGAGAGAGAGATTCAAGCTGGGAAGAATCTGGATAGCTAATTTGAACATGCATGGGAGAATTTTGATTTTTCAGTGGGTTGAACGAAAACATCCAGGCTCAGGAAATCCTTGGCATCTTGGATTCTCCCTTGTTCACTATCAAAATGAGAGAATTGTTAATTCCAATTGTTTGTACTTGATTTAGATTCCAGCCCTTAAGTCGTATATAAAACTTATTTCCCCCATTCCTTTCTTATTTTTCAATCTAACCAGTAAGAGATTATATTAGCATTAGCCAAATAAATTTTTTTTCATTGGGACAATGAGTAGACAAGTCTGAAAGTCACTATAAAGCTGATTTCTTCTATCTTGTGAAACCTGGGTAAAAAGTGGTCTAAAGGAGCAGTTTTCTGCATACTTTTCCTTAACTGATAGAAACATCAGGGTGATTCTGGGGTTGGGGACTTTAAAGAAGTAACAAAAACATTGAGGAAGCAATGCTTTAAAAACCTACACTGGGCATCACCTGTTCTCTTGCTAGCAATCCATTAATATAAACCCGTTTTTTCATCTCATAATCTGACTTCTTTATTTCTCTGGGTTCCTTTGGGCATCATTCCAATGCTTTATAAAATCTTAGCATTTCTCATCTTGGTGTTTCCCATGGATGGAAACCACACATGCTCACTACAGTTCTAAGATGCTTCCAGATCCATTCTCTGTAATTTCTGCCCGTGGTAAAAATGCTTCCAACAAGGATAAGTGTTATTATCACACTGGCTAATCATAACAATACTACTTAAAGCAATAATTACTATTTTAGTTGCTCTTTATGAAACATGATTATAGGCCAGATATTCTGCTAAGAAGTTAATATGAATCATATCTAACAAGTTATTGTATGAATTAAATATTATATATGTATATATATTTGCTAGCTCAGAAAGGCTACATTAAAATAATTTAAAAGTAGTTTACAAATTATAATCTAAATTCTCATAATAGAGCTAGCATTTATGATTGTTATTGTTTATCCACTCAGTGTTAGTACTGCCCTCTTGCAAAGGAATTATGATTACTTTCCCATAGAAATGAGAGTGTAGCTATATCTCTCTATGATGGAGCTAAAAATAAGACCTGAACAATTTGACCCCATAGCTTACTTTTTTGCAAATCTATCAGTCGAAATTAGACGTTTATCATTTTCAGATAGATCTTTTTTAATGTAACATTTAAGTACCAACTTTATATATACTCACCTTTGGAAATAACACGCTTGGAAAGGATGAGGCACCCTTGAAACTCCTGCTAATTGAATAACATTGTTCTCACAATGATTAAGTTCACCAATGTCAGGGGTTTCTTTGTGCTAACACTGCTGGATTTATTTTCCCACCAAATGCACCATGGCATAACTCTTGCTGTCCTGCTTTCCTCTTTCCCTCTGCCCAGTTAGCTCCTTTGGATTCTTTTCTTTCTCCAAGAAAGAAAGGGGGGAAAGGCATAAAGGCAACAGAGGCAAATTCTTTACAGAAAGCAATTAGAGTGAAAAAAAAAAAAAAAACTTCAAGCCCAGGGGTGTTTTCACAGCAAAGGGAGTTGCCATGCTGGGAGTGGGTTATGAACTACTAAATAAGCTGACCCCACAAAGAGGAGCCTAGGAGACAGGTCAGGTGTATGAGAGAGGCCCTTAGGACAGAATGCAGCAAGACTCTGGAGACCTGCAGGAGGAGACCAAGTGATCTGCTGAGGACTGACTTAGTTCTTGTGCTCCTTTAAGCATTTGAAGTCAAGAGACGGGAATTCAATCCCTCTTAGGCAATGTTCCTTTAGACCTAGAACAGCATAAAACAAGAAAGAGGTCAAGGCTGAAGAGATGGCTATGAGCGGATAAGAGCAGTTATTCTTCTTGCAGAGAGGACTGGAGTTTAGCTTTTATCACTTAGCTTAGGCCTCACACAACTACCTCTACCTCTAGATCTCAGGGAATCAGAAGCTTTAGTACTTTTTAGATACTTAAATTTACATGCATGCCACTCCGAATACCCATAATCTATAGGATAAAAATGTTTACAACAAATCTTAAAGAAAAATAAAGAGTATAGCTTCACACTAAATGTTTGTGTGAATGACTTTTATCATGTGCCAGAGGTTTCTAACATTTAGATATAAAATCAAAACCATACTCATTCACTCTTGAAATTTCTAAATTATGTTCCCAGTATTTCTAAACTGCAGACATGACTACCTAACATAATACCTCTTATGTAACGGATGATAAACAGATATGTATTCGGAACTCACTAAACAGACTCAGTCTTGCGGATCATTGTCTGTACTAATGATATGTGTAACTTCATTACATATCATCCTTGGGATTTCTGTGCTCTAGACACAGGGCTTAGACAGTCCAGGTTTGAAACACTTGTTATGTTTAGATGTTATTTTTAAATGTCTAGATGGTCTTCAGCGGTGGTTCAGCAGTCAAGAGCACATACTGCTTTTCCAGTGAACCTGAAGTCTATTCTTTACACTCACGTTGTGTTGCTCACAATTTGTGTAACTGTAGCTCCATAAACCACCATTCTCTTCCAAACAATTTTAAGTAATAAGTACATTTTACTCTCAGTTTTAAAAATGTAAAAAACAAAACTTGAAATTGGTTTTGTTGAAAAAAAAAACAGATGAGATATAGGTCTGAAAGTGTTGATCAACTCACTGGTCACTTCAATAATAATAATCTCAATAAAAGAAAAATTCTATTAAAAACTGATGCAGAGGGGCTCAGGGTTAAGAGCATTTTCTACTCTAGGAGATGACAAGGGTTTCATTCCAAAGACCTACATGGTGGCTCACAATCATCTGGAACTCTAGTTCCAGGGGATGGGGTGTCCTCTTCTGATATTCTGTGGTAACAGTTACACTCTTAAATGTAACATGAATCAGGAAAAGAAGAAAGGGAGAGACAGACACACATGCACAAATACTCAGGCTTGTGCATATGTGCACATGCACACTTGTGCACACACACACACACACACACACACACAAACACACACACACACACACACTGAAAAAGAGAATACTTGAGTCAGCCATGTTAGTTTCTGTGAACAATTGACTTGCTGTAGATTGAGAGAAAGATGAATATGAGTACTGAATCCTGTTTAGGGATTCACTTCTTAGAAAATACATTGGGCAGGAGCCTGAGCTTCTCAGTCCTCAGCAAAGTCCTGCTCATGTGTTAGTTCCATCATGCTCTGTGAAGACTTGAATCCTATCTCTAGACATTAGTTAGACTGACTTCATCTAGGTATCTAGAACATTCTGGAAAACTAGCTATTTTTCTTCAAAGATGTTGTGGGAAGCCTGATATTTGTTCCTCGCACACCATCTTTTCTTGAAATTAACTAATTTAAAGCTAGCAGAATTATCTTTCATAGATTTTGTGTCAAATGGCTTTTTCACATACCTATAAGAGAGCAATCATGGAAAGGATCTCCCATGTATTTTCTTCATTGCATCTCACACATGTAAAGGTAGAAACAACATAGAAGCATCTTACAAAATGATGTTGCCTGAAGAAAAACTACCCAGAATATGCTCAATTAACTCTAAACGCTTAACAAAGAATCCTGGTACCAAATATCCCTGATATTTCTGATGATGCTATGCACAAGAAGCTCAGATGAGAGCATCTTTCTAAACTTTTAACATGCTGTCTTCTCATTTCCCCTGTATAATAGTTTAGTTTACATATGTATGGAGAAGCTTCCTAATTTTCACTTTCACATATTTTAATTACAGCAGTAAAGAGTGTAGTATATTTTAGCCTCAATTGTCAATGTTCAAGAATGAGATTTAGTCCCACAGGGACCCTAATTATTCAGCTGTTCAGGCTAGTACTTTTTTCACTCTTAGATCTCTGTAGGTGCAGTCTATAGAACTCTAATTTATATAATAATATTTTTTTGAGAAACACAATAGAAATGCCTTTGGGAGTTGAACAAAGTAGGCACCCCACAGCTATAGTCATGGGCACAGGACCATATGGTGAGGAGAAAATAGCCAACTTTCCTTCATAAAACTCCAGTCTAGGTGAACAACAGAACAAAGGAAAAACTCAAAGGATTTTATTGCTTGGATGTGCATGTACACATACGATTGAATACAAATATGAATGAAGATCCTTGAGTTCCTGATAACTATGTTTGATAAGATTTTTCTTAAAAATAAAGTTAACAAATCATAACACACACACACACACACACACATATATATATATATATATGGGAGAGAGAAAGTTAAAGCTGATATATCTCCATATATATGTGTGTGTGTTGGTATACACTTGTCCATCCATCTTTGTGTGAAGGTCAGAGTTCAAAATTATACCTCTGATGTCCACCTCTGTCAGTGGTTACCTTATTTCTCAAGAAAAGTTTTGTACTGATTTTGGCATTGTTCCATTTTGCATAGACTATCTGAACAGCTAGACCTGGTGATCAGCCTGTATCCACACAATGCCAGAGTTTTAAAGAAGGGAAGCATATTTGACTTTCATGTGGGTTATAGGATTGAAATTCAAGTTCTCATTCTTGCATTTTACTAAGTCATCTCCCCAGCCTCCATTTTTTAAAAGAAGGAATCACAGGACAAAACTCCTATTTCTTCCTTCTCTGCAATGACAGCCTTCCTATGTGTCTCATGGGATATTTACAAGACATCTCTTCCTAGGGCCCTTTCACAGTTAGTTTCCAATATAGATAGACCACTAAAAGAGCAAAAATAAGTCTTCAGAGAAGGTCTTTGTAATAGTCCCAAAGTGTCCTGGTTCCTTGAGTAGGGCAAATCCACAGAAGAAAGTGAAAAGTTGTCCTTTACTTTCCATCAATACCTTGGCTAAAAGCCAGATTCCAGACATACCAAAACCCCGAGATAGATTGACAACAGGGACTAAAATCTAATTTTCAAAGCTTCTCCAGTGATGTGAAACAGCTTTGAAAGGATAATTGATATTGGCCTTTAAATTCTCCAAAGCTGGGGATGCGGCTCACACTAGCATGAAAGGCAATGCTGCAATGAAGCTGTATCTGTGTGACAGACTTGTGTCCAACAGGGACCAGAGAACAGGGGTATTCAGAGGGCTGATGGGGAAGGCAGTGTACCAGATGTGTCCTGTGCAGACAGGCTCTAGTTTTCAGAACATAAGGGGAGGTAATGACCCATTAAAACTCCTGGTTACTGTTCCAACACAAGGGGGGACTGGGAAAGAAGCAGCACATTTTTGTGCTCCTAGACTACCCCTAGAGTTTTGCATTTTTTTTATAGTCTCTTCTCATGCTGAGCCACAGTATCAAGAGGCTGGCTTGGAAACTGACTCAATTATTAGGCTCCGGTTATGTTTGGTGTTTAAGTTTCTTCTTAGTCTCATTGTGTAATTTTTCTTCTTCCCATATGGCAGACCTAGAATATAATGACTAGGCAGGGTCATCCCAGCCTTGTACAGTCCTTTTTTTCAACCTGATTGTATTTATTTTTACTTCTTATGTCTTTTGTTCCCCGCTGACATTGTTACTCAGTTTAAAGCACACTGCTTCTTTTCTGACATGAGGCCTAAGATACTTACAGCTCCTCTGGAGACTCCTGCCAGTTCTCAGATCCTCCGCTAGCACCATCTTTGTCTTTCACAGCTCCTCAGGTGGCTGAAATCTTCACAGCTTGTTAGGTGGCTCTGGCTGTCACAGTCTGTGGCCCTGAATGACTGCTAGGGGAGCAACATTCTCACTCCCTCCCAAAGCCAAGCTTCACAGTGGAAATGTGTGACTTGTGCCAATAGCCTCATAGAAATCCTGTGGTTGTGGCAGATGCAAGCTAACTCAGCATGGAGATGAGAATTCTGCCAGTTTGGGAATTGATGGCACCAAAAGAGAGAGAATTGTATTGACTTCTTTTTTTGAGTTAGTTTTTGTGGCAAGTGGAAATCCAAACAATGCCACAGAAATGGTTGGCGAGACAAACTGTAAACAGATTTCTGAGAAATACTGGTCCCTGTATATCTCTCTGCTGTTTAATAGCTGTTAATATGAACAGGATGGTAAGATGTATTTAATAGACTTTTCTCTTGATAAAGCACTATTTTCAGGAGCCAAGGAAAAGGAGTGTTTTATCAGGAAAAAAGTAATAAGCAGGAATTGAAATGTTTTCATTTGGATCCTAAGTGGTGCCTGAGGTAAAATTGCACAATGTTGAAGCCACAATAATTGGTTCCTCCTGGCTTTCCCCATTGAAGGAAATTTAAATTCAATTGACTTTCAATGGAATAGTCACCCAGTTCCAACTGTCATAGTTCCGACTTTGTGTTGATCTGTCCCAAGAACCATATGGTAGCCAAAACAAAAAGGTCCTAGAACAACTGGGAAGATGATACCATTATTTTAGGTCCAATTAGAAGGCAATACATTAGTTCAAATATATAAACAATTTTTATTATTTCAGGACCTGTAATTCATATATCCAATGGAAATTTAAACTTGAAGTGATTGGAAATGATTTACAATTCTTATCAGGCAAGTATTATTGAAGGGAAAGCTAAATTTAGTTTACAAAATTATGGTAACTGTCTAGGTGAGAGAGCCAAAAGTGAGAGTTGTGTGCACAGGTTTAGATGATTTTAATTTGTGCCTCTGCAATGCACGGAATCAACATGATTACAATAACACATTTTCAGTACATGCTGGACATTTGGCATGCAACTATCTGTATTCTTTCTAATAACTGTGAGACTACAACTAGCCCATTCTATTGGTGAAGGATCCCAGACTTGGGAAAATCAAGTACTTTTTATCAAGATTGTATGGTTAAAAAAAATGGTTAAACACAAAAGACATATAAGTTACAACAAGACCTTGACATAAGAAATGGTATTCATTGGTATTCACAAAAATTTCCAATATCACATTCCTGGGGTAGAGGCTAACCTATAAACAGGAACTGAAAACCATTGTTAAAGTACAGCTGATGAGCTACTTGGAAAAACTCAGTGAGAAGCTAACTTTGAAAGATGACAAAATACGCTGAATGCTGCAGTTTCATTTAATGTACTAGATTAAGTATGAATCAAAAAGCCGTTTAAAACATTTTGTTATGAAACTTTTCAAACAACTGTAAAAATAAACTGGACCATGGTCTATATAGACCGATCATGGACATAAACAGTTATCAGTTCATTCAATATCCTGGATCATGCTTACCAACTGCTTTCAATCTTTGTTGTAAAGCAAATTTAACAGTCAAAATAAGTCATCCAGACACGTCAAAATTATCTTCTAATATATAAACATTCTATTAAAAACTATATATATATATGTATATATATATATATATATACATATATATATATATATAATTCTAACATAAAATTTAGCATTAAAGCTTTTAGGTACTGTTAAATCTTCAAAAAATCATCAGAATAATTTAAAAACCTTTACTACGGCAGTTTATATATTAAACAAATACGTTTTTAATATAGACTACATTTTATTCAAGCATGGTGTCATGTAGCCCCGGCTAGTGTACAATTTTCTATATAGCAGGAGGAGCATGAATTTTCTTACTCCTCTCCCCCTTTCATTCCCTCTCCCTGAGTTCTACTCACGTTCATTTTGCTTCTAAAAATAGCAGGTCTCCAAATGTAACTAACAAAACACAATAAGATAAGGCAAAAGCTCTCCCACTTAGGCTTCAGGAGACAATCTAAAAGGAGGAAGAGTCCCAAGAACAAGTAAAAGAACCGAAGACACATCCACTACTACAGTTACGATTCCCAGAAACCCGCAAAGGAAGCTTCTATGCCCAGACTCTAGTAAAGGCCCATTGGAAGCATTTTGCTTGCCACTTCAGTCTTGGTGAGCCAGTATGTTACTTAGTTGACTCTGTGGGCTGTGTTCTCTTGGTTTTCTCCATCCCCTCATATTCATACATCGTTCTGATCTTCTACAGAATTCTCTGAAATCTCCAGTGTAGACTCTCTTTGCATAATGTCTGGCTGTGAGTCTCAGCAAATACTCCAGTTTACTGTCAAGGTCAGCCTCCCTCATGATAATTGCTACTGGCTCAGCCATGTTATGTTCCATGAGCTAGGAGGGTACTGTCCTCAGAAATGGGGCACAGCTCTTTCCCTGATTTCTTCTGAAGTCTTTTGGTCATTTGTATATAGGAAAGCTATGAATTTCTGAGTTAATCTTGCTTCCAGCCATTTCACTGAAGAGGTTTATCTGCTGTAGGAGATTCCCGGTAGAAATATGAGTGTTACTTATGTATTCTCTTGATCTCCTGCGGTTGTTTATTGCTCTATCTAAAGCTTCAAGTGCTATATTGATTAGGTATAAGAGTAGACAACCTTGTCTTGTTTCTTATTTTAGTAGACTGCTTTGAGATTCTGTCGATGTATTTGTTCTTTTCCATAGGCTTGCTGTAAATTGCTTTGTATGCCTAATCTCTCCAGGACATTTATGATGATGGGGTTTTGTCAGAAGCCATTTTCTTTTTTTTTCTTTTGTTTATATGGTGTATTACATTTACTGTTTCTCATCTAATAAGCTATTTCTGCATCTCTTAGAGAAGATATTACGTGATAATATGTGGAGCCACAAATCCCACACAGCTCTGGTTAGAGATGAGAGTGAACTCTGCCGCCTATGCCGCTGGGTCCGGCTGGCTACGGGCGAGCTCAGGTGAACAGCGAGGGGCAAAACTGGTTTAGTCACTTCCGCTGCTGGCTGCTGGGCTCCCTTACCAGAATTTCTGTCGCTGCCACAGGGCACCGGGCCAGGCTGAACCAAGCTAGCAAGAGGCTTTGGCATGGAGTGCAAGAAGCTTCGAGAGAGAAAATCCTTTGCCCATCCTTTGTTATCAGCTCTAAGAACAAAGGCTCTCAGGCGGTGGAATGATTCTTACACACGAGAAAACCTGATATATATATATATATGGTTTTTAAAATGGTTCAAAGTTTGACAATCTGTACTTCCTCTTGGCTTGGCCTGAGGACTTGGAAGACCTTGTCTACATATTAGTGGATGGTCCTTTTTCTGCCTGGAGCTTATGTGACCTGCAGTAGAATCTACCTGTGGGGGAGGGACTTGGGACATGGCTGATCCTACCTCACATGCGAAGGAGGGATTTGGGGCACGGCCAGCACCCAAAGGGGTAGGGTGGTGCTTACAGCGATGCAAGGATTCCTGATTTTTGGGAGACTAGAAAGCTTCCTGCCTTCCCACTGTGATTCCCGGGGCTTCAACTTGTCTTGACAGAGAACCAGGGTTTCCTTAACAGAGCACCAGGGTTTACTTAACAGCCTTTGTCCCACAATGATAGTAGAAGATCTTTTTGTTGTGGCCACGGCTCTGTTTTGCAAGGATTTTATTTTCATTTTGTATCAGTGGTCCTATGAAAAATTAGTCTGTTGTTCTGTATTTTTGTTGAGTCTTTATATTATTTATATATCAGGATAACTGTGACCTTATAAAATGAATTGGGCGTTGTTCCTTTTGTTGCTATATTATGGAATATCATGAGAAGTATTGATATTAAATTTTTTTTGAAAATATAGTTCAATTGTGTAATAAAACTATCTGATCATAAACATTTTTTTGGCTGTGAGGCTTTTAATGAATGATTCTACTTCCCAACATATTATAGATTGGTTTGAACTGTTCCTCATTCAAACTAATCTTCATTTAGTTTAATAAGTGATAACTATCAAGAGCATCACCCATTTCTTTTAGATTTTCCAATTTGGTGAAATATAGGCTTTCAAAATATGTCCTTAGGATTAGTGGTATCTGCTGTTCTGTCCATATTTTGTTTCTGATTTTTATTACTTTGGTTATTCTTTCTCTACCTAGTTCAGTGATTCTCAACTTGTAGGCAATAACATCTTTGACAATCTCTGTCTCTAATAATATTGTCATTACTATTTATAACAGTAACAAATTTACTGATATGAAGTACCAACAAAAGTAATTTTATGGTTGGGTGTCAACATGATGAACTATATTAAAAGATTGAGACATTAGGATGTCTTGGTTAGTTTGGATAGATGTTTTTTTCTATCTTATTGTGTTTCTTTTTTCTTTGTCTTAATTTTTTATTGGACATTTTATGTATCCACATTTCTCCCCTCTCCCATTCTCTCTCCATTCTTCCCCTGCCTCCACAAAGATGCTACCATTCACACCCTCCCCTCCCATGTCTCAACACCTAGCATTCCCCCATAAAAAGAAATGAGCCCTCACAGAACCAAGCAATCCCCCCATTGATGGCAGACAATGCCATCCTCTGTTACACATGCAGCTAGAGCCATGGGTCTCTCCATGCGTACTCCCTGGTCAGTGCTCTAGTCTCTGGGAGCTCTGGGTGTTCTGGTTTGCTAACACTACCATTTTTCCTATGTGGGGATTCAAGCCTCTTCAGCTCCCCCAGTACCCCTGCAGTTCCTCCCTGGAGTCCCAGTGCTCAGTCCGATGAATATCTGCAAGCATCCTCACCTGTATCAGTAAGGCTCAGTCAGAGCATCTCAGAGGACATCATATAAGGCTCCTATCAGCAAGCATATCTTAGCATCATCAATAGTAACTGGGTTTGGTGGCTATATATGGGATGCACCCAAAGGATGTTTTGACATATAACAAAGACACATGCTCCACTATGTTCGTAGCAGCCTTATTTTTAGTGGGAAGAGCCTGGAGAGAGCCCAGATGTCCTTCAATAGAGGAATAGATGCAGAAAATGTGGTGCATTTGAACAATGAAGTACTACTCTGCTATTAAAAACAACGACTTCATGAAATTCTTGAGCAAATAGATGGAACTGGAGACTATCATCTTGAGTGAGGTGGCCCAGTCTCTCTCTCTCTCTCTCTCTCTCTCTCTCTCTCTCTCTCTCTCTCTCTCTCTCTCTCTCTCTCACACACACACACACACACACACACACACAACCCCACATGGTGTGCACTCACTGATAGGTGGATATTAGCCCAAAAGCTTCAAGTGTCCAGGAAACAATTCACAGACCATATGAAGCACGGAAAGAAGAAAGACCAAAGTGTGAATGTTTCAGTCCTTCTTAGAAAGGGGAACAAAATACCCATAGGACAGTGGAGCAGGAATTGAAGGAATTTCTTGAGAAATTTACTTTTTGTATTTGTTCTCTTTTTTTTTTTTCTATTTTAGTGATTTCACCATGAATTGGTTATATATGGCTTTCTATTCCTCCTGGGGCTGATTATTTTTGTTGCTTTTGTTGTTGTTCTATAGTTTTCATGTGTGATGTTAAGCTGCTAATGTTATGTATGTACTCAGTAATATGAACTACCTCTTAGAAGCACCTTCATTGTTTCCTATCCTTTAGATTCTAGAATGTTTTTATTTCTTATTTATTTCTTGTTCTAATTTCCATTCAGTACAGTTGGACAGTTTCAATTAGTTTGTTAACTTGTTTTCTTTGCTTTCTTTCCTTCTGTTGTTGTTGATAGTCATCTTTAATCCATGGTGACCAGATAGGATACAGGGGCTATATACATACATATATATATATATATATATATATATATATATATATATATATATATATATATATATTGGTATTTGTTGAGACTTGTTTTGGTGTCCAAGAACATGGTCAAATTTGGAGAAAATTCCATGAGGTGCAGAAAAGAAGGCATATTCTTTTCTGTTTGGGTAAAATGTTCTCTAAATATCTGTTAGGTTTATTTTGTTCATAATATCTGTTATTTCCAGAGTTTCTCTAATAATTATTTGTCTGGATGACCTGCCCATTCAGGAAAATTAGTAATGAAGTCTGTCACTGTCAGTAAAAAGGTGATTTAAACTGTAGCACTGTTTCTTTTCCTAACACTGGTTGAACCTGTGTTTGGGCCTTAGTTGTTAAGAATTGAAATATCATCCTGATGGATGTTTTATTTCATGCATATATAGTTTACTTTTTCATCTCTTTTGTTTAGTTTTAGTTGAAGTCTATTTTGTTAGATATAAAAATGGCTATACTGATTTGCTTCTTAGATCTATTTGCTTGGAACATGTTTTTCTATTCCTGTTCATATCCTCAGATAATGTCTATCTTTGATGTTGAGATGTGTTTCATGGATATACTCAAAGTAATGAATCCTGTTTATGCATCCATTCTGATAGTCTCTGTCTTTTTATTTGGGAATTGAGACCCCTGTTATTAAAAAATTCCACACACACACACACACACACACACACACACACACACACACACACACACATATTTATCAATGAATACAATATTTAATGATTTCAATATTTTTAATAGATTGTTCATCATTTTACTGTCCATCATTGAGTACATCTTTCTAAGTTTGGTGAACAGTTTATAAATACTTGAGGATATTGCTCCTATAATTATTACCCAGTACCTTGTTCTAATGAATGCTACTAGGTAATATGAACACTGTGTGAATTAAGTCCTTAACTCTACATATTCAAAATTATTTATGGATCTGTTTCTGTCAATTCATTATAGTGTTTTGTTATTTATATTATGCTATGTGGTGTTTTGAATATGCTTGGACAGAGAATGGCACTATTAGGAGGAGGTGTGATTGTGGTGGAGGAAGTGTGACATTGTGGGGTTGGGCTTGGAGACCCTTTTTCTAGGTGCCCGAAGACAGTCTGTCCTTTCTTACTTTGGTTGAAGATGTAGAACTCTTCCCTCTTTCTGTGCGATACCTGCCTGGCTATTGTCATGTTTTCTGCTTTAATGATAATGGACTGAATCTCTGTACATTTTAGTGAGCCCCAAATAATTGTTGTCTTTTATAAGAGTTGCTTTGGTCATTGTGCCTTTTCGCAGCAGTAAATCCCTGCTGTTTAGAGATTAATTATCATTTCTCCCTTATTAGACATAATTTCTCTGATTATTTCTGACTGTCTTGTAGCTTGATATGTAGACCAGGCAGGCTTCAAACTCCTCTGCCTCTTGAGTGCTAAGATTCAAGGTGTAGATGTACCATCATGCAAAATTTCTGCCCCTTTGTAGCACATGTTTTACCTCTTTCCCATCTGCATACAATTATTCTGTTTGGAGTTACATTTTATATGTTTTATAAATGTATAAATTGTCTTTTGTATTTTCCCTGTTTATGTCTTTCTTCCTTTCTTTACATCCTTCCTTTTCTTCTTCTTTTTGCATTTATGCCTGTCATGCTTGTGTGTACACATATTTATGTAAATGCATGAGGGTAGGTCCAGAAGCCTTCAATTGCTTTCTGACTTATTCTTTAAAACAAGATCTCACAGTTGGACCTGGGAATGACTGCTAAATTTAGGCTGTTATTCTAGTTAAATACTCTACTCAACCTCAGGTAGCTGCTAATATTTTAGAGCCATATTCAAATTACTCTCTCAAGTTAAATACTTTATTTTTCTTTCTCTGTTAGAAGACTTCAGCTTCATTTTCCCTTCCACCAGTACAAATGCTTACATTTTATAAAACAAATATGTTTTTGCCAGTGACTATTTTATGCCTTACATTTTATCTTTTCTCTTTGTCTCTATCCAGTCCCCTTCCTTAAATATCTTTCCCTAATTAACAATGGCCTCTCTAAGATTTTCTGTGTCCTTGAAGGTTCCCATTGCCTTCAGTTTTGAAGGATATATTCACTGGATGTAGAACCTGTGATCTACTTTTATTTCTTTCAGCATATAAAATACTGTTTTCTGTTGTTTGTTGTCCTTTGGAATTTCAGAAAAGTTAAATTGTATTACACTTTTGTTTCTGTGTATTATGAATTCACTTTCTTTGTTCTCACATTGACAGTTTACTTTTAAGCAAATTTGGAAAGATGGCTTGGCCATCACTTCCTAAAATTATTTCTGCCTCCACTATGTCTCTCCTGTGTAGCAATGTCTTCTGATATTAAAGCATTCTACTTTTAGAGGCAACCACTTTAAGCCATAGAAGGTAAAAATGGAGCTTAAAAAACAAAATAATATTTTTAGAGAGAATGTTTACAGAGGATTAAACAGCAGAATGTTCTAGTATGTGAAATACCTCATTCTACTGTGAAGCTTCTTAAGACCAAAAGTAAATAATGAAAACAGCTTTAGGAACTTCCTGAAACAAACCAGATTCACTGGTAATATGTCTCCTTAAGAATATGTAAACTGTAAAGACAAATGAGAATCATTCTCAGATAAGCCCATCCCCCTGGAAGAAACGGGGATCAATCTTGCAACCCAAAAGAAACAGACTATCCAAGGTGCCTAGAAGATTCTCTGGCAAGCTGAATTTCAAGGAAGCGGTTCAGACCAAATGAGATACCAGAAAAGGATACAGTCTAGTCTGTTGTGCTGCCTGTAAGATATACAGTATGCCTCAGATTGCAACCTTTGTGGGCTGTCATCTATGCTTGGGTAGATATTAGTGATGAAGCCTTCTTTGAGTCATTGCTGTTTTGTATGTAACCCCTGATCTATAATCCAAAGTGCACTTCACTCTGCTTTCTACACTGTATTTTAGTATGTCTTAAAGTTGTTGTCGTTTCTTTGTAATGTTGTATCTTCTGTGAGACCTACATATATTTTCTTCTCACATATTTTAATACTTCCTGATTCCTGTTATTTAATTTTCTGTTTCTTGTCTCACCATTCAAAATGTTTTAACATATACTTAGAACCAGTAGTGAGTTGTGTAAGTGTTCTACCTTCAGTTTTCATCTGTTGCTGTGCCAAACACACAATCAGTAATTTCTTTGTAAAAATAGTTTGGCTTTGGGAAAAATTGAAGTGTACACTCAGAATTTTAGTATTTTCAGGTGAGATGACCTTTGCAATCTTGGAAAATTCAGGCTATATAATTGAAATTCTGGCATGCATAAAGTTTCTGTTCCTGGATAATTATGCCAAACTAGTGATGGTTTTAATGAATAAATAGTTTTGATAGTGTCTGTATGTGAGAATACTGAATATAGCTGAGATGAATCCTCTGCTTAATGGCATAAACCTTCAATGAAGATGTCAGGCTATAGGCATTATGCAGGATTCAGCAGAGGAGACATATGTAAGCTGGAGAACATTACTGATTGAATATTATGCTTTTAGTTACATGGTTGAAGTTCTCAGCTTATATCTGATATTTTAGTGACTTTGTATTCCACAGAGTGTCATGATTCCTTTCTACCTAAAGTTCTTTATATCGCTTACCACTTAATCAAGACAGAAAACAATTGAATTTGTAATATAGAGCCTAATATAACATAACACAATAATTTTATTGGCAACATTTTATCCATGCAATATAATCTAGTAAAGAACTCTTGTCATACGCAATTAGTAAGAAATGTCACAGATCTCACATACCCTAAAAGAAAATCACCAATGGCTCAAGCTCTAAGGTCAAAGATTAACAAATGGGACTTAATGAGATTGCAAAGTTTCTGTAAGGCTAAGGACATCGTCAAGAAAACAAAACGGCAACCAACAGAATGGGAAAAGATCTTTACCAACACCACATCAGATAGAGGCCTAATATCCAAGGTGTACAAGGAACTCAAAAAGCTAGACACCAGAGAATCAAATAACCTTATTAAAAAATAGGGTACAGAGCTAAACAAATCATTTTCAGTTGAGGAACACCGAATGGCCGAGAAACATCTGAGGAAGTGCTCGACATCCTTAGCCATCAGGGAAATGCAAATCAAAACAACCCTAAGATTCCACCTCACACCAGTCAGATTGGCCAAGATCCAAAACTCAGATGACAGCAGATGCTGGCGAGGCTGCGGAGAAAGAGAAACACTTCTCCACTGTTGGTGGGGTTGCAAGCTAATACAACCACTCTGGAAATCTGTCTGGCGATACCTCAGAAAATTGGATATAGTACTACCTGAAGACTCAGCTATTCCACTTCTGGGCATATACCCCAGAGACACTTTAATACACAACAAAGATATATGCACCACAATGTTCATAGCGGCTCTATTTATAATAGCCAGAAGCTGGAAGGAACCCAGATGTCCTTCAGAAGATGAATGGATACAAAAATTGTGGTACATATACACAATGGAATACTACTCAGCCACCAGAAACAATGACTTAACCAAATTCTTAAGAAAATGGCTGCATCTAGAGAAGATCATCCTGAGTGAGATAACCCAGTCACAAAAGAACAGACATAATATGCAGTCACTGATAGTGGGATGCTAACCCCAGAGGCTTGCACTCCCCCAGAAACAACTCACAGACTGTATGAAGTCCAAGAAATAAAGAAAACAAAAAATATACATATATTCACAAAACAAAAAGACTTTGACTATTTCCATGTTGCGTTTTGTTTTGCATGTACTTTACGCTTATTGCAACTAGTAGGTTTTCAATGCATACTGTCAAGCCCTTGAAAAAATCAAGTACTGACTAAAAATCATATTCACATGGTTTTATGTAAAATTTATTTTAATGTCTGAAAAAACAATACTGACAAAAATGTATAATTTTAAGCAAAAAATGTTTAAAATCTGTTCATTTATCTTTGTTTTGCAAAATAAAGTCGTTTAAAAAAAAGAAAAGATATTACACAAGGTGTGTACAAATTAGAGTTGGAATTTATTGAAGAGTTTATCATTAAATGAGATACATATAAAGGCAAACTGGATCATAAAAAGTTTAGAATAATACTTCTAAATAAAATTCAAGCATATAATCCTTTTATTTTACCTTAGAGATTTTATACTTTAAATTTCTTTTTCTTATATCTTTTTAGTTAAAAATGATAGGGCAAATGCATGAAACAACTTTGACCATTATCATTGCTGAACAAGTACAACAATGATGATGCCATTAGACATGAGAATGTGGGCAGGGAGAAATCCATGTGCTCTTATCCCTAGACAAAGAGATACACGCAATTAATAACTAATAAAAGAGAAAGAACCAGTTTGCACTAAGACACTGCATTTGTGTGTGGGGGTGGGTGGGTGTGGGTTTGTATGTGTGCATAAAACAATAATAAATAGGAAGGTGTCATAAATTTGAGAAAAAACAAAGGGTATTAGAGGAGTTAGATCAAGTAGAGGGAAGAGTGGAAATAATGCAGAAAGAGTATTTGTGTATGATATTCAAAAATATGTCAAAAAACATTCTAAAAAACCATATTATCCATTACGTTTTAGCTAACTGAACTCACAGGAAGCTCCCTATGTCTTGCAGCTTATTACACAGTTCTTACTAAAACTTTCCCTTCAAAAAACACTACAGTTTTCAGTGCCTGAATATTTGTTTGGAAAGTATTCTGCAGTAATTCAGCTCTCAGTACATATACTGCTACTTTATCAAGTCGATGATGCACATTGTCTTGCACATTGAAAGAGGAAACTGCTGTGATTACAAAGCAATACTTGCCAAACATTCTGTTACGTGATCTTGTGGTTTAACTGCCCCTTTTCTTTCCCTGGGCAGAAATAAAAGTTATATATAAGCAACAGTAAGTGTTTTGTTAAATATTAGTAAAATAAAAGTTAACCTAAAAAAAAGAGAGAGCTAGATCTGAGCATTCAATTTGCATCTGCTTCTGAGTATGTTGCAAATACCAGGAGATCTGAAAGTGCTGGAAATGAATCACAGCAGCGTTCATGACTGAGCAGCAACAGGGAAGGAAATAAAATAAGTCCCCGGCTTGGGGTTTTCTGTAGGTTTCTCCCTTTGCTGTGCAATCCATCATGTGCAGTACTGCATCGTTCCTGTTTCCACATCCATCACTGCACTGACAGGTGCACTGGGAACTTTCAGAAGCAGAAGAAAAAGCACTCTGGTTGGACTGTTTAGTGACATCTGATTTGGGTCTTCGCCTTTCAACAAGGGGTTGGGCCACCATTTAATTTAGGGGTGCATTTATCTTGAAAAAACTTAGTAATTTTATATTTTTACTGAAACTCAGTGTACAAATATTATTTCATAGATTCTGGTAGAATAAGCTGAAGTTTACTAAGAATATTATGAAGAACTCCTTCAATCTAGGATTTACATTGTAGAATAATCCCATTAAGATTGAAATTGCAAATTAAATTTGTTTAGAATTTAAGATAAAGTTCTACTTTGTATATTTTTAAAGATCAAAATTTGTCTTTTTCATGATTATAAAATAACTCACCCACCCCCCAGATAATATGGTTTGAGTATATAACAACAGGTAAACAAAGGATCTAAGAAGTAAAAGGAAAACATTGCAGAGCTTTGAAACAATTATTTCCTGGAAAGTCTTAAATCTGGGGATTGGAAAAGAAGCCTAGAGTAAACACACAGATGCTCTTGAGATGATGTTCTGGAATGACAGCAGAGGACAGCTTTTCTGGATGTGGTTCTTATGATAGAAATGTTTGGGGAGCACCTAATAAACCCCAGATGTCAAGCAAAAAAAAAAACACTTTGCATAACATAAAAAAGGTATTTTCACTCTTTGAAAGTGTACCATCAATATGATAGAACTGCTTTCCAAAAATCATTTTAGAAATCATGGTTATTTGCTTCCAAGTCAGTTTGTAGTCCCTTTGCATCCAGATTAGTTCCACACAGAGCAGGTTGCCAGCTCAGCAAGAACTGGCTATGAGAAGTTAAAGGTGGAGTAGGTTTTTAAATAGGCTATAATCAAACAACAGCTCACTCTGAAATGACAGGCTATCACCACAATATCTGGGCCCCTTTACTCAATGCCGAGATTCCAGTCCCTTCCATGTTGGCCAACAGAAATGAGGCTTCTGGGATGGGTGGAGAGGGCCTTCATAGTGTGATTCAGTGATTCATTGGAAGAGGAACCGTGAGGCTGTCTTCTCTCTGAAGTATATATCCCCCAGGGACAGTCAGTGAGGACACAGAGGACTCAGATATCTAACAGCCAAGGAAAGACTGTTTTCATATCCTTGCACTGAACTAAACCAGTAGGCATCTCTACTTAAATCTCTAGAACTATGGAGAACTGAACTTCTGCTTTTTGACCAGAAATGTCTATATGTTGTTACAGAAATGAAAGCAGATAAATTCAGGCATGTGGGGGCAGGGTATAGAATCCTGAATCCTGAGTAAAGTGAATTCTCTGAACTTTAAAATTATTTTCAGAAAGGATCTTAGTGACCAGAGCTTGTCTTGAACTTGTGATGTAATCCAAATAGGCTTTGAGGTGCTACACTTTCTGCTTCAGCATACAGCTGTCATTTTCTTGTTTAGGTACTTAACACTTTGGATGGAATCTGGAGTTTCCCTAAGTGTCGCCCAGATATGCTGTACTTAGGCCCTGAGTCCCTAAGTTTCTCACATTGATTTTGGACAATTAAAGGCCCAGTTACCTGAGACAGGCCTCCTACTTAAGGTTGGTATGAGGTAAATTTTATTTGTCTCTCATTCCTCCAGTAAAGAATGTAAGATATTGTCTAGCTAACAAGTCACTTTGGCTTTACGTAGCTGCTTTCTGCCAGAGGTGATATTATAACTTAATTTATTAATGAATGTTACAGCATCAAAATTTCTTTTACATTCAAAGCTATATAATTATTTTTTTCTTTTAAAAGATATGGTATACACTTTAAATGAAATCAACTATTTTATTAGAATCATTGCATTTACAATAATCTTAGAAAATAGCCAGAAAGAAAGTTATATCCATTTTGTTATTTTTGTCTGAACTTATCTAAAATTACAAAAGAACATTACTCATGGTTTGCCTGTTGTATAGTCATGTATCATAGAAAATAAGTGAATATGAACTATGTCATCTTAATTGAGATTTTTGACATAGAAAACTTGAAGTTCTACATGAAATCAGAATCTGTTTTCATTCTGATGATTCTAAATTTCAATTCTGGATTTTAAAGAATTCTAAATCTAGATTTTAGAGAAACTTATACAATTAGACAAATAAACTATCACAAAATCATACTCCAAAGAACAAATTACTTTGACACTGTGTTCTATATGTGAACTACTAATGAACTATTTACACTAATATTTCCCTATATTTCTGTTGTGATATAAGAGTAAATGTTTAACAAAAATTTAAAGTGTATAAGTAATCATAAAGGTATTATTTGTTGTTTTGTTTAATATAAGATATAATTATTGTTGAGAAGTTTAAGTCATTCTGATATTTGGATTATATTAATAATAGCTTCTATTTTTCAGGTTCATTCTAGAACCAAAGTCACTGATATACTCTTGTAAGACAGATATTGAAAATAGAAACTTATTTTTAAACATTCATGTTTGAACTATTTCCAGTTTTCTGAGGAACCACTAGATTGATTTCCAGAGTGGTTGTACCAGTTTGCAATGTCACCAACAATGGTGCAATGTTCCTCTTTCTCCACATCCTTGCCAGCGTGTGCTGTCACCTGAGTTTTTGATCTTAATCATTCTGATTGGCGAATAGTGGAATCTCAGTGTGGTTTTGATTTGAATTTCGCCGATAACTAAGAATTTTGAACATTTCTTTAGGTGCTTCTCAGCCATCCAGAGACTGCCGCACCTAGGGATTCACTCCATCTGCAGACATCAAACCCAGACACTTGCTGTTGCCAGGAAGCATATGTTATAGCTGTCTCCTGAGAGGCTCTGCCAGAGTTTGAGTAATGCAGATGAGGATGCATACAGCCAAACATCAAACTGAATTCAGTGCCCCCAATGGAGAAGTTAGTGCAAGGACTGAAGAAGCTGAAGGGCTTTGTAACCCCATAAGATGAACAACAATATCAACCAACCAGACTGCCAAAAAAATCACAGGGACTAAACCACTAACCAAATAGTACACACTGGGAGACCCATGGGTACAGCTAAATGTGTAGCAACAGATTGCCTTATTGGGTATCATTGGGAGGGGACCCCCTTGGTCCTGTAGAGGCTTGATAACCCAGGGTAGAGAAATGCTAGGGCACTGAGGCAGAAGTAGGTAGGCAGGTAG
This sequence comes from Micromys minutus, assembly GCF_963924665.1. Lineage (NCBI taxonomy): Eukaryota > Metazoa > Chordata > Mammalia > Rodentia > Muridae > Micromys > Micromys minutus. The sequence continues at coordinate 11,844,337 of NC_137978.1, forward strand.
CAGAGCACCTTTCTAGATACAGGGGCATGGCAGAGGGCATGTGAAGGGAAAACTCGGAAGGAGTATAACATGTAAAAATGTCAATCAATAAAATACCAATAAAAATGAAAAAAATATTAAAGAGAAAAATTCACATTTGAATTTTGTAGGGGGGGAATAAAAGGTGGCATGACTGAAGAGCTTTACGTTCTGTAGACTTCTGAGATAGTCTAAGATATATACAAGTACTTTAAGACTCTGAAGACTATAGTTGCCAAGAGGCTCACCAATGTCAAATTTGCTTTCTTATATTTGAAACTTTATTCATAAAGTCCTTAGAAGAAGATGCATATACAAGAAGGGATAACAGCAGTAGGAACTCAAGGTACCACTTTTATATGAATAATGCAAGTACTGTATGCCCCACAGCTCTACTGAGTGTGCAGGCATGATTTACAGTGTTAAATGTTTCTTATTCGTTTACATAAATTTACCAGTGTGAGTCATTTTATTTGGAGAGGAATATAACCTGCTACTCCAGACTTGAAGTAAGTTACCATATATTTAAATTGTAACAGTAAGTTGGAGATAGAATATGTTAGACCACTGTGAATGAATAGCAACATACTTCTTAATTCATTTTGTGAAGCAAGTTAAAGAATAAAAGAGGCAAAACAGAACAGCTAGATTACAAATCTCACCAAAGTGCATGCCAGGAAGTACCATAAAGTACAAGACACAGGAAAAGAAGCAAAACTGAAGGAGTTATGCTCCAGGAAGGCACTCAGACCAGTGGACCTGCTCAGCTGTACCAATGCAGGTGATGGAGTGGATGAGGTCACAGGCAGGCAGAATCATGTACCACACAAGTGTTACACTTCCCAAAAGAAAAGTCATAAAATCTGACTAATAAAAATATGCTATCATGTCTAAACGAAAACTAAGAGAAGTTAATAAAAAGAAACATCCTTCAGTCCAAAAGTGTGTCAATTATAGAGTTTATGGAACACAAAGTGATGCTTAATTTATATTAATATTCTTTTGTTTTATGTCCAAGCAAAATCTCATCAGGGTCAAATTTTAAATGGAATTCCAGAAAATTATTTAAAACATTTTTAGAGCCATTGCATAGAATAAGTAACTATACTAAGTTGTAGAATACAGTAAAAAATTGTCCTTCTTAAAAGGTGTTTTGAACATTAATATATTTAACTACAGATTTTAGGGGACCTGAAATTTGGGGGTATTCCATATATGTAGAAATGACTTAGGTGAGTGATGTTATATTCCTCCACTACGAATGAGTCCTTTATTAATTATGACATGACATGTATAGCATGTGTGACCTTGGACTGCAAAGTCAAAAGAACTCAGAGGACGGTGACAGTCATTAGACCCACTGGTGTTGATGGAGGTGGCAGATGACTGACTCATTTTATACGATTGGTCCTGCGCGCTTCATATGATCCCTAGGGTATGAGTCATATTAGATGAGAGTTACTTTTAATAGTCACCATATTTTTCTATTTTTGTGATAGTTTTGATCCCATTAAACTGAGGAAAATCTAACTTTAATATCGTCATCATTTTATGTATTCATCATTTAAGTTTTCATAATAAAGAAAATATCAGTACAGATTTTCAACTAATATTTATATTTATTGGAGAAATGAAAAAATACAATGAATAGTCTAATATTGCTTTTTGTTTTTCTGTTTAGATTTTTTTGTTGTTGTTTTGCTTTTAACTAAAGTCAAGTATCCTGTGTGGGCATTTTTATTCTATGGCTTTGGTTCTTTGAATACATCTTTTATAAACCATGTTCCTTGAAATGGGCTTGGCATATTTACTCTGTTTTACATTGAACTTGGGCTCCTGTTCTTTTAAGGAAAATGACTTGTTAACATATTATTTTTGAAGCACAATTTGCATTCCTGTGAACCAGGGATTATGCATTGTGTGTAGATTAGGAATAATTTATGTAGAGCTAATTAATAATTGATGCTTTGCTCTATTTCCGACTGAAATTTCGTTCTGCATAATATGAAAAGAGCAGAGCCCACTCTTGTGATGACTAGAGAGAGCAATTTTCAAGAACAAATAACCCTGACACATTGAAATGAGATACAGCATTGTCCATAACCAGTTTACTACTAAATAATAGAAGCAAAATATGTTTTCGATCATATGAGCAGGCAATAATGCCCAATGAATTTCAGACTCAAAAATTCAGTAATCTCAGATGCTTAGAGGGCACCAAGAAACTGCAAAGACAGATACTGCAGGTAATTGGAATAGAAGCCAAATACCTCAGACACTCATCTAATTATTTCAGGAATAGTCTCTCAAGTACTGATTTAAAGCAGAATTGATTTGCATTCACTTTTTAAAATAGCTCTTTCAATTCTAAAGAAATTATAGATTTATCAAAACAAAATAATGCAAAATACTTACAGTAAAATGTAACTTTAATATCTTCCTACTTTTTCTAACTTTCCAGAAGTGTTATGTATTATGTACAGTTTTCTTAAAATGCAACTAACCTACCTACATATTTTGATAATAAGGTAGCCATTTTGAAGAGCTGAGACAAACAAGCAGGAAAAAATTGAAGCTTCAACAATTTGTAAAGATTAAAGCAAAATTAAAATTCCAAAATGAGGAGCACAAGAAAAACCATGCATAAATCCAAAGATAACTCCCAAACCATGACCATCCCGAAAATAGTTTGAGATTGTAACGTAGGCCTTATTCTTGGCTTCCTTTATGTCTTAGGCCTTATGACTTCTCTTGAAAAACATACAGAGTAGAGTGCGGAAGGTAAAAATTTTCTGTAGAGTATATTCTCAAGGTATAAGAGCAAATAATGGCTAAAATTCAATGTCTATTTGCAGCCCATATAGCTTTTATAATGGTTTCCAAAATCTCTAGCATGATAAAGTTTCACTGAGAATCTTTGTTCTGTCCCAGTGATCAACAGAGCTGATCAGACCAAATCTTATAGGTAGAGTTTATTCACATGTAAGATAGAATGGCATGGCTTTGTTATAAATCAGAAAGTCTTCTGGATAGAAATCTCAGAGGTTATATATACCTGCGGCCAGTTATTTATCAATGGCCTTCATAGGGACACTTCTTTTGGGTTAAAAGTACAACTCGGTGGGGACCTGTTCTGACCAGTGATTAGCTCCTACAGCTTTGTGCTGTTTTCCACGGCTTATGCACAGTGAAGGGGTCCTGTACCAGTCTTCTCACAAGCTTCGAGTTCTTTATCTAGTTTCTTTACCATACAAATTCCAAGGGGAACTACTTTTGTGGATACTAATTATAATTTTAATACAGACCCAGGGTAAGATCAGGGACTATTTCATTGCTATTTCAGAAACAAACAAAGAACAGAAAAACTATAACTCTTGGCATCAAATGGAAGGATAGGGGGCTTTTAAAAAAGAGAGATAGCATCTTGTTTTAGGGTCTGATGTAATTAATGCATGAGTTAATAATGTTTTGGGAGGGAAGAGGTGAAAAAACATGATGTGTAGAAATGTACTGATTTGGTCCACCCATTTCATTCCAGGCATAAGCATGTGTGTGGTGTGTGTGTGTGTGTGTGTGTGTGTGTGTGTGTGTGTGTGTGTGTGTGTGTGCTTGTGTATCTGTCTGTCTGTCATGTTCTCATATATAACTTGCAGGAAGCTACATAATAATTAAAAAAAAGAAAACTAATTGGGAACCAGAGACTGAAACACATTTGGCATTCCAGATTCTACTATTCTGTGTGCCATCTTATACCTTAAAAATTTGGCTGTATATTTCATAACCACAGAACTAAAGTCATTTGACTTCACAAGAACTGATTTTGAAAGCAGAGAAGTAAAATCAATCATTTCAGCTTAATTTGAGTGAGTCCCCCCAAATTTGAGTTAAATTCATCAATTTGTGTGTCTCTGCTTATTGCCTGTGTACACAGCATGTCTGACTTGGCATGCCCTTATAGGCTTGATCCCAACCTCTGGCTAGTGAACTTATTGAACGGTCTGTCCTTTCTACAAGGACATGCTGCTTGCAGAATGAATCATATGATCCTATGTGGGGAAACATGCCCTTCAGCCTCTTTAATCTTTGAAATAATGATACTTTACAAAAGCAACCACAAAAAAAAAAAATATTTTTAACAAGAATTCTCAGTGCATGAACCCCCACTCATAGGTGTTCCTAATGCAAAAAAGCACAAAGTGCCCCACCCTAGAAATATAGAAATTACAGAAGATGTCAATAAATGTTCACTATGATGTATAGAATAGCATTTGACATATGTTAATTTTTACCAAATGAGTTTCTTCTGAACAATACACAAGAAGGAGCTTAGTTGCTCTCTGAGTGTTTAGAATAGGGGACTTTCTGCCTGCAAGTGCATTCTCTCAAAGACCTTTTTCCACTGTGCATATTTGTATGGCTGTTTGGAAGCTAAAACCAGTACTCAGTGGCTTAAAATGTGTCCTGTAAGACCATAAGAAAGGCAGACAAAGTCTGTGCCTGGACAGTCTGTTTTCTGAACACAAATCATATTTTATCCGTATGCATCTGTAATAGATAATATTGCAATGTGATTAAAAGTCAAAAAAAGGGAAAAAAAGGAAGTGAGGGAGGAGGAAACACTGAGCTTATCTTATTAATATGGCTTCATTTTCTGACAGCTAAATATTAGACAAATATTTAACGGGTTCTGATGTTGAGAGGGAAACACAAAAATAATTCTTTATTGTGCCAATAATGGCTAATTAGGATTAATATCCTTTTAGGGTATATTAAATAAAACTAGGTAAACTTTATATTTTGGGTTTTGGTTTTTTGTTTCTTTGTTTGTTTTATTGCAGAGAAATCTTATCAAACTCAACAGAGTTCCCAATTAGTTATATGTTCTTTTAATATTTGAAGTTTTATCTCCATAAAATTTTGTGGCTTTGGAAACTTAAAAATTTTTTATAATCATAACCGCTTATGAACTATTATATGTTTTATACGTATAAGACAAATGGTACCATTGATGGTCTAGTTAATTTTATCATCTCCAAATCAAAAAATATATGTAAAGGAAAATTGCTTAGTCCATATCATGCCAAAAAGAATTGTGTGAGACACACTGAAAAAACTCCAACAAAGCAATATTTTTTGGGGCACAGTAGTAGTTGCTTCCTGAGATGAGTGAGATCTTAGTAAAGACAGAAAGACATCAGATGTAGAGGCTTCAGATAATTTTTTATTAGAAATTTATTTATTGCTAGAAAATAAAATATTTTAAAATAGAAAAAAATACAATTGAGTTTTATGAATTGATGCAACAAAACACAATGGGAATAGGTGAACACTGAAGAGACAAAATGAGATCACTGCTAGCAGAGTCCTACCTCAGGACCCAGCTATTCTACTTCTAAGCCTATACTTAAAGTTGCTCCAACATATAACAAGAAAGCATGCTTCACCATGTTCATAGCCCCCTTATTTATAATAGCCAGAAGCTGGAAAGAACCCAGATGTCCTTAAACAGAGACATGGATACAGAAAATATGGTACATTTGCACAATAGAGTGCTACTCAGCTATTAGAAACAATGACTTTGTGAAATTCCTAGGCAAATGGATGGAACTAAAAATTATTACCCTGAGTGAGGTAAGCTAGTCATAAAAGAACACACATGTTATGCAGTCACTGATAAGCAGATACTGGCTCTGAAAATCTCAGAATACTCAAGCAATTCAAAGACCTTATGAAGCTCAAAAATAAGGAACGCCAGAATGTGGATGCCTCAGTCCTTAGAAGGGAGAACAAAACAGTCATAGGAGAAAATACAAGGTCAAATGGAGGAGCAGGGACTAAAGAAAAGATCAATCAGAGACTATCTCACCTGGGCATGCACCTCATATGCAGCCACCAAACCCAAGCACTATTGCTAATGCCAAGAAGTGCTTACTGGCAGGAACCAGATATGGATGCCTTCTCAGAGCTTTTGCCACAGTCATACAGATACAGTTGAGCATGCTTGTAGCTAACAATCAAACTGAACACGGGGATCCCACTGAAGGAGCCAGAGAAAGGACTGAAGGAGCTGAAAGGGTTTCCAACCTCCTGGGTAGAACAATACTATCAACCAACCAAACTCTCCAGAACTCCCATGGACTATAACAATGAGCACACATGGAGAGACCCATGGCTCAAGTTGCATATGTAGCAGAGGACAGCATTGTCTGGATTCAATAGTAGAAGAGGCCTTTGGTCCAGTGAAGGCACATTTTCTCAGTGTAGGGGAATGCCAAGCCACTGAGGTGGAGAGGGTGATTGGAAAAGTGAGCACCTTCATGGAAACAAGTGAAGGGGGAGAAGAGAGGGGAACAGGGCAGGGTAGGGAAGGGGATAACATTTGAAATGTAAATGCAGAGAATATCCAAGAAAATAATTTTTTAAAAAATTCACAAATGAATAGATGAGGCATGGCCAAGAAGGACTCACACAGGAGAAAGGAATAAAAGGAAAATGAATATGCTTCTACAAGAGAATCTCCATCAGTTCTAAGCAAAGGTTACCTTGAACTCATGTGTTTTGGAAATGAAAGCTTGAACACATGGTTGCAAAGGTTAACTGTTGATGTCTACCAGTTCTAGCTTACATGACAGAAGAAGGTAGAAAAAAGGCAAGATATATGGAATTTATGACTTTGGTGAATGTGTGCTAGTCCTATCAGAACCAATATGAAATGTCTACCAGATCATTGGAAAGTACTAGATACAAGTATTGCCTACAGGAGTGACCATTCAATTAGGATTAGGAAATATGGCTGTGATGGCTCTGTGGCCTGTTTTAAAAACATAGTCAAACCTAAGAGCATAAATGGAAATTGGACAATGGGTGCTATTCAGAGTGAGGGCTTACAACATGTTTTCTTCATATCACCTTGGAACATGCTTCCAGGAGAGACAGATAAAATTTTGTTCCTTAAAGTCTCAGGAATAAAATGGGAAGCAGACCTGCTTTGAACAGGAGGATTTCATGAATAATTATTTTGATCACCGTACATTTGGTTTTTCTAGATAGAGTACCAAAAAATTCTTGTAACTGTGTTATGTCTTTTGCTAATCCAATATATCCTCACAAGTATAATGAATGTAAATATGTATTGAATATTATGCTTATGATTTTGCTGCTTAAAGCCACAGTAGCTAACAGACTTATTTTGCTGTTTTCCTTATGTAGATATTAAGTTAAACTTATATAAGTTCTATAAACACATTCTTTGAAGATTGAAGGTGTGCATCCAAGTGTAAGTATCCTCCATTGTGAAGCATTCTACCTGACAGAGGTCCTTAGGAATGACCAATCTTTTGACTTGCTGTTGTTCAAGAAAACCAGCATGTGAATTTGAAAATCATGTGTGAATTGAAAAGAGAATTGAATCAATCTCTGTCTTTCTTCCAATTCAAAGAGAAGAAATAGAATATGACATCGGTGTAATTATAGTCAGAAATATTGTTCCTGCCAGCATAAAGCCTTAGATCATCACTGCAAGAGAAAAATACAAATAATAGACATTCCTCAAGAATCTCCAACTCCTGATCTATTATTTACTTCCATACTTATTCCTGTGACTTAAGAATCTCTAATGCAACAAGTTTATATCTCTTTTGATTTTTCTATTCTGAACATTTTATATATAAATACCATCTCCAGACCAAAATAATCCCCTATTTTTATTATGTACTATATTATTTATTTTATGAAAAATTTGTTCAATATATGTGTGTGTTTTAGATCGTTATATACTCTATGTATTAATATAAAAATAAAACATATAGAGTGATAGACTAATATGTAGTTTGTTTTCCATACAAATGCCTCTGTTTTTTGATAGCGGGCCTTCTGGCTGAGCACTGTACTTCACTCCCACACTATGTAGATTTCTACTAGTCGTGTTCATATGTACTTTGGTGTGTGCTAGAATTTCTTGGATCATTAACTATTGAATAGACAGCTGAGTAGATGGATATAGAGATGAGTGAGCAAATGAACCAATTATTTCACACTATAGAAGCATAAATTATTAGTTCAAATAAATAAATTTTCAGAGCCACTGCAGTTTATATTTTTAAAAAGTCATTTAACATCTTTCATTCTTTGTATTGTTTTTAAGTAAAAGATTTTAAATTTGTCATTCTGGCCCCACCCTGTCTCTCTTCACCTAATAACACAGCTAAGCAGCAGCCAGTTAACTAAAAATAGCTATTAAAGTGTAATTTTCTGCTGACTTGCATTATTTTGGCATTGTTTATTCATATACTTATGAACTGATTATTTGATGAATTCGTATAGTAGAATAAAAGGTTCTAATAGGGAGACATTTTTATGTGACAGTGTAAACTATTTCCAGTCATTGCTAATACAGTCCATGTGGCTCTCTCAGCATAGCTAGCAGAATAAATCAGAGCATTTCTTAAGTAATCGAAGACTTTTCCCGGACTTACCCAACTTTCCCAGATGGGCCTTAAGGAAGATTCTTGCCAGAGTTTTCATTTGCTCATGTAAGTTCTCACTGATGCCAAAGTGAACATCAATTAAGAAAAGCTTTTAAGTTGTGTAACTGCTCAGCTATCTGGCATGTGGTTCAACAGAGAAGCATGAAATAAAATATGAAAATAGACCTCACAGTTTATAAGAAATGCATGAATATAGACAAGGCAGATATGAGCTGCTCTGAGTCAGCTTTAAGTTAATATAAAAGTAAAAAGGATCAACTGGAAAGGACAATTTAATAAATAAAAGCACAAGTGTACACACATAAATACACATATTTAATATAAATACCACAGGAATATACCGATCCTACATAGATTTAACAAGTAGGCAGTAGTAGTGTTATAAACACACTGGAGTAGTAGTAGTGTTACTAAAGGTTGTCTAAATGAAATGACAAGCTGACATTAAACAAAATGGCTTAGAAGAGCAAATAAAAACTAGGTTATATTAGATGAGGATAGAACTATTTTTTCTTTTTTTTTTTTTTTCTTTTTCTTATTGGATGTTTCTCTTATTTACATTTCAAATGACATCTCTTTTCCTATTTTCCCCTCCACGTTCTATGAGTATGATCCCCATCCATCCATTTACTCTCATTCCTGCCTCCCCACCCTGGCATTCCCCAACACTGGAACATTGAGCCTTGACAAGACCATGGGGCTCTCCTCCTATTGATGCCCAACAAGGTCATCCTCTGCTACATATGCGGCTGGAGCCGTGGGTTCCCCATGTGTGCTCTTTGTTTTGTGGTTTAGGCCCTGGGAGCTCTGAGGGGTCTTGCTGGTTGGTATTGATGTTTTTCCTATGGGTTGCAAACCTCTTCAGCCTTTTCCGTCCCTTCTCTAACTCCTCCATTGGAGTTCCCTGTAATAAATGAAACTAGCAAACGATCAAGCATCATGAGATTCCGAGAAAGAAAACTTCCAGTAGTGATAATTTCAACATTCTGCACCTTAAAAACCAGCTTGGCAGATAGAGTCTCTGATAGAAAGAACTGTTCAAAGAAATTCTTGGACTATAGTTTTGAAATTTTATTTGCAGTCACTGAGTTTTTTACCGGGGTATGCTCATGGGTGACAGGGAATAAAACCACATAGAAGATTCAAATTCTCCTCACCACCAAGCATTTTGAATATATAAAGATAATATGTAAAATTAAAGTGGGAGAGAGAGAGAGAGATAGATAGATTAGATAGATAGATAGATAGATAGATGATAGATAGATAGATAGATAGATAGATAGATAGATAGATAGGTAGATAGAGAAAGAGAGAAAGAGAGAGAGAGAGAGAGAGAGAGAGAGAGAGAGAGAGAGAGAGAGAGAGAGCTATCTGGATATGGGGGCTCAGCTTAATTAGTGAATTAATTATGGCTTCCATTGAAGGTTGAATTTTAGTTAAATTAGAATAAAACAGTCCCTCACCTATTGAAAAAAAATCTATTTTAAGAGAGAAATTTCTCCCATACCTCTTTCAAATAATAGAAAATTTGTTGTCTATCCACACATGAAGCTGTATACATCTGAACTGTAGAAATCCATTAAAGTTTACAGATTGTTTTGAACTGTAAAGCTGCAAGTATGTATTTATACATGTAGACTGTGTGGTGAGCTCTGGTAAAGTGCTCTGCATAAATGACTATAAGAAGAAATAAAAGATTTTTCTTATAGGTTTAGTCTTGTCCAGGAGACTATTAGTGTCATACTGGATCACGCTCTAACCCATGCCCAACTTCAAATGAAGAAGCATATTTGAGTGATGAACTCCAGAAAAAGAGGGAGTACAGTAATTCTATAGATCTCTTAAGCCCATATGTATACTATCTTGTTAGTCACATGTCACTGGGAAGTCCTCTGATAAGTTTCTCTTCATACTTTCTACATAGTAAAGTCCACATCAAGAAAATAAAGTTACTTTTTACATCAATAGAGACTTGTAGAAACTCAATAATCATCAATTATTGAACTTTGAACTTTATTTTCATGAGAGATAATGCAGGAATTTAACATGAGAGATAAAACAATAATTTAGTGTATATATCATTCTAATTTTTAGCAAATTCTGTACAGCAGTTTTAAAGGATACAGAATTCTATTGCAGAAGAAGTCCTCATGAACAGTAAAAACATTAAAGAAAATTATCATATTTTCAGATAAGTAGCCTAAGAAATAACTGTATTGGATCCCATAAAAAATCCTGTTACAGTAACCAAATCAAATGGCTGGTAAACCATTTATGTGTTGCTATTTGTTGTTATCTATACAAACATACAGACCAAAATCAAGGCTGGTCATTTTACCATCAATAATATCACAAAAAGTATCACAATATGCATTTATTTAAATGTATAAGTTATTACATGCTTTTCCTACACATTGTTGAAGTTTTAAAAAATCATCAAATATATCATTTTTTCCCTCAGATTCCTGAAGCACGGTTCTGTCTTTATATAGGCTAAGGTGTTGGTATGAGTTACAACTCTGGTTCTCATAGATTAGTAATTGCCTTTGAACAATGAATAATGGACATGTTTGATATTCCTCTTTGCAGTATAACATCCATGTTTGAATATTTGTACAACACAACATCATGCCAATAAAATATTAATAGTCAAATACAGCTTCAGAGATGATGGGTTGGCAGGTTTCGTTGTCATTGACATTATTCTTATTGTGGCTTTAAATTTTAATTTTGCTAGATTCATTTCTGTACACGTTAGTAACAAAAAGCCAGTAAATTAACTTTTTTTTTTACTGAAAACCAACATTAAAAATAAAGTTTCAACGTATCTGGATTCCGATTTTGTTCACGTCCATAGTTACCAAGACGGTAAAAAGAAAATATTCAGATTTCGAGTTTTTGATTTAGGGAACTACAAATATAACATGTTTTTCATCCTTGAAAGTTGGAATTTTAACAATACTACTATAAACTTTCTAATTATGGATAAACATCTTGAATGTTCCCTAAATTTATCATGTTTTCTTGAGGTGTTAAATATATGCTCAGTAATTTTTGACCTTGTATTCTTAAAGATCTGAAACCAATCAGGGTACCATTAAGAGGTCAGGGGAAAGAGAGACGATGTTTGGTTTTATTTCATCATATAACAAACAAATTCTATTGTACAATGGGACAGAGAATATTTAGCTTACCATGTTTTACAAAATGGGAAAACTCCATTGGCTGCTGAACTATTGCTTCTGGAAAACAAGACATTGGGTAGAGATGTTTTGGGAAGTGGAAGAATTTTTTCTATTTAGTCGAAATTAAGAAGGTGACTTCCTTCTGGTGAAATGATGCTATTGTTTACACACTGGGAGTTGGCCAAGTGCAGGAAATTTTAAAATAGATCTTCCTAAAAGGCCCACAGATGCATAAAAGCCTCAGAACATGTGCCTCCAAGGGCTGGTCTAAGCATCTGGAAGTCTTGTGATTTAAATAAAAAACATCTGCACAGCAGCTAATTTGAGAATATACAGCATATTCAGTGCAGAAATTGCCAATTTAATATGCCAATCATTGGATTTCCCCACTATTAATTATACCACCTACTCTTACTTGGTGCCAAAAACTTCTGGCACACTATGGTGATGGGGGTGGACAATTACCTTATTTATAATAGATTAATGAAGAACTTTCAGGTGTAACTCAATCTAATCATCTTGAGGTGTTAAGAAAAAGTGGCCTCATGTGCCTAAAAACAAAGATATTCAATAATGTTAAATAGGCTATCCTCATGTTTGGGTGGACAATTTTATTTTCCAGATCCTGGAGTGATTTTTTTATAGAGGTATGATCTATGACTTCCATTCTCTGTATTATTTGGCATGTTTTCATGCTCATTGAATTATGGTTGATGATTAATACATTCTTAGTAATTGACATGTTCATTCTATAGTCTCAGAAAAATAGGGCTTCATTTCACTAAGATATTTGATTCTCAGCATTCAATATAATCTTTCAAGCATTGAATTTAGCCTTTTTCATGCAGTAGAGTACAATTAAATGAGTACTCTAAGAATGGAAATGTTTAGTTTTTATATGTGTATTTTCTGAGATTTGGAGCAATGAACAATACTGTGGGCACATAATAATTGGATATTTGAATTTAATGGAGTCCACATGATGATAACGATTTGAATCTTAAAGCTCTCACCAAGGCACATATAATAAAGCCTGATCACCATCTCTTGTGCTATTGGGAAGCTATGAAAATCTTAAGTGAAGAGATGTGCTAGAAGGGGAAATAGATCTTTAAGGGAACATCTGGAAGCTGGGCCATTTTGTTCTTGGTCTTCTAAACATCATTGTATAAGAAGAGATGATGGATGGAATTATCCACCCATCTCAAAATTTTTAACCAAGAATTGTTTCTATCTAAATAAAATGCATGGACAAAATTAGAGCAGAGACTGAAAAAAAGACTATCCAGAGACCGCCCCACTTAGGGATCCATCCCATCTGCAGACAGAGCCTGATACTGTTGCTGATGCAAAGAAGCACTTACTGACAGAGGCCTGAAATAGCTGTCACCAAGAGGCTCTGCCAGCACCTGACTAATACAGATGCAGATATTACAGCCAACCATCAGACTGAGCCCAGGACCACAATGGAAGAGTTAGGTGGAAGACCTGAAGGAGCTAAAGGGGATTGCAACCACATAGGAAGAAGAACAGCAACAGTATCAACTAACCACACCCCCCCCAGAGTTTCCCGGGAATAAACCAACAACCAAAGGGCATACATGGAGGGATCCATGGTTCTAGCATCAATGGGGGAGTCTCCAGGTTCTGTGGAGGCTTGATGCCCCAAAATAGGGGGATGCTAGAGTGATGAGGTGGGAGTAGGTGGGTGGGTGGAGGAGCACCCTCATAGAGGCAAAGGGGAGGGAGGATGGGATAGGATGTTTGTAGGAGGAAGACTAGAAGGGGATCAACATTTAAAATGCAAATAACTAAAATAATCTATTGAGAAGAAGAAAAATGAAGAGGAGGAGGAATAGGAAGAGGAGAATCTGTTTTACAACTACCACATGATCCTAAACAGTGATATATTTTTCTTGCTACTGGTCCAGAGGCCACAGACTAAAGCTTGAGCCAAAAAACAAAACAAAACAAGCAAAAAAAACCCAATTCCTTTCTTATATGTTTTTATCTCAGGCACTTTGACACAGTGATGAAATGGGAATAAACAAGCTACCACATCAAGTATTACCTTTTTTTAATAGAAAAAAAATGCAGCCAGAAGAATTTCAGGGTTTGAGGAAGATGACATGAATGTTACTAGTACTTTAGTAGTGAATTTTAGTAGTGATTTTCTGCTTCGAAACTGCTGCCTTCAACTCTTGTGAGCTTTTTAATTTATGAGGTCATAATTATTCACAAATTAATAATGGCACTCTGGGTGCTACAGAATGGAAGAGAACTCCCGGGATATTTTAGGCAGTGGGAGGTGGAGGAGAAGAACATTATTGTTGTGTAAAAAGAAAGTGCAATGCTCTTCCTAAGTGATAAAATCATGCTTTGGTGAGAGTGATCTTTCTTCAAGCCAGTACTATGTCTTTGTAAATGGCCCCCCTACTGAATTCAAAGATTGTGCAGCACAGAACAAGGAGAGCCTCTTTCAATTTCCTCTGGTGCTGTCAACTATTCAGGCAGAGGCTGTTTACACTTTCTTGGATATAAATGATTTTATCTCCATTGCTGACAATGTTGAATTCAATGTCGTTCTTTTTGATACTGTATTTGCTGAAGAAATTGTATTGATTTACAGAGTCTCTCGTCTGTAATTCCCCTAACATCTCAAGGCCTTTTAGGTTAACTAGTTTCTTTCAAACACCCTTCAAGACAAAAACATATTGGTTTTCAAACTCTCAGCAGGCTCTGGCAATATGGGAATAAGTGTTGCCCTTAGTAATTAATAATTTATATTTACAATGCTATCTTTACAAATTCAAGTTCCAGCAGCAGCTAACATTTTATAGCTCTATTGTTTCTAACCCACGGTAGTTCTGCGTTTTGGTGATGCATTCACTTCAGATGCATAGGTGAAAGCAATGATTTATTTTGTTGATGTGAAGAAGAAGCAAGGGAAATTAACTTCTTCTACCCATACTTCTTTACACAATCAATAATTCCTTCCCTCATCCTGACTTTAATCATTGCCTGTCTGGATTACTTCAGAGTTCTTGGTCTTCCTATCTGTGACCTCTTTCCTCACCAGAGAGTTTTAAAACTTTGGTTGAATTCATCTTGCTCTCCCAGAAAACATATTACTAGTCTTCAAGGGTCCCTCTTGCTTTCAGAATTAAGTTTGAATTTCCTGATCATGGCCAACCTAGTGGAAACCAATTTAATTTTGTTCTACTGTACAGATGGAATGCTTTTTAACTTGTGTATTTTTTTTAAGTCATCAAAACCTTTGCAGAAATTATTGACATAGTGTATATAATGTAAGAACTAAATTTTCAGTCATATTGTGTTGATAAAATAAGAATTTTAAGTCTGAAATTTACATGGAAACTACATAGTATCCTTTCCATGGGTACACAATCTTTCCTATTTTTTATTTTCACAGTAAAATAGTTTGAACTTATGGCTTTCCATATGCTTCACAGGAACTTTACCAACATCTTCAGTTTAACCATATGCACTTTAAAAATCGTCCAGCTACCTAACACTAAACACTTTTCAGGTTATAACATGTTTTTTTAGTCAAATTGACAAAATTGTTTTGTAAATAGAAATATTTCCCTCCATTTGCAGCACTTTGAGGAACAAGTTTGCCTTAGATCACTTGGCTCACAGATAAGGAATAGAGGGACAAGGAATTGAAAGAATAAATTAAGAGCTGAAATGAAAGGAGAAACAATTTCTCACCCACTGAACATGAGCACACACTCTTGTGCCTTGTATTTTGAACTATCAACCAGAGTCTTTGAGACTCTACATTTATATGCTATTTTGCTCACACCCACTGATATTTCTCCTATACATAGCCACTCTGTGTACAGTTCAATAATTCATTAAAATGTATAGAATGTGAAAAACCATGATCCAGTGCTTGATCTGCAGACTGAAGACAGGAAGGTGAATGAAGCAAAGAAGACAGTGTCTAATTGTGTTTACTTTCTAAGGCAGCATTTCTCAACCTGTAGGTCACAACCCATTTGGGTGTCAAATGACCCTTTCACAGAGTCACATATTAGATATCCTGTGTATCAGTTATTTACATTTTTGACTCATAACACTAGAGAAATTAGAGGTATGAAGTATCAACAAAAATAATTTTATTGTTGGGGGTCAACACAGCATGGGAAACTGTATTAAAGGGTCATAGCACCAGAATGGGTGAGAACCACTGCTCTAGGATAACTGAACAGAAGACTAATACTGTATGCAAACACATAAAATAGACAAAGTTTATGGTGATGTGCTTTATAGTAACTTCAAGCAATAAAATTCACAGAAGAGATGAAAAATCATAGCATGCAAGGGGAGTTCTACTTTAGCTAATTTGGAGACAGAAACCCTGTGTGAATATGAGGAGACTGGAGTAAAATACTCAGGTGATGTATGGCTTTGAGAAGAGCTAAAAGCAAAGTATTTCTGACAGAAAGAAAGAAACTGTAATGCATTTGTATTCAGTGTCACTGTGGCCAGAGAAAATTGAGTAGGAAGGAGGAATGTAGGATAATAAAAGGTAGAAGTAGGCTATAGCACTTAGAGATGTAGCCAATAGAGTAGAGTCTGGCTTTTACTTTAGATATAGTTGGAGCAAGTAAAAAAAAAAAACTAAGATATGATTATTTCTAAATTACTGACAGATATGTATCAATAAGTTATAGGAGGATAAGAGTAAAACCAGTTCAGGCATTTTATATCTAATTTGTAGAGCTTAAACCCAGTTTAGACTAATTGATGACATTACCTTAAGTCATCTATATTTTTATTAATCTCTTTCGACTCCAATATTTTCAGGGTATTGCCTGGTTCTAACAATGGAAATAACAGTAGTTTTGGAAAAGATCCTATGAATGTTCGCTAAGTATTATGAGATCACTGTTAGCAACTTAGAATCTTTAACTTTAACCTCTTTTGATTATGCATGCGGTTATGTAAACAGATAAGCTCCTGTTCGTTGTTTATGCATAAAGAAAGGTAGGGTTGTTATATCCAGGAGCTTTTCACCCAGCCTCTTTGTTCCCACAATCATGACTCTGAAACTTAGTTATTTATAAATAAATGCCTAGCTATAAGCTTTGGTACATTTCCTGACTAGCTTGTAACTTAAACAATCTATTTATTCTAGCCTGAGTTCAGCCACATGACTGTTTACCTCTCCTCGGTTTCACGCATCTGGCTCTGCCATACTGCAGGCAAAAATCTTTGGTTCTTGAATCCTTCCCAGAATTCTATCTCTCCCTGCAGGATGTCCAGCCTTGTAATTCATGTCTCACCTCATTGGCCAACCAGTGTTTTATTGAAGGTTATACCTCCACATAGTTCACTGTGTGTTATAATTTGGGTATGCAAAGCCACACCCACAACTTCCAGTGTGATGCCTTCATCTTTATTTAATGATGCAACTGAGGAGTGATTGAATCACGAAGACACTAACTTCAAACAGTCATAAATCACTGAACCATTAGGATATAGGATTGAGTTGGAAGAACTTGGTCTTTGGTGTAATGTCTTTGAAGTTATTTTTTCTTTTATTTTCTTTACATCTTTATTTTTAAAAAAACAGAGATACTTTAAAGATATTTTATTTATCCAGACATAATCATTCCTCTCTTACTGCTTCCTGAATAGCATCAAGTGAGCATCTTTACTCTGCCATATGGTGATCTTTGCTGTCATTTGTGAACTCACACCAATGGAACCCTCTCCTGTTGTCATGTAAGAGCCCCCAGCAACAAGGTTCAAGGCCATGGTCTAAACTTTTGAAACCATAAGTCAAAATAAAAGTTTCCTCTCTTCTTTTCACAGATATTTTACCAGAACACAAAAGCTGATTGGCACAATGACTTAAATATGTCACTGGTCTATAACATATAGTCCATGGTATCATTTATGAGCAATGTATTTAACGTTGTATTTTACTTCCTAAGACTTCAGTCATCTTTTATTTCCACCTACACTCCACTAACTCTTCAGGATGGAAAGTTCTTATTACATGCCTTTTAGCTTTGTGCCTTCTGCTTGAGCTATTGGATGTCTTCTCGGCAGATTGTTTTACAGCCATTACCACCCAGTGGTGGCTGAAGTGTAGCTAAATGGTGGTGCAATTTGTTTAACATGTGTGCGATCCTGCCTTCAATTCCTAGTACTGAGGTATGCACTCCTACCAGAGGACATGGTTTCTTAAATTGGCTTTTTCCAACCTAACATTTTAAGAATTATGCTAAAACTTGTTCTTCTAATCTGGTACTTGATTGCTTAATATTTGTTTTCCATTTTTATTCATTTATCCGAGAATAAAAATGTTTTCTTTTTCATTTTTCATCTCTAATACATATAATAGTGTTCAGTACTTAGGAACTAAAAATACCATTTATTAAAATGTTCAGGTTTTTTAAGAATGCAAGTATATGAAAGCTATACTTATTTAACTATGTTTATGAAATCCTCTGATGTAATCCTATGTACAATGACATTTGGTTCTATTAAAACGTCTATCTTTTGTCCTGCAAACATTCACAGAGTTAAAAAGAGGAGACTTCAGTTAGGATGAATGTTGAAGTAACCAAATAGATTATTGATGAAAGAACAATTGTTCAAACTTAAAGCTTTGCTTTATTTTGGCATATGTGAATAAATTTCTCCACCCATGGCGACAGAGTGCTATTAAATAAATAAAATGTATAAACAACTAAAGAAGAAAAACAAATAAACTTGACTTCATCAAAATTAATATTTATGCTTGAAGGACATTATCAGAAGTGAAATACAGTTACAATGAATGGAAGAAAAATTAGGAACTATTTAGTAACCAATATCAATTAATCTGCATTCCTTCAGAATTTATTGGAGGAGTTCATACTAAGCTATGTGTTAAGTCAGGGATAATTTGTCTAAATGGATAGATATGTCATAGATCTAAATGTCATAGATAACAGAAATAATATTTAGCTATTTGCTCAAATCACTCTTAATAAATGTTTAATAATCAAACAATTAATAGTAGATACTTACAGTCTATAAATAGTAAGAATATATTTGGTTCTTTATTCTAAAGGCTGTGAAATCTCAACACCTGTCAGCAGTGTCTGCTCAACATTGGTCAGAGACTTCTTGCTTTCACATAGCATCAAACATGTACCTCACAGAAAGCAAGCTTCCTTCCTTTTCTAAGACCTTTCTTCCCCCTTTTAAAGCCCTTTATGCTATCATGGAGGAACAATCTTCACAGTCTTACTTATATGCTAACTACATTCCAAAAGATCTTTCTATAAATATCATTAGCCTTTAGTTTGAGGGCATATTTCTACCCCATTGCAAATGAATATGTCTTTGTCTTCTTTGCCTCCTCAAATTCAAGATCAGACAAAAGCATATATACTGTCCTGTGGCCACTAAATGTTTGCATATATTTTTATAAAGATTTTCATTTGAGGGTATTGTTACTGTTTATTTTTAATTCTATGTATATGCACCCACTAGTGACACTGAATGTGTGTGGTAGTCAGAGGACAATACACTGGGCTTAGGTCTCTACTTTCACCATATGGGTTCTAAAGATTGAACTAAGGTTTTCTGGCAGCAAGCATTTTGCTGAACCATCTCTCCAAGCCTCAAAGAATTTTCTTGAGATCCTATTTTATCACAGACTGCTTAATGTTCAGTGGATGATATTCCACTGTTTGCTTGACTGCTTTGCCCCCTCTTTTTAACTCTTTTAATGCAATTTAATGACAGAGCTAATATCCCAAATTTTCTCTTGCTCTGACACTACTCTATAAGACATATGCATAATACTTTTCAATCTGAGAATGCTTTTCAATAATAATAATAATAATAATAATAATAATAATAATAATAATAATAATAAAACCTTGCTGTCTTGGTTGATAGGCCAGCAGTAACTTCTACTAAAGTCTTGTGAAGAAAGGTATTGAAGTCAGAAACAGAAATGTTGCATATGGAATAGATAGAAGACTGGTATTTGAGAATTTTTAAAAGTTTGTTTTAAATGTATTTTGAAATTGTTTATAATGAACAATTTTGGAAAAATTTTAATCCAGCATTTTCAACAAATGGTGCTGGTTCAACTGGCAGTCAGTATGCAGAAGAATTTAAATTGACTCATTTTCATCTCCTTATACAAATCACAAGCCCATGTGGAACCCAGACCTCCACATAAAACCAGGTACACTGAAACTAATAAAATAGAATGTGGGGAAGAGCTTAGAACACATAAGCACAGAGAAAATTTTACAGAAAAGAACACCAATGGCTTATACTTTATAATTAAGAATTGACAAATAGGACCTCATAAAATTGCAAAACATTTGTAAGGCAAATGACACTGTCAGCTTTATTTATAATAGCCAGAAGCTGAAAAGAACCCAGATATCCTTCAGTAGATGAATGGATGCAGAAATTGTGGTATATTTACACAATGGAGTACTACTCAGCTATTAGAAACAACAACTTTATGAAATTCCTAGGAAAATGGATGCATCTACAGAATATAATCCTGAGTGAGGTAACCCACTCGCAAAAGAGCAGACATAATATGCAGTCACTGATAATTGAATACTAGCCCCTGAAAGCTCTGAACACCCCAGAAACAACTCACAGGGAATGTGAAGGTCAAGAAAAACAAAGGGCAAATAGTGAAAGCCTCAGTCATTCTTAGGAAAAAATATAAGAGTATAGCACCCTCTCAGAGTGTGGTACACCTACACCTTAAATTATTAATAATCCAAGAATTCGGAATATAGCCTTGGGCAATTTTTGGTATTCAAAGATCATTATGTTTAATCTATACACACTAAGAAATCTCTAACTGTTTCCATGTTACATTCTGTTTTACATGTACTTTACACTTATGGTAACTAGTGGGAATTGCCTAAGTGCTTTTCAACATCTGAACATGTATCTCTTTTTTTAAAATAAAGTTGTAAGAAAAAAATAGGAAAAAATGCAACCAACAGATTGGGAAAAGATTTTTACCAATCCTACATGTGATAGAGGGCTAATATCCAATATATACAAAGAACTCAAGAAGTTAGACTCTAGAGAATCAAATAACCCTGTTTAAAAATGGGGTATTAAACAAAGAATTCTCAACTGAGGAATAACAAATGACTGAAAAGCATGTAAAGAAATACACAACATCCTTAATCATCAGGAAAACATAAATCAAAACAATCCTGAGATGCTACCTCACACCAATCAGAATGGCTAGGATCAAAATCTCAGGTGACAGCAGATACTGGTAAGGATATGGAGAAAGAGAAATGCTCCTCAGTTGTTGGTGAGATTGCAAGCTGGTACAACTAGTCTGGAAATCAATCTGGTGGTTCTTCAGAAATTAGGATATAGTAGTATCTGATAACCCAGCTATACCACTCCTGGGCATATACTCAAAAGACACTCACTCCAATGTATAACAAGGACACATGTTCCACCATATTTATAGCAGCCTTATTTATAATAGCCAGAAGCTAGAAAAAATCCAGATGCCCTTCAACAGAGGAATGGATAGAGAAATTGTGGTATATTTACATAATAGAGTACTACTCAGCTATTAAAAACAATGACTGTATAAAATTCTTAGGAAAATGGATAGAACTAGAAGCTATCATCCCAAGTGAGGCAACCCAGTCACAAAGAAACATACATGGTATGCACTCTCTGATTAATGAATACTAGCTCAAAAAGTTCAAAATACCCAAAAAACAATACCCAGACCTCATGAAGCCCCAAAAGAAAGAAGCCCAGTGTGTTTGCCTTGGTCGCTCTTAGAAGGTAGAACAAAAAACTCATGGGAGGAAATACAGGGACTAATAGAGGAGCAGGGTTTGGAGAAAAGATCATCTAGAGACTGCCTCACCTAGGGATACATCCCCTAGACACCCACCAAACCCAAGCACTATTGCTGATGCCAAGAAGTGAACATGGGGACCCCAATGAAGGACTAAAGGAGCTGAATGGGTTTGCAGCCCCAGGGGAAGAACAACATTATCAACCAACCGTACCCTCTAGAGCTTTCGGGGACTAAAACAACAACCAACAAATACACATGAATAGACCCATGGCTCCTATTTCATATGCAGCAGAGGATAACATTGTCCGGCATCAATGACAGGAGAGGCCTTTGTTCCAGTGAAGTTGCATTTACCCAGTGTAGGGGAATGCCAAGGCATTGAGGTGGCAGAGGGTGGTTGAGAGATGGAGCACCTTCATTTATTAGCAAGTGCTACACATTATCTTGATTAGAAATACAGATGTTTCCTGTTTTCTCTTTTCGTTTTTATTTGCTCTTCTCTGTATCTACATTTCAATTGTGACCCCCTTTCCCCGACTCCCATCACGCTTACTACCATGAAGGTGCTCCCTTGGCATGCTGAGTGTTGGGAATATAGGTATGAGGTTTCCTGTCTGGCAGTAAGTAGAATCCTGAACTTTTGCTTTTCTACAAAAATAAACAAAAACCATACCAAAACAGTTTTTTCATAAATTAAAAAAATGCAAAGCATTTAACCACTCCTTTGTGTATATCATCTGCCTACAAAACTTACACTGTGCCCCGGCCATCTAGTTATGATTTTAGGGCAGAGTCAATGACTGAACTGACACAAACCCCGGAAACACAGATAATATTATTGTTTATCTTTTCTGTATTGTTAACCATTATATACAGTATACTCCACATACCCCATTTTTTGCAGATTTTGTTTCCTCATGTCTTGTTTAGAGGCAATTGGTCTATGTGACATATGGTATCCTTTCCTCAACACAGAATTTCAATTACTCTACCATCTGCAGACTTCCCCATGTACTTTAGCAAGATTCCATTGTACAGGGTACGAATACTCAGTCCTGCAGAACAGCATCCACAACTGTTGTTTTCTTGGTCCAGATTCCAAGTTACTTAAATGACTACCTCCCCACCTTGAGGAGCCAATGTCTTCCAACACAGTCCACAAAAAGTCACTCTACTAACCCTCCACCCACAAATCTTTTACTTTCTTCATTTTAGAAATTCACATGTGAGTATTATATGTGTACGTCTCTCCTCACTTCTCTACCTCCAGATTTTCTCATGTCACTACATTATTTCTTGATTTCATGGTCTTTTATTTTTAATTATTATTACCATATAAACATATTAAAGGAATATACTGAGACCCTTTATTGTCCATATGTTTACATGCTTAGTTGATCATTTGGGATTGGATAAACTATTAGGAAGCTCATTCCTAAAGATACCTGACTAATCACTGTCTCAGAAGCATGTATATCAGTAGCTCTTCATCTAGAGTTGAGGTCTTATGAGAATTTTTTCCATTGTTTGTTGGCATACCAACTATATTTATTATGTTTTAGGTCTTGTTTAGGTGGCTATTACATTGTTGAGAATTTTACTGTAGTAGCAAGCCCTTGCAATTCTAAACATAGAAGACACTATTTCAATGTAGACATCTTGGTACTTTGGCTCTGAAAAAAATTTTCTGTCTCTTCTATGGTCCCTGAACCTTGAGTTGTAGGGTTTTAATTGTGTATGTGAATTGAGGCCAGACTTCTCAAGATCTCCTCAAGATCAGTTGCTCCCTATATGTTGAGCAATTGTAAATTTCTGTAATGATCTTTGTCTGCTCAAAAATAACTTTGCTGCTGTTGTTGAGAGGAATAATTTAGTTATCCATGAATGTAAAAATAAGCATTTAGAATACAGTCACTAATTATACTTTCTTAGAGAACTGACAGTAGTAGAGTCTTCTCAGGGTTCATGGCCTCAGCAGTTACAAGCAGAGTTGGCTAGGTTTATAATACACGATAGTCATAGATGCCCTCCTATCATGCAGGCCTGAATCCACTTAGACAGCTGTTGGTTACTGATTAATGTAAGTGCCACTATTACACCACTGGGGATATTTTTGTTCTTATCACTGTTATGCTTCCTAGGCTTTAGAGCTGGGTTGGACTATTAATTGCTTTTCCCTTTTGCCAACTTGCACAGCATCTTCAAAAACCAGGGGATTCATTCCTCAAAGAGGAGCTTACATAGTTGTTGCAGCAAAGTCTTACAGTCTTGCATCCCATGCAACTGGAAGTAAAAGAAAGTCTCATTCCCATCAATAGCATGCCCTTCTCATACTTTGACAGCTCTAACATTAATTATTCTTCATTTTTGGAAAGATGGTGGCAGTATCTACCAGCACAAGATTTGGCTGGATAAATGTTTTCTACATGTAGGGCTTAAGAAACCTGACAATATTTTTCCTCCCACCACTCAACCTTGTTCCTGAGTAATATAAGAAGATCCATGGACAGAAATTTTTATGTATACGACTGTCAGTAAGATACTAAACTTATGTATCATTGACACACTAACATTCTTGAATTAAGGGTTCCATTTATAAAAAGACAAAAGGAATCTTCAACCCTGATTATATTTTATGAAAACCAGGGTACTGTAATGTTAGGATATAATTTAGAAATATTTTACTTACGTTTGTTTCTTGAGTGTCCTTTATGCTATGTAGTTTTCCTTCCCACCAAAGTCCCAATAGCAGATTAATTTGCTGTGCCATCAGATGGAATTATTTTGCTGTTACATCTGGGTTATTGTAAGAAATAACTGAGATGATAAATTCTAAAATGAATGAGTTGATTTTGTCAGGTAGATTTTATCATTAGGCAATGGCTGAGTCTCCTTTTGCTTTCTCTTGCAGACACAGCTGCTTTTCTTATGCCTGGCATAGGAAAACATGGGAGTTGTATAAGCTGAGGTCCCAGATTCTCCTTCAAAGACATTCTGTTAATGACTAGAGGAACTTCTGCTGAACCTCAACTCTTAATAGTGCCTCTACTTCTGAACTACAGCAATAGAGGATGCCAGATTTTATCATATGGGCCTTTGAGACATCTGGGATACAGAACAAAGCAGTGTTGGAAGTGTTAGGAGGACATATGACAGACTCAAAAATCCAAGAAAGATGAAATAGATGTGCACAGGCTAGTATAGTCTAAAATGTTTGAAGAATGATGAGAACTAAAAATTATTTGAATATGTAGTCAAATGACAAGACATTGGTGTTTAGAAATTCAAAGTAGGTTGATAATTAATATTAAAACAATATTTCTTGCCTATTTATATATTGGAAATTTATTTTATTTTTTAAATGGTCTACAATATAAAAAACAAAGGAAAAATTAGGAATTGCTTTGAGAATCTTAAGTAAATTGTCAGTAACATGGGCAGACTGAAATGTTCTTCAAAGATATTAGAAGTGTAGGTCAATAACACACCTTTGATTGGGAGAGAGATGACCTAGGTAAAGGAGAAAATAGAGGCATTTGCTCTTATGCACAGCAGACTACATGAGACATATTTGAGAAGGAAATAAAAAGATTGCTTAGTTCATTGCTATAATTTTTCATCAAATTTTCTGAATATGAAAATTTAGTGAGAGCTAAGGATGGAATGTTTGTTGCCAACTGAATATTAAAAACAGTACAGCTGGAATAGATGTAAAATCAACTGGAAATAAAGGTAAAATATTATATTTCCCTAGTCTCCCCCCCACCACATCTATCATTTTATATTCTTTTTTTAAACAAATTAAGGAATGAAGGAAAGGAGAAAAGAAAGGACAAATGGAGAGATAAGATAACAGGAAGAGAGAAAAACATTATTATAAGTACATTTACTTTGTCTGTTTCAATAATTTCAGTGAGTGAAGTGATTCATCCTAATGATATGAACTCAGTTTTCTCCATTTAGAAAAAGGACACATGATTAGTACAATTTTTCTCATACTAAAAAGAAGTAGTTGGAGATGATTGAAAGGCAAAAAAAATTGACTTTATATAACTAGGAAGATGATTCCTAGTTAAATCATTTATAAAACATCTTTTTCTATTTATTAATATACTCTTTCCCATCCTCAGTACTGTGATACAACACAGGGTGCTATACATGCTAGGCAGTCACAACATCCCTGACAGATGTTTATATCCATCATTATAATTTTACAGTGTTTAAAAAAATGTGTTCAAACCCTGTGATATAAAGAAGCTGTGCAGAAGGCCTGTTGGCAGTATAAAATGGTACAAGAAGGGCACTGACTTCTACTAGATTATAATAGTTCCAGTTTTGACCTAAATGGTTTCCCCAGGTTAATGTGTTAGAGGCTTGGTCCCTATGGTTGCAGAGGTGTGCCTTTTCAAGACCACCTAGTTCCATGTTGTCTAAATTCATCACCAGATCAATCTGTTTATGAGCTTTCTAGTTAATGGGTTATTGCTAGTTGATAGAAACGGTGTAGGGGCTATTTGGAAGAACACAGGAATATGCTTTTGTAGGGTATCCTTGGTCCTTGGTTCCTTTCCTTTCTCTCCTTTTATTTCTTGCTATATTGACATGATCAGCTTTGCTCCACTAAGCATTCCTAATCATGTTCTTCTGTGCAACAGGCCCAGGACAATGCAGTCAAATGACCGTACTCTGAAATCTCAGAAGCAAAAATAAATCCTTGCTCATTCAGTAGATTCTCTGAGGTCATTTGTCACAGAGACAGAAAGCTGACTAACAGAAAAGCTTAGAGTGACTTGGAAGGAGAACTATAGACTCCTGGATCCATTGTCCTTTGAAAAACCAGTAACTGAGTTAAAGAGATACTATGTGCATCAAAATGAGAGCTTCTGTCTAAATATGTTAATATATATATTCTTATGGGTGAACTGGAAAGTGTTTTCAGTGGCCTCTCTCTTATGGAAGAGCAGGACATATAGAAATAATGCTTATATTTTCCTACCAAATTCAGTGTGGACCTATCAGTCATGATGCTGGTCCTTCCCTAAGAAGAAAGCAAATGAATTCACAAGTTATGTGGCAAGATTTTTGGGTTTGTTTCAGTTTTAAACTTCATGAAATTTTGTCCTATCTCTGTAATCTATTTAGAATTCTCAGATATATAAACAGGATGTTTTGCTGGAATGAAGTATAATTAAAGCTACAGGGAGATAAGTTTATGTGTTCTGTAGTTTCACATATCCTTTGGAAAACAAAATTGTAGTACACAAACTCCAGTTGGGAAATACTGACGCTGTTCCACTTGGTTTTAACTAATCAGCTGAGCAGCAGTATGTTAGGTCAAATGGTTCTAACATACCCTTTCCAGCCACTGCTATGTGAACCAACCAGAACAACCTTGATGGGTAACTTTATATCCCGGAGAAATAAGCTACAGAGTGTTTGTGTTTGTTTGTTTGTTTTGGGCTGTTTGCTCTTTCTTGCTTACCAGTGCTGACCAGTCAGGAAACAAAATAGACAAGAAAGAAAGCATGTTTATCACAAATTGACATTTAAAACATAGTGACTTCAGTAGTGCTTTACCCTCTGGAAAAAAACGGTACACTCTCCTTCTAGATCTAATTATCTCTGCCCTAAGCCCTTTCATATGAGTGAATCTGGATCTAATATGTGATCACTTTGTAAGAGTTGTACACTAATTTAAAATACACCATCTTATGCTGTGTGCTCACCGGTAACTACTAAGTGAAAGCACAGAAGAGGCTGTTCTCTTGATTGAACAACTATGAAAAGTTATGACAATTGGATCAAACAGAGTTCCAGATAATATGAGACATAATTATCAGCAAATCCACTGCAGCTTAGAATTCAGTTATGGAGAAAACTTTAAAAGTTTAATGGTTGTCTTCTCATGATAACAAAGTGTATTTTCTTAAAGTATATAAATTATAAGTGTTTTGTTTCCTATTTGGTGTGGCTTAGTCATGGTTTTTTCCCCTATTTTATCTAAATATGATAGTTCTTTTTGAGCTCTTCCCAATTAGTATGAGAACGGGGATGTTTTCAGCTAAGGTAGGCCAGCCTGTCTTACACAGGTATTCTTCTTTTCTTAGTATGAAACAAACAGAAGGCCTAACATGAGTAGAGTGTGTTAGTGAGTTTTTACCTGAACTCCAAATTTGCTCACCATCTTTCTTGGGGGAGGTGAGGACTTTGAATCAAAACCACTATTTGCTATTTTAAACAATTAGAAAGCCATCAAAAGAATAACAACATTTTTGACACAAATTTTTCATGAAACTAGTAATTCCCTGCCCAAAAGAGTTGTCCTGTCTGCATTTACATTTTTTATAACATGGCTGTGATAGAGAAGGCATGACTCATAAAACATGACATACTCTTTGACATTTACTAAAAAAAAGAAAATCTTAATTTAGGCATATATGAGTCAATATAATGAGTAATAAAAGGAAAATGTGATGACTCCACCGTGAGGGCTTCATACTGGAGGTCAATAGATCACTGAACTGCACAAACATCTTAGTAGGATGCAAGGAGAAATGATGCCTTTAAGCAATATCATCTGATCATTTCTAGGACTTTAGAAATGGGTAGTAGGTAGAGCATAGATCATTCATATCAGATTTAGCTGGGAATCCTTCTGTTGACATGTAGGTGTCTTTCCTCCCTACATCCTACATTATGGGATTTGTGTATTATTTGTCTTCTCAGACTCCAAATACAGATGTAAAGCAGAAAAATATAGAGCCAGTCCATGGGTGGCTCTCTCAAAAAATGTGTAAGGAAAGAATTTATAAGAAAGATCAATTTAGCATGCACAGCTGTCGTGATCAAGACTGATGCCCTAGGCATCAAACTTGGCTGTTGCTGTGTCTGACATTGCTATTTTTATCTGTACACACTCAGCAAGAATATGTCACCAATACAGCATGAAGGAGTTTTACAACACTTTTGAATATATTTGGTTTAATTTTCCTTGATAAGATAATAAGAACTGGATAAGCTAAACACCAAAGAAAACCAGAAACATAGGACACTTCTTTTGAAAAGACTGCCAAGAAACTCTGAGACTGAGTTTCCAGCATAAAAAACATTTACTTACTCCAGAGGGATAAAGGGGCAGAAAATAAAAGACAAAGATTGGAGATAGAAGACAAGAAGAGTGAAAGGGAACAAGGCAGAGTGAGAAAGTGCATTTGCTTTAAAGGGTCAAAAATCTGCCTCTGGGGGGAAAAACAAACAAAAAAGCAAACAAAAAACAAACAGATATGGCCCATAGTTGAAAGGAAGGGGAAGACCTGTGTAAGGATGAGTTGAATTGTTTTAATTGGACATGTTAATTATGTGAGCCAAAATTTGATGAGTGGCCATCAATACTTTGATAGTTGAGCCTTAATAGTTAGCCTGCGGGCAAAGAGTGGTTGCCAAAATGAGAATGGAGCTGGTGGCTGGGACTTGAAATGTAATAAAGCAGTTTTTAGCAAGGCAGAGGAAATGGGGACAGGGTGAGGCCTACTAGAGTCATGATTACCATGTTTGGGATGACTAGAGCCCATTTTCCTTTTACAGTTTTCTTAATTGGTTTATTGGATCTACCATTCAAACTACAATAAACGATCAGTAAGAATGGCTATTTCACACTAGGTATAAGAATGTATTTAAAGTTTAAACATGCTGACATACTTTTTGCTCATTGTAACTAATATATTTTCAATGCATACTCTAACCTTTAAAAATAAATCAAGTACTGACGAAAAAAATATATTCATACAATTTCATGTAAAAATTCTTCTAAAATCTGTACATTTATCTCTGTTTATCTACAAAACATTTCACCCTAAAATAGCATACCTTTTCTCAGTACCTCGTGGTACCGTTTTTCAAAATTGACTACAGAACTGGATACAAAAAAAGCATTAACATATAAGAAGACTGAACTAACCCCATGCATGCTATGAGACCATCATGGACTAAGGCTGTCTTCAATAACAACAAAGACCACAGAAAGCACACATACTCAGAAGGCACACAACTCTCTACCCAATGATAACTTGATCAGGGAAGAAATAAAAAAATTAAGGACTTTTTAGAATTTAACAAAATGAAGCACAATATAACTATTGCACACAGTGAAAGCAGTGCTAAGAGGAAAGCTTATTTATAGTCATGAGGGCCTTAAAGAGACACTGAAGAGGTCCTACATTAGTGGGTTATCAGCATATATGAAATCCCTAGAAAATAAAAGAAACATATACCAAGAGGAGTAGATGGCAGAAAATAATCAAACTCAGGGCTGAAATCAATCAAGTACAAACAAAGAGAACAATACAAAGGTTCAACAAACAGTTTTTTTTTTTTTTTGAGAAAATCAACAAGATAGATAAAAGCCTTAGCCCCCAAAAATTAAAGGGCACAGAGACAGTATCCAATTAACAAAATCAGAAGTAAAAAGAGAGACATAACTACAGAAACTGAGAAAATACATGAAACCATAAGATCCTACTACAAAAATATATAGTAAACAAAACTGGACAATCTAGAGGAAATGGACAATTTTCTAGACTGATACCAGCTGTGAAAATTGAATTATGATCAGATAAATTATCCAAACAGTCCCATAACCCCTAAAGAAATAGAAGCAGTCACTAAAAGTCTTCCAAACAAAAAAGCCCAGGGCCAAGTGAAGAATTTTATCAGACCTTCTGCAGAATTTTATCAGATCTTCAAAGAAGACCAATAATGCCAATAATTCTCAAACTATTTCACAAAATCGAAACAAAAAAAGGAACACTACCTAATCTGTTCTAAGAAGACACAATTACACTGATACCTAAACCATACAAAGACCAAACCAAAAAAAAAACAGAACTTCAGACCAACTTCCCTTATGAATGTTGGTGCAGGAATACTCAGCAAAATTTTTGAAAACCAAACAAATCAAAATGATCATGATCAAGTAGGCTTCATACCAGGGATGCAGGGATGGTTCACTGTATGGAAATCCATCAACATAATCCACTATGTAAACATACTCAAAAACTCACATGTTCATCTCATCTGATTCTGAAAGGAGCTTTTACGAAATACAACACCCCTTTTTATTAAAATCTTGGAAAGATTAAAAATTTAAGACCCATCTGTAGACATATTAAAAGCAATACAGAGCAAACCAACAGCCAATATCAAATTAAATGAGAAGAAATTTGAAGCAATTCAATTAAAATCAGGGAAAGGCTGCCCATTGTCTCCTTATTTATCCAATACAATATTGGAAGTTTGAACTAAAGCAATTAGAAAACAAATGGATGTCAAAGTGATACAAATTATAAAGAAAGAAGTCAAGATATCACTATTTTTGCATGATATAGTAGTATATATAAGAAAACCCAAAAATTCTACCAGAGAACTCTTACAGCTGATAATCAACTTCAGCAATGTAGCTGCATACAAAATTGACTTAAACAAATCAGAAGCCTTCTTCTAAGCTAATAATAAATGAGCTGAGAAAGAAATTAGGGAAACTATACACTTCACAACATTCATAAATAATATAAAATGTCTCGGTGTGACTCCAGCCAAACAAATGAAAGAACTTTGTGACAAAAACTTTAAGACTCAGAAGAAATAAATCAAAAAAGATTTCATAAGATGAAAATATATTCCATGCTCATGGATTGGCAAAATTATCATTGTAGCAATGGCTATTATACCAAAAGCAATCTATAGTTTTAATCCATTCCCCATCAAAATTCCAACTCAATTTTTCATAGGGATAGAAAGCACAATTCTCCAATTCATCTGGAATAACAAAAAACAAAACAAAAACAGGAAAGGGAAAGCAATTCTTAACAATTTAAAAACTTTTGAGAGAGATTACCATCCCTAACTTGAAGTTCTACAAAGCAATAGTGATAGAAACTTCATGAAAGTGGTTCAGAGTTAGACAGGTTGATCCGTGGAATAGAACTGAAGACCCAGAAATAAACCTACACACCTATGGTCATCTGATCTTTTACAAAAAAGCCAAAACCATCTAGTAGGGAAAAAATGGACAGCATTTTCAACAAATGGTGCTAGTTCAACAGATGGTCAGCATATAGAAGAATGCAAATTGAGTCATTTTTATCTCTTTGTACAAAGCTCAAGTCCAAGTGGATCAAGGACCTCCACATAAAAGCAGAAATGCTGAATCGAATAGAATGGATAGTGGGAAAGAGCCTTGCACACATCGGCATGGGTGGAATTTATTGAACAGAACACACATGGTTCAGGCTCTAAGATCAACACGTGACAAATGACACTTCATAAAATTGCCAAGGTTCTGTAAGGCAAAGGACAGTTGAGAATTTTTCTTGCTTTCCTTTTTTTTTTTTTTTTTTTGTTTTGCTTTTTTAAAATTTTTATTATTATTTCTGATGAATGGAAGAATTGCTTTTCTATCCCTGAAAAAAACTTAGTTGGAATTTTGATGGGGAGTGGATTTAATCTTTGGTAAGATGGCCACTATGATAACTTTGCCAGTCCATGAGCATGGAAGATCTACAGATTGGGAAAAGATCTTCACTAACTCTACATCTGATAGAAGGCTAATATTAAAAATACCTATGAATTTACCATGTTAGATGCCAGAGAACCAAATAAC
The DNA here is from genome assembly GCF_963924665.1 of Micromys minutus. Classification (NCBI taxonomy): domain Eukaryota; kingdom Metazoa; phylum Chordata; class Mammalia; order Rodentia; family Muridae; genus Micromys; species Micromys minutus. The sequence continues at coordinate 11,876,536 of NC_137978.1, forward strand.
TCTGTTATAAAATTGGGTACTGAGCTAAACAAAGAATTCTCATCTGAGGAATCTTAATGGGCAGGAAGCACCTAAGGAAATGTTCAACACCCTTAGTCATGAGGGAAATGCAAATCAAAACCACCTCCCACCAAACAGAGGGCTAAGATCAAAAACTCAGGTGACAGCATAAGCTGGGGAAGATGAAGAAAAAAGGGAACACTCCTCCATTGTTGGTGAGATTACAAACTGGTACAACCACTATGGAAAGCAATCTGGTGGTTCCTCAGAAAATTGGAAGTAGTTCTATCTGAGGACCCAGTTATAACTTTTCTGGGCATATACCCAAAAGATGCTCCAACATATAACAAGGACTCATGCTCCACTGTGTTTACAGTCGTCTTATTTATTTATTTATTTATTTATTATTTTTTATTGGATATTCTCTGCATTTACATTTCAGATGTTATTCCTTTCCCCCAATCATATCCCACCTCCCATTCCCATTACATCCTGAAGGTGCTCCCTCCCACAACAACCCTCTCCCACCTCAACAATTTGGTGTTCCCCTACAGTGAGAAAACCAGCCTTCACTGGACCAAAGGCCTCTCCTCTAATTGATGTCAGAAAATGCTATCCTCTGCTGCATATGCACCTGGGGCCATGGGTCTCTCCATGTAAACTCATTGGTTGATGTTTTAGTCCCTGGGAGCTGTGGTGGGTTTGATTAGTTGATAATTTTGTTCTTCCCATGGGTTGCAACCCTTTTAGCTCCCTCAGTCCTGCTCTAGCTCCTTCACTGGGGTCCTTGTGTTCAGTCTGATGTTTGGCTGTAAGCACCCTCCTCTGTATCATTATGGCTCTGCCTGACTTTCTAAGGAGGCATCCATATCAGGTTCTTGCAAGTAAGCAATACTTGGCATCAGCGATATTGCTTGGGTTTACTGGCTGAATATGGGGTGAATTCCATAGGTGAGGCAGTCTCTGGATGATCTTTTCTCCAATGCCTGCTCCTCTATTTGTACCTTTATTTTCTTCCATGAACATTTTGTTCTTTCTTCTAAAAAGAGCTGAGGCATCCACCTTCTAGCCTTCCTTCTGTTTAAGCTTCATAAGTCCTGTAAATAGTTTCTTTAGGTATTCCGAGCTTTTGGGGCTAGTATCCCCTTATAAGTGAGTACAACCCTGAGTGTTCATTTGTAACTGGGCTACCTCACTCAGGATAATAGCTTTAAGTTCCATCCAAGCAGCCTTATTTATAATAGCCAGAGGATAGAAATAGCCAAATTGTCCCTCAATGCAAGAATTGATACAGAAATGTGGTGCATTTATAGAATGGAGTACTGTTTAGCTATTAAAATGGATAACCTCATGAAATTTGCAGACAAATGGATGGAATTAGAAAATAATATCCTGATTGAAATAATATAAATAACTCACAGATCATATTCTAGAAGCTTACGATGAAGATGAAAGTGTGGATGCTTCAGTCCTACTTAGAAGGGAAAACAAAATAATCATGGGAGGGAGAGAGGGGGAGGGACCTGAGATGGAGGGGGTAGGCAATAAGAGGAGTCAGTGTCGGGCATGGGTAGATATATGAAAAGTCCAGGGGGTCGGGAGAATGAATTGATATATGTAGCAGTAGGGGTGTTTTCAGGGAGAACAACTAGAAAGTACCAGACACTAGTGAAGTGAGAGGCTCCCAGGACTGAGTGGGAATCATATTTACTGAAATACCCAACAGAGGAAAGATAGAACCTTAGAGATTACCTCCAGTAGATAGGCATTGCCCCCAGTTGAGGGATGGGACCACTCACCATTCTCAAAATTTTAAACCCAGAATTGTTCCTGTCTAAAGGAAATGCAGGGACAAAACATGAAGTAGAGACTGAAGGAAAGGCCATGAGAGACCACCCCACCTTGGGATCCGTCTCATGCACAGACATGAAACTGGATTATTACTGGTGCCGTGGAGCGCCCTTAGACAAGAGCCTCATTATGGCTGTCTTCTGAGAGGTTTCTCCAGCATCTAAGACAGACGCAGATACTTGAAGACAACCATTGCACTGAATCTGGGGACCCCAATGGAACAGTTAGAACTGAAGGAGCTGAAGTGGATTGCAACCACCTAAGAAGGACAACAGTATAAATTTACTGACGCCCCCCACTAGAGCACCTAGCGTATTTTTCTAGAGAATGAGGGAAACCGTAGGAAACAGTGAATATCATCAGATAATGCAAGTGCTAGAAAGTCATTGGAGTTGAATCAGGCTTGCTAGTATAAAAGGGAATGATTCTTGATGTGGAGCACAAGGGAGGTTCTGACGAAGTAATAGTGTAGGTCAGCAGACAGACACGACGGCCCGAATGGACCAGAAAGAGCCTTTCATTCAGGAACGGCACTGGAGAGCCACGCAGGACTGTGGTGTCCCGATGACACTTGCTAGCCCTGCTCAGGAATCTTCCTGTGCAAGGAATTTTCAAACATTTACAAATAAATCTAAGAGACCTGACTTGGGTTTTGGAGAAAAGTTGGTCAAACTATTTTGTCAACAAAGAAGCTTAAGATGACCTATAGTCACAGGCATATTGTTTATTTGTAACTCTAAAATCCAACCTGGTGAACAACTTTGTGTCAAAAAATACAGTTTCCCAAAACCTCTAGTTGCTGTTCATACTTTATAGAGAGAGCCTTTTGTAGTGCAGGGTCTTTTCCCCTCCATCATCCTGTTGTTTGCTTATCACTTAATGGTGTTTAAGGTCACTTCTTCACACCACTGTCTCCTTTTCTTTGATTTTTGTTTCTTTTCATTCAAGTCAACCCATTTCAATATCCTAGTTGTATTATGAACTCTACTATTGCTGTGACAATGTACCATTACCGAAGGACATAGAAGAGAAAGAATTCATGTGAAGCTCGTTTCTGAAAAGGGTAGGTAAGAGTATAGAAGGCAAGACAGCAGACAGCAGGTGACTGGAGCAGAAAGCCAGGAAATCAGATCTTCAGCCACAAAAACAAAGCCGAGTGTAAACTTGAAGTAGGTTGGAGGATGGACCCTCAAAACTCGTTCCCATGATATACTTCCTCCAAGTTTTCACCTTCTAAAGGTTCCTCAGTTTCTCTAAATAAGGTCCCAACCACAGATCAAGTATTAAAATATGTGAGCCTATTGGGGATATTTCTCATCAAATCACCACTTTCGACCCCGTAGTTTTATGCTCACGTCATAATATAAGATGCATTTAGTCTACCTTTGAAAGTTCTCATAGTCTTTTACAGTTGCAACACTGCTTAAAAATCCAAAGACTTTTATGAGACTCACAGCAATCTCTAAAATGTGAATCCTAAAATAAAAAATCAAATTATATACTCTTAACATATGATGTTACAGAACACACATATTACTAGTCTAAAAAGAAGCAATGGAGATATAACAAGCAAACACCAGTCCAAAGGAAGACCACAACTCAGCATGGCAAATTCTGAAGCTCCAAGTTCTGTGTCTGAGACTACTTTTATGAACATGGAAGACCTCCCTCCTCTGATTTTGCTTCTTGTAACCTATGTCACATCTGCGGTGTGTGTGGCATTGCATGGCAGCTGTCTCAGAGTTCTGTTATCCCCAACATCTTGGGATCTTCACAGTAGGCCGGCTTCCCTTTCAGAGCTATACAGAATGGCTTCTTGGTGCCTCATTTCCTCTCAGGACATTTTCCTCTCAGGAGGCATTCCCCTCCTTGACCTTTCCTCTGAGGCTCACTGAAACCATTGCAAAGGAATCAACAACTTCTCACTTTTACATCCTCATTTCTCCCAAGCCAGTGCACTGTGTGTGACACTGTTGGTGTGGCAGCAACTTGGGCTGCACTTCACCTTTCCACAATATTAGCAAGCAGCAGCTTTGTAAATTTAAGCATTTGCTTCCCATTAGAAGGCAACCTGCTAGGCATTCTCCCTACAAACTGTAATCTTAGCTAGATTAGGTCTTGCCTCTAAACCCACCCGTTGCTCCTGTTGCCCAAGCAGGAGGCTTTTTCTTTAAGCAATGGGCCTATTCTCCATATTATGGCCTCTCCTCCAGCACTGGTCTTCATGTAAAATTAAGGTTTCTAGAACTCCCCTTTTCTTCACACTATTTATTTTGTATTTCTTTCTATTTTGGTTGCTCTTTTCCCTTGTGGGCTTGTATGATCGGTAACAACTATTACACCAACTTAATACTATATTCTCTTAAATTTTCTCTGTGAGATAATTTAATCCTGTTACTTTTAAGTTTAGCTTCTGACAAGTTATTAGGACATGAATAGAGGGCATCCAGATTCTAGGACATGAATAGAGGGCATCCAGATTCTTTCCCAAAATACCACAACAGTGAAAACTAGGCCAGTTCTGTTACAGCCCCTAAGTCCTCCTGAAACATCATGAACAGACCTGAAAAATCAGCATGAATTTCAGCACTACTGTCTTCAAGGCAACTACTAGAGAAACAGCCTATTAAGTTAAGATTAGAGCAGCTAACTGCTTATCTGGTTCAAAGTTCTAAAGCCCTGCACATTTCTCCAAAACTCAAGTCAGGTCTTTACTAGCTCACTCTCTGGTGTGAACTTACATATTAGTTACCTTTCTCTTGATGTGTTCAAAAGCATGGCCAAAAGCAACTTATGACAGAGTGTCTTTAGGGTAAAGGTTTGTAGTGCCAGGAGAAGCATGTAGCAGGCTAGAATAAGAAGCTGAGAATCCCCATCTTCAATAGTATTATGTGGTTTTTAGCTTTTGGTCTTAACTACCTTGAAAAAGTTCAGCCTACACTTTGGAAGTTACTTAAGGGGAATTTATAGGATACTGTGATACATATTTTAAAAAGTAGACTGATCAATTCCCAGCATAACTTGATTCTCCCTAGTAATGACCATACCTCCTCTTTTTCTGTTTGATGTCAGGTTAATCAGAATAAATACTGAGCATGGTGGTATACATCTATAATTCTAACACTCAGAAGGTAGAAGCTTGAAGATCAAAGTTCAAAATTATCCTTAGCTACATGTTAATCTTAAAATAATCTTAGAACTGCAGGACATTTTGTCTCAACACACACACATATACAATTTGTATGTATTGTTATATACATATACTGCTTATGTACTTATATCCTACTCATTTATTTTCATTATATGATCATGATTTTTGAGATTTCTTTATTTATTTTTATGTGGCTGCGATCAGTGATATGCACCATGTGCATGCAGTACCCTCAGCGTCCTGAGAATGTCAGAGTGCCTGTATCTTATCTTAAGTTAGGTGATTGTAAGCTGTCTAACAAGGGTCTTAAAACCTAAATTCAGATCCACTACAAGAACATCACTAACTTTTGATGGTGAAAACATCCTAATTAAATTAAATAATTTGGGAAAATTTTTTATCTAAAGTGATTTTAAACTAGAATCTACCAGTAAAGTAAAACGTGTTACTATGTTATAATATAGTTGTTGGCATTTTGTCTAGGCTTACTGACTCACTATTAAAAAAAAAAAAAAAAGCTGCTTTTCCCCTCCTCTCTCTCTTGCTCTTGCTCTCTTTTCGCCTCTTGCTTCTGTTCCCCCTCTTTCCTCAGTCCCTTTTCCCTTCTCTCTCCAAGTGTTCATGGCTGGCCTCTACTCCTCGACTCTCCCTCTCTCTCTCTTTCTGTCTTTCTTTCAACTCCCTTCCCCATGCCCTGAATAAAATCTTTTGTATACTATACCATCCTGTAGTTGATCCCTCAGGGGGTAGAGATGCTTCAGGATGAGCCTGTAGAGGAACCCCGTTCCCCCATACCGTACCCCACCTCCACCAAACATATTCCTTCTCTCTTATCTTTTATAAAACACAACAATCATAATGGTTATACCAAAAATATACCTTTATCCAAACACGTGCTTTCACAGGAAAGAAAAGACAGCTGGTAGGCTATCTTTTGACAGTAAAGGATCCCAGCATCAAGTAGAGGGAGGATATTAAGGGTGTGGCCACAGCAAATTACCTCCCAATTTAGTTTCATTTATATCAATCTAAACAACTGAAACAGTAAAGCAATTTAAAATACCTCAGTTATGCTGAGGTGGGAGAATTGATAAGAGTTCTAGGCAATCCTGCGCTACAGGAGTGACAGCCTGTCTCAAAGAAATAAGCCATTATTAATATATTAATTGGAAAACATCTCAGCCTATTGGTACATTGACAGCCATGTTGTTTTATTGCTGTTTTGTTTTATCACATCTTTTCTATGAACTTTAAAAATATAGTCATTTGAAAATATGAATACCCTAAATAATAATAACAAATAAGTTTAGTCCATTTTGTCAGACAATATAATTAGACTAGAAATGAGTTGCTGGAAGTTGTTTGGCTCTTTGGCTGACAGAAATTTTAAACATACATCCATCTACAGCACTAGATACATCGTAAAAATAATGATTGCTTCTTGTTTAAAATTCAGTCTCTGTGTATAAACTATTGTTAATCTTTGGTGTCACAGAAGTCACAGATCTGATTTGATCGAGGCTAACCTTTAACTATTACAGCCCTCTAGACAACAGCATCAAACTTGACTGAAGTAAAATTGCATTTTCCTGTGACTTTTGTATTTCTGCAGAGGCATCAGAATGTTTGAGACGGATCCACTGACTCTGATTTCATTTGTCTAAGTAGATAAATCTTTGGTATTGAACTTGCCTGTGCTGGCTTGACAGTACTTCTCCTTGATCTAATTTCCAGTCCCCCTCCCACTTCTTAGAACAAAAGTTTAAACAGGAAAACTCTGAAGGTAATAAGGGTCATGGTGTTATAATAAACACTTGGAAACAAAGTGCTTATTTTGGCAAAATATGCCCCTGAACACCTCACTTCCTCTTTTACCGGATACACTGAGAAGAAATAATATTTTATATTGAAAAACAGTCCTAACCATTTGTTCTTTTGTGGCATTTTCTGACAAATAAAAACATCTGTTAGTGTTTTGCTTAGAACAAAGCAATTTGCTACAAAAGGACTGAGTACCGGTCATCTTTCCCGTTGATGAAACAATGATACAATTATTGATCGTGCTTATTGTTCTGCTTCAAATCATCTTTAACTGAAAACTGGAAGCATTTGTTAGTAAGCCTGTCAGGAATTGGAAATGTCCACTGTCTCTCTGGGGTCTTTTTGGGTCTTGAATGTGTTTTTCTCAATGTTTATAATCCTCTAAGGTTATAAGAAATTAGGAAATATGCATTCAAGTAAATAAACATAGCAAATGGCTAACAAATGTTCTCAAACAATGGGTCAGAATAAACATTGCTCCTGTTTTGCATATGAATTAGTTGAATGCAAATGAATGTTTTTAAGTCAATTAAAGATTGTCCTATGTAGGTTCAACTTCCTTCATGATTTTTCTGAATTCCTTACTTCACAATGTCTTCTCTAAGGATGTAAATGTAATATTCGTAGAACTCAGGACTCCTGAGCTCATGCTCAAAGCGAGATCCTGGGCCTTGACTGGATCTCTGGATCTCTCTCTCTCTCTCTCTCTCTCTCTCTCTCTCTCTCTCTATCTATCTATCTATCTCTCTCTCTCTATCTCTCTCTCTCTCTTTCTCTTTCTCTCTCAATTAGCTCTGCAAAATAAAATCATTCCCAAAGTTGTATCTCTGAGTGATTTTTCTTTCCTTTGCTATTCTCTAATACATTACATCTTGACTCCAGTTGCTCTTCTTACCTTCCCCCTAGTATTTAGTCTCTTCCCACACCCTCTCATTAGACCCTTTTCACCTCTCCTCAGAAATGAGCAGGACTTTCAAGAGCATCAACCAAATATAGCATAACAAGCTACAATGAGACCAGACACATTCTCCTATCAGGAATAGAAAAGACAACTCAGTAGGAGGTAAAGGGTACCAAAAGTAGGCAACAAAGTCACATACAGCTCCCATTCCTGCTTTTAGGAATCTCAGACGAACACCAAGGTACATACCCATAACATAGATGCTGAGAACCTGGTACAGACCCCAAAAGACTCCCGGATTTCCGTAGCCTACTTGAATCCTGATCAGTTGATTTTATGGGCCTTGTTCTTGTGATATCTCCAAGTGTTTTTAAAGCACATTGTCTTTATTTGAAAAGAATTTTTAGAAAACATGTCTTTCCACATATAAAACAAATTATAGCCAAGACTGACAGTGAAGTAGCATAGAGTGTGTCTGTATACAAAATGTGTGCCAACACAGGTGCATACTTAAACAATCAGAGGAAAATGACTAGATCCAATTTAAACAACCAAGATAAAATATGGTCAGTTCAGGATTAAGACCTTGGAATTAGAAAAGAAAGAATGAACTAGGTTACCCTTCAGAAAGATGAGAAATTTTAAACACAGTGGCAAGTTAATTGGAAAGTACTAGAGTAGAGAGAACCAGTGTTCGCTGTATGCTGTTTGTGCTTGCTGATGTGTGCATATAGACTTTAGATTTCTAATGTCACACCGATGGGTGAATAAGATGCTGTATTGGTGATGATAGTTTAAAAGGATACTCCCTAATCCTTAAAACACATCTGGATTGTAGAAAATTTATATCTAATTATTAACAAAGAATGACTTTTTTAGGTCATTTTAATTTTAATTTTATTCATTTATTTTTTAGACAAAGTCTTATTATATGGTTCAAGCAGACAAGGAACCCACCGATCTCCATCCTTTTACTTGCCAAGGGTTAGGGTTATAGGTATGTGTACAAAATTATACATTTTCTAAAGTAGATGCTCTCAAAAGGGGGCCATGTCAGGGAAATACAAAGGTCACATAGATCACACCCTTTTATTTTCTGCACTTCCTTGATGTTCTCAAATACTCTTTCCATGGCTAACTGTTTAATAGTTTTCTCATTTTTGCTGATTCGATGTTCCTTTATTTTGATCATACCTGTCCCAATGAATTGTGGGTTCCTTCATGTAACTTTAGTGTTTCAGAAAAAACTTAAATTCTAGGAATATAAATTCTGATGTCTATTATTCTCCCTGTCAATTATACTTTGATCTACATCTGGTTGTAGTATTCTCTATTACTATATAGGCTCTTATATATTTATACTTTAATATATATTTGCCTTACACTCAAGTTATGGTTCCTAGAGGAGTCATATCTTTACATTTCATGATGTTTGCTTAAACATTCTCTGTCGTAAAATTGGATTAATATGTTTTCAGCTGCTGTTTCTTTCTTTTGATTTCAGAAATGTGTAATAGTTCTGTGTTCATCTTTTTAGTATGCATATCAAAATTTATACTTTTGTGTCATCTGGGGCTGGATTTGAAATAGTCACTTTTCTAAGTAAATGCGTATGTTCAATCCTGCCTAACATAAGGGCCCACCTTGCAAGAAGAACTTTACTTAGGTCATACAGAGAAGGGCAATTTCATTCACTTGGAAAATCTGTTGCCAAAGCCAATATTTTGAAAGGCAGAGAGAATGAGGGAAATTCGAGAATTTAGCATTTGCATTTCTAAAACTCTACTACCTTGATGAAAAGCAGCTTTTGACTCAGTGGGTTTACATGGGCCTAAGGTGATATCTGCAAAATATTTGGGCAAATTTTCTCTACTGCAGACCTGCAGACACCTGATTACCTTTGCTCAGTTATTTGTCTACTTGACCTTGGTCTTTGGTGTTCAGCATTACCACTCAGGTTTGGAGGTCATTCACTTTCACTCTACTCCATTCCAGACTCTAGTTAGCCTACTTCTGCCTTCTCTGACCATTGAGATGTGCACCTCCCAAACATTCTGTATCACAGCTCTACTTCCTCTTGTAGTCAATACCCAGACACACTCTACCCTCTAAAGGTAAATCTGCTGAGTATAAGATAGGGCATGCCTATCTTAAATTCAGTCTGTAGCACCCAACTCCATGATCATTGACACGGGATAGCCTTAAGAGTTCATTCTATCTCATGATAGACATGCTTCATGCTGACTATAAGCTGTCTTTGAAAACTGACTTTTGAAAACTTGCACTTTTTGACTTGAGATACAAATTTTCTGCAATGCTGGAATGTGGTCCTCAAGGACAAGCAAGACCTGTCATTGAGGTTTCATTAAAGAAGGTCAGATCACCAGTCAATGCAGCAACCTAGAATTCTACCTTGTATAAGTGACAGTTAGCAAACGGAGGCAACCCAGCCTCCACTCCTGTGAGCACTGTTCAACCTTGCCCATTTTACTCCAGATAGCACACTGTCCTTGTTTTTTGTGTGATAGATGAAGAAAACTGAGGGAACAGTGCTAATGGAAAAACACAAAGAAAAAGCAGACACAGGAAGTAAAGTCCGATATTTTATACATTGAATATTTTAATTTGTTAATACATACAGAAAAATCTTTGGATAGCTTAAATATTTTTTTCAGTGACAATAAAACTTTTGAGATTCACTTAACTGGAAATATGACTTATTTGGCAATTGATACTTTAAAAGATATGATGAGCAGTATTATGTACAAAATCTCATGGAACTCTAGATTCTTCCCTGGTTTACTCTCTTTTGAAGAGGAGAGGGGCTATTGTGAGGAACTGTGGTTTAGCATCTTTAGCCTTTCAGTCTGATGCTCTTGCTTTTAGAGAGGTTTTCTGTTTTCTTTTTTTCTTTTTTTGTCTACAGAGATAATACTGTTCCTCTAACCTTGGGGATTTTAGCTGCCTGTCTTTATGGTGTCTTTATGTTTGTCACTATCCAATGTGATAGTCCAAGCTGCAAATACATTTTGAATATTTGAAAATGGCCATCTATGTTGCAATTGATTTAAATGGAACATGAGCTAGATTCTGAAGACTAATACAAAAAGAATATGTAAGATTTTTTATTAATAGTTAAAATATTTGTAAGGCATGAAAGCTATACAATTTAAAGGTACTAAGGTATAAATTTAATTGTCTTCTTTTATTTTTAATATGACAACTGGCAATTTGAAATTAATGTGATTCAAAGATCTTTATACTTGAAGTCTGTGATTAATCCATTGGTTAAAATAAGATTCTTCTTGTCTTAAAGAGACTAGAATGTAGGGATGAAGGTTCTATGTTTCTTTCTTTTTTTTTTTTTTTTTTTTTTTTTTTTTTTTTTTTTTTTTGAACCTAGAAAATATGCAACAGGCTAGAGAAAAGAACTTTAACACAAACCCAGCCACAAACTACTTCACTTATATCTGTTCTGCTTGAAAGACTAGGGCAATGGAGTCTTGAAATGTGTGCATGTGACCAACCAATTTTAGTTTTAATTTCTGGCCTTTGTGTGAGAGGGAGTCCATCCCTCTACATTCTGGATAGATAGTAACTAGAAACAGGATAGCCCAGAAACTAAAGAGAAAACTAGCATGATTGGACAAAAAGATAATCAATGACACGTTTTCTAATAATATTCTGATACACTCATAGTTTGGTGCCTTGTCAAGTATTTGTTAGAGAGGCTTCCTCCTGCAGCAGATGGAGTGGAGTCGGAGACCCACAACCAGACATCATTCAGAAAGAAAAAATTTAAGCTCTCCAACAGGTAACAGCCCTCAAAGATCTGGGAACCCCAAAGAAGAAGGGGAGGAAAGTCTATAGGAGTCCAAGGTGATGGAAGACACCAGGAAAACATAGGCTACTGAGTCACTGAGCAGTTGCTTCACAGAGACCGAAAAACAAGGGCTTGCATGGGTAAGCACCAGGTCCTCTGCATTTCTGTTATGGCTGTTGGCTGTGTGTTCTTATGAGACTGCTAAGAGTGTAAGGTGTATGTCTGCATCTTTTGCCTGCCCTTGAGACTTTTTTCCACCTATTGGGTTGCTTTGTTCAGCCTCAATACGAGGGCATTTGCTTTCCATGATTGTATCTTATTCCATCCTGTCTGGCTCTCTTCTCTTGGAGACTCAAATTTCAAATAATAGAGAATAAGTCCTTTTTTTCTAAGGTAGTTTAATCTAATAGGATCTAAACTATTAGGATGTAAAAGAGAGAAAACTTTCAAAGATGCACCTGAAAAAAGACAAGAGGATGGATGTACATAGAAAGGGAATCTCTAGAGAGAAAATAATAAAAATATAAGAATAGACCCAGGTTAAGCTGGGCCTGATTGTGTGCAACTGAAAGTTCAGTGTTTGGAAGACTGAGACAGGAGGATTGTGAGATAAAAGTCTTCTTGAGCTATTCAATGAGGCTTTATTTTAAAAATCACTCACTGGGAATGAATCCAGTCCACAGCTAAGAAAATAGAGGTTAAACCAAGACATAGTAGAATTCACAAAACAGTTGAGATCTGAGATCTGATAAAAAAAAAATCTTACTCAGAGTTTGGAGATCAACAAGATATTATTGGATACAACATGAAATGTTAGAGTAATGCAGCAACTCCTAGGAAGTATCCAGACCAGAAAGGTGGCTATGATGAAAGGTAAAAGCATCCCCTGAAAATATAATGAGATTATTTTTTTTTCTAAATGCATGATGAATTTATCGAGCTGATGACAGGTGTGAGCATAAAATAAAAACAGGTTAGGACTCAAGACAAAAAGGACACAGAGTAAGCCCTAATGTTTAAAATGCAGAGATTTGCCAAAGGCAAAGAGTTTAACATGATTGCACTGTGTATAATCCAACTGACATTTTTCAAATATTTCTGAGACATTTCATCCTATTCTAAAATTACTCCCTAGTCTGTCTCTGCACATAGATGAATTACTACATATACCAACATATGCAGCACAGATTATGTCATTATGTGTTTATATGCCTGTGCACACATTCCTTCACATATTCATATGTTATAATAAAATTGTATTTTAAAACAAAAAAATAAAAATTTGGAAGGTATAAAATATAAGTAAAGAAATGTTTCTTATACTTTATGATTAGCCTTTAGTGGTTAATCTTCTTTTATATTATACTTTAAAGGTCATATAGAAATAATTTGCATTAATAGATCTTTTACATTACTGAATAGGGGATGCATTCAGAGCACATGTGGAAAAGAAAGTTGTTTTTTTCTTGTCTCTGAAGTCTCTTTGTTAATAAATTGACCATACTGGCACACTGTAAAATATAAAAATAAAGTTGCATATTTTAACTAAAAACTACAGAACAAAAGAACAGTCCTTTCTATGTACATCCATCCTCTTGTCTTTTTTCAGGTGCATCTTTGAAAGTTTTCTCTCTTTTACATCCTAATAGTTTAGATCCTATTAGATTAAACTACCTTAGAAAAAAAGGACTTATTCTCTATTATTTGAAATTTGAGTCTCAATTATTTAAAAGCATAGCACTAGTGGAATTAAAGTGTAATTATTGATAATAATAGTAATAATAATAACAACAATAATAAATTGTAGTAATTTTTTACCCTAAAGAGTAATGGTCTCATAAAGACCTCAGAATATTGTCAAAGATTGACTGATACAGTTCCCTTATAAAACATTTGAACTAGAACAGAAACTTATCAAATAGAACTACTTAAGAAAATGTGAAAAGACAGGAAATATCTCTGCTTTCAAGAGTGTTCAAAGTCCTGATCAAGGTGATATGACGATTCTAATTGCTAGACAACATTCTGCGACTTCACAGGCTGGCTGCTGAGGGCTTTTGATGTCTTCTACAATCAAAGAAACAAAAAATATGTACAAAACTTTCATCAATTGAATTAGGAAGCACACATTAAAAGTTAATTTTATTTAAATATAATCATATTTACTAGATGGTAGGATGGCCTTATCTTTCAAAGGGAATAAATTAAACTATATGTCAGTCGATGTAACTACTATACCTTTCTCTAATCACTAATTTTTTTCCAAATTGTTTTGTCTGTAAAAAAAAAAATATTCAAATCACCCAAAGGGAATTTATTAGCATTATATAAAATTTAAGAAAATCCTAAACTTTATTAGCCATGAAAAATCATAACGTATTCATCATGAGTAGAACTTTATAAAAGATTGTGTTTTAAAAGAAGCTTACATGGGGGCTAAAGAAATGGCTCAGGTGTTAAGAAAAGTTACAACTCTTAAGAATCACAGTTCAGTTCCTTGTATTCAGGTTGTTCACAATCTCCTGTTATTGCATCTCCAGGGATGTAAAATGTTCTTCCTGCCTCCAAGAACACACACTCAGACAAAAACACACACTCAGACAAGTACATACACAAAGGTAAAACTTGTAGCTTGCTCTGTAAGTCCTCCTTTTTCCCCAACCTTTATTCACCTATCCCTGGTTCACCCCCTATTACTAGGTAGGCGGACAAGAAAGCTAGTAGGATAGAGATCCCTGAATCCAATTTTTTTCAGTTTGTTTCTTCTTTGCTTCTAGCTGTTCTTTGCTAATCTGTGGACCCTTATTTTCCCAACCCTTTATCCACCTCCCTCCCAGTTTCTCTATTCCCCCATTACTAAGTAGGAGGAAAAGAATGACAGAGAGAGAGTGGGGTTGGGGGCTGAGTCTAATTTCTTTTCTTCTTTTCTTTGAGCATGACTATTAACAAACCACAGCCAACACCCTGGAACAAAAACCAATCATCAACCTTGCCTCTCGGGTTCCTAACTTTTATATAGCCTCTGAAATTTTCCCAAAATTCCAAACATCACACAATCACAGAAACTATCTGAAGCTGGCAAAACTATGCCTCTGCCAGAGCATGAGGCAAATCGTAGCCAGCTTCTGTGTACAGTCCAAAGCAGACTCATTTCCCCACACCTGGGATTAAAATGAATGCACAATTTTATACTATGTTTTTTTATAAAGAATCCAAAAGGCCAGAACTGTCACCACAGTTTCCTTGACTGATACTGTGACCTAGAAATGTAGATATATTTTTAAATCTCATGGTGGTAATCAATCTGTTTAGTATAAAATACCCTCATTTCATGCTTACTAAATGTTCTTCTCTTAGCAAAAGTTGCTTCAGAGGTAAAGATGAATAATGGAAATCTGAATGAGAAAGAATTGAGAATGAAAGATGCAGATACTGGATGAGAGTGGGCATCTCACTCAGCTACATAGGACCAGCCATAGCTTATGTCCTTTGCAAAGATTGAGGGTCTTTTCATTTGCCTCTCTTTTACAGGTATTAGGGTATTCAGGCACTCTGGATGCACACTGATAAAATTTGTCCTTTTAGCCCAAAGACCTTTGTTTCCTAATGCTTTATATTTCTTTAATATAAAACTAATCATTCATTGTGCATCAGAACTGGGAATTGTGTTTGGTTTCCTATAAACCTGGAGCATGTCACTGTTCACATTTTAAAGAATGCAGCAAGGCCAAGACAATGTAGTTGGAATAGTCTTGTCCTTTCTTACCACTTTTGCTGCCTAATAGCTGCAGCGTTGCTACTGTAGCTCCAGCCATCATAGGAATCCACATAGGGAAAAGGAAAGTTATACAGAAGGTAAGGACAGAAGGATTTTTAATCTTACTTTAATCTTACTGTTCAGAAATTGGCCCATGAATTGCTTGAAATACAAAGACCCATGAAAAATAGTGCTTTTTAAAATTGGGATTAGTTACAGGGGGTCTATGAGCAGTTATTTAGAGAAGCATGGGCAATTTACGAGCAGCCATATGAAGTGAAAAATCTGTACTCTAGCACCCGATAAAAGTTTAGACATCTTTGGATGGGGGTGTAACCAGGTCAGCCCACTCCTAGTGCCAGTAGGTTGTTTATAAGTGTTTTCCTGGGGAGGGGCTAAATGCTCCCTCTCTTCTAGTATGTGATTATGGCCTATATATCCTTTGGAAATGTGGCCTTCTCCCACCCTTCATGACAGAAAGTCATTTGGCCCATTCTTTTAGAGGTCTCCTGGGAGTGATCATAGCTGATGACAGTTCAAGCAATATCATGCCCTGATCATGCCTTTCACAATATTCAGTCCTGGGTTTAGATAATCTAATTTCTATGATGTTGAGAACTAAAAGAGAATGGAGATAGTATATCCAATGAACCTGGGTGTAGTGTCAACTGTGTTGTAGTAAATATTTAATTGAATCTGTCTTATCCCTTTAACTGCCCCTGAGGTCTCACTCCTAGGGTGCCACTTAAAATGGAGCCCCGTTCACAGACTCTGTCACTTGCCACACAAGTTACACTCTCCAGTAGATTCCCTTCCCCAATCATGTAATACCTTAACATAAATCTATTTAACTGAATTATGATATAGTGTGGATGAAGAAGACATTAAGGTTTTTTCTTTTTCTTTTTTTTTTTAGATAACCGAACCATCTTTACTAGAAATTGGTCTGCCTAAATCAGAGTTTTTAAGGCAATAAGTAGAGTGTCATGCAGAAAGGAATATATGATGGTTGATATGAGTATTCTAACATAATTCAGTTAAGTAGATTTATGTTAAGGCATTACATTATTGGACAGGGGGAGTTAGGTAGAGAAAAGGGAGGAAATCAGGAAGGAAGAGAGAGAAAAGAGGGAAGATCAAGATGCAGCGAAGGATGAGTTAGATCCAGGTGGACTTGGTTGGTGATAGGTAGCAATGAATATTTTAAGGATTTTATAGGTCTTTAATTTTATATGTAGGGCAGTTTGTATCTTTATCCATTGAATGTAATATTATTGTATAGAGGGATTGAGAATTGAATATATAAACCTGTATGAAAAGCTATCAGTTTTTAGAGTCATGTGTGGATGAAGAAGACATTTGGAGACATGTTTTTGCACACAAAGTGAAACATTCAAAATAGGGCAATAAAACCTACTGAGAATAGACATCAACAAATGTTACTTTTGGATCTAAGTGACTGGATTAGATAAACAAAATTCAGGGAATCAAGTAATATGTTTTATTATTTGGGGGAGATTCACAATTTTTCCATTTATGAAATGTATATTGAATATGTGGGATGTTTTTAAATCCAACAGGTCACATTCATAAATTCAGCTAGTTAATACTGATTATGTAATAAATTCTCTTTTATCTAAGGCTTAGGGATAAATTGAAGAAGCTATGGAAATATGTAAGAATTGGAGAATGAAGGAGTTTGCTGTGAGACACTGTCTCCTAGCAATGTCAGATGCTACACCCATAATTTCTCATCAACATGGCTGTCCAAACATAAGCTGAGCAAGAACAATATATACGTTCCGAAGTGGACAATGAAAATGCCACAAGGCCTTTATCTTAAGCGAAGAAAAACAGTCAAATAATTAGTGTTGAAAATGGAATAGTCTTCCCATAGAAGAAGAAAAATGGTTATCAAAAACCAAATGGTCAGTCTTGAAATGATGTATACAAGTAACATTATATAGACTGAGAGGGTTGTATTTGGAAAATACACATATATACATATATGCATGAAATAGGTATTCATGAAAAAAGATGTCATAAATTTGAAAGAGAGCAAGGAGGACAATGTTGGGGGGTTGGAGGGTAGAAAAAAGAAATACATAATGTAATTACAATATATTAAATAATAGAAAAATGCTTTTCACATATTAGTACATTTCTCTAATAATCTTTCAGAATGATAAAAATAGGTGCACTTCTATTACATGGTATCAAGGAGAAAAGTGTGGGCTTCAGAGATGGAGAAGCACATAATTGAATCATCGTTCGCTGAGCAAACTAAATGTCTAAGATATTATTTAGCTCCTCTAGTGTATCAAATATAAAATATAATGATTTTTGGTACCACTGCTATGAGTACTATAAAATATAAATATTTTTAAGACTTCAATCCACTACTGGGACCATATTTCAGCATCAAGGACTTTTATATTAAACAGATGAAGAATGCTTAGTATAGAAAGTAAAACTCAAGACACTGTGGTTGAGGTCTCTTCCCCCTCCCACTCCATTAGCCATCAGGGGGTCTCATATGAGTCTATAGTAAACTTTTATCATCTTTTTATTCTTCTAATAGTCTGTGAAATTATACAATGTATATCAACCACATGCATAGTAATTCAGATATCCTTGAAGTTCCTAGCTTTCAGCTTCCGGTCTCCCTTCCCGTGATAATGACTTGGGAGTTAAGTAGAAGAAATATTGCCTCTATTTCAAGTATTTAGGCCCCTGAAATATGCTGAGTTCTGCTTTCTAGAGCCTATCTGCCCTTGAGTAAATGTGTTTTATATATTTTTAAAACATTGTGTTCCTCCTTTTTGTGTCAATATTTTCTTGGTGTCTACATTGAAAGTTTTTGAAATGGATTATTAAAATCTTTGCAAAATTTGCCTGGAGGTATGCTCTTAATGCAAGAATAATTGAAGTGACAGTTTAAGAGCAAATTATGTTAGCCAGGAATGCACAGTGCATTAGTTGTCATTCTCATCTCTCTACCTTGCAAAAAGAAAGCGATTCAGCCTAATTTTTCATTAAGGAGTGTCCTCCCATAAGGCATTGTGGAGGACTGGTGTGTGAGTGTGTGGCAGAGACTACAAAGGAATGTCATATCTACCATATGCTTTCATGTTGAGTACATACAAAAAAAAAAAAAATGACTGAGGAGAGTGAGATGGGTCAGCTGGTATGGGAGCTTGCTGCCAAGCCTGATGATTTCATTTCCATCTGTGGAACCTATAGGATCGATGGAAAGAGCCAACTTGTACATGCAGTGTTCCGATGTCCACATGCCATTCCAAGTATCCCACAACATGAAATCAATTCCACACCAGCCCCATGTTTAAAAGAATGAACGAAATTCACATTTACTGCTGCTTTAAAGTAATTTGAAAAGCAATCATATTGCCTCGACTAATAGAAATTCTAGTTGTTTGTTGTAGTTCTTTTTAATGTTCCTTTAGTAAATCTATGTTTGATGTGATCAAAAAACAAAGAAAAAATAAAACAAAAACTAATTTTCCTTTTTCTTTGACTAAGACACCTTTAAATTTAATCTCATCAAAATTATAAAGCATAGCTCTGCTTACAAGTCTAACAAAACTTCTAAAAGAAAGTAGTTGTAAAAGCAAAATCCTCTGGATATTTCAGCCTTTATAAAATTTTATTTGATTTGTCTTATGAGCCCAGGAAAGGTTTTTTTTTTTTTTTTAATTGCTAAAAAATGTTTAGAAGAAGAGACTATTGTTCTTGTTCAGAACAGATTGTGAGTGTATTTTTACCAGAAACCTGTGTCTCCTGATGTAAACATTCCAATATGAGCAATATTGAAGTGCTGAAGGGCAGTCCTGTATGTGGGCAGATGCTGTCTAATAACAGGCTTTATTCATTTGTCTGTTCACTGTCTGCTCAGAGACTGGGTTTAATATCTGTGTGACTCAAAGCCTTGCTCTTTTATGGCTTGGACGTGTTCTCATGCTTCCATGGCTGCTTGTGATATCAGATCAGTAGTGTGGTCCTGATGATCACAATGACAGCCAACACCAAGGATTGGCCAGTAGTGTGGTCCTGATGATCACAATGAGACCCAACACCAAGGATTGGCCATTAGTGTGGTCCTGATGATCACAATGACAGCCAACACCAAGGATTGGCCAGCAGTGTGGTCCTGATGATCACAATGACAGCCAACACCAAGGATTGGCCAGCAGTGTGGTCCTGATGATCACAATGACAGCCAACACCAAGGATTGGCCAGCAGTGTGGTCCTGATGATCACAATGACAGCCAACACCAAGGATTGGCCAGTAGTGTGGTCCTGATTATCACAATGAGACCCAACACCAAGGATTGGCCATTAGTGTGGTCCTGATGATCACAATGACAGCCAACAGCAAGGATTGGCCAGCACTGTGGTCCTGATGATCACAATGAGACCCAGCACCAAGGATTGGCCAGTAGTGTGGTCCTGATGATCACAATGAGACCCAGCACCAAGGATTGGCTGGTCTGTACCAGGCTCTGTTGATTTTTCAGTTTATACTCACTTCTGGAATTTCCACACCAGCATAAAGTTGATAAAATCATTTTCCCCATTTTCCCATGGAAAAACTCAACCAAAAAGAAAACTGTATACCCCCTCCCAGATTTGGTGACTCTAACCATCAAACTCTTAGCCCTTAAAATACATGAAATGCTAACATTTTTCAGGAAATGTTGACCTAATTCTTTTGTTACTCTCTCCTCAAATAACATCAACATTTATTTATGTTTGTTATTTTGTAAAGCCCAATCCCTTGTGTGTGTGTGTGTATGTGTGTGTTTGTGTGTGTGTGTGTGTGTGTGTGTGTGTGTGTCTGTGTGTGTGTGTAAGTTAGAAAAAAAATTGGGGGAATTGATTTTCTACTGCTACCATGTGGGAATTAACTCTGGTTTGTTAATTGTGCTGAAAAATAAATGCCTTTACTTCCAAAGTCATCCTTCTAATTTATAACATCAAAACTTTGAGAAGTACTACTTCATTAAAAAGCTGGAGAAAACTATTTTCAGATTATTGTTTATTGTTATTGCTTTACACATTGTTTTGAACCTGTGTATAAATACACTTATAGCTGTGACAGTTTCAAAGTCTTAACATATAACATATAAAACAGGTAACACACATGAATGTGGGTCCTGAAGACACGGGGACATTTTCTAACCCCAGAAGCCTCGCTGTCTACAGTATCAATTGTGAATAATAAGGTGAATTCATCTGGAGGAAGAAAACAGACCTAGACAATTACTTAACAAGAAAATTGCTATAAAGTAGGACTAAGTGAAAAGACCATGTGGAGGCTACATATAATTAGGCAGGTTTAATAGTAAAATCAGCTGTATGTGCTTTAAACCTACAATTTTCTTGTCTTCAAAGCATCTCTATGATTGCTCCTTTTAGACAGCTCAGACAATGGAAGGAAGAAAATGTAAAAATGTAGACTGTTGATTCTCTGGGTAGGAAAAAAAGATACTCAGTTGAAGAGTAGGAAGTTTCTCTTTTATTTTAGAAAATATTTATTTTTCTAAACCTCATTGAGTGTGAGGTTGGATTAGATTAAAAAAATTGTCACAAGATGTGATAGGTTTAGAAATTATTGCTTATAAGGTAGAATCTAGTCACACCTTTTTCTCTAGATAAAACTTATGGGAAAATACTCAAGTCCATTCAACACTTATCTCAGAATAAACAAAGTAGAGAATATTTAATTTTACAGCTGTCCATGAACACAAACCAGTACAGTCTATGGACATTCTCCTAGATCTGTAACTTGAATCCATAGACAACATGGTCTGTAGCCTATTTCCTTCTTTCTTTTCTTTTCTTTTGTTTTTTTTTTTTAAGCTCAAAGATATAGACAAGCCTGTAGATATATGATAAAGTAAAAAGACTTATCTGTGTTTTTCTGCTTCATAGAAGACCAAGGCTTGATCAAAGGGGATGGGTGATATAAAATTTACTAAGTGGTAGACCATCCTCGGTCATTTCCCCTGTGCCCGATACCATATCTTTATTATCCTCATGGCAACCTTAATATGTACATTTCTATGTAAGCTTAAATAGAAAGAAGAAACTAATTTGTTAAGGGGCATATGGTATTAGATGATTTTTGTATAGATCAGATTCTAATTTCTAAGCCTTGTGTTTTAACTGAATTTAGAAGATTAGGAAAATATTTGGCATAAAACTACAATTTTGTGAACATCTAAGAGATTATCTACCATGATGTAACGTAAAGTGAACATCTTGACTCTTGTGTATTTCAAGATGTAACTTAGGCAAGGCATAAATGGATTTGGTATCTCTTTGTGAATTGGGGCCATGAGTGAGAAATGACAATTACTCAGTAATTCCAACACCTGAAACCACCACAATCACCAAAATTGGATCCTAACAGAGACAACATATTCAGGATTAATAAATATTGAGAACATGTTTCAAATTTAACATATTTTTAGTTTCTGTGGGTATATTAACATAGTCAGGAGTTTTTCTCAGATACTGTAATTACCAGCATATTGAGCCTTTTTACACTAGAGACTCAACTGAAACTCCTATGTATGACACTTCTGAAATAATGCCAGCTTTTCTCAAGAAAGTTGATATCCAACAGATTTCCACATACCTTGCCTTTTGCAAACAAGACTAGTACTGATACCACTGTCCATAGTAGGTAGGGAGAAGGATCTCCTTCAACTTCTGTGTTACAAAGTGGATTTAAAATGAAGCTCTTTTGGCCTGTCAAGTAATCTTAGAACAGTGGTTCTCAATCTTTCCCTTTCTTTCTTTCTTTCTTTCTTTCTTTCTTTCTTTCTTTCTTTCTTTCTTTCTTGCAATCTCTCTCTGTTTCTCTCTCTCTCTCTCTCTCTCTGTCTCTCTCTCTCTCTCTCCCCATCCCTCTCTTTTTCTTCATCTCTCTCTTTCTCCTTTTCTTTTGTTGTTTCTTTCCTTTCGTTACATTTTGTTCATTTTATTGATTTATTTATTTTAGACTTCTATATCAACTCCCACCTTCCCAGTACCATATATATATATATATATATATATATATATATATATATATTTATCCCCCTCTTAGTCTTCCTTCTTCTCTGAGAAGGGAGAGCTCCACTCTGGGTACCACCGACACACCCCTTGCAGATCAGATAAATGAAGTACTAGGTACATACTTTTCCACTGACATGAGACAAAGTGGCCTAGCTAGGGAAACATGATCCAAAGGCCAGAAAACAGGCAGGCAGGCAGGCTGGCAGGCAGGCAGGCAGGCAGGCAGGCAGGCAAAAGATCTAGGGATAGTCCCCACTCCAGTTACTGGAGCACCTGCATAAAGACCAAGATGCAAATCTGTTACACATGTGCGGGGACCTAGGTCGACTTTGTGCTCGTTCTTCTGATGTTGCTTCAGTCTCTGTGAACTTCTAAGGGTACAGGTTAGTTGATTCAGTTGATTATTCTTTAGACTGCCTGTCATCTTCAGGTTCCCCAATCCTTCCCCCAACTCTTCCAAAAACTCCCTGAGTTCCATTTAAGGTGTGGTTGTGGGTCTTTGCATCTTTTTCCACTGGATGCTGTGTGGAGCTTCTCCAAGGACTGTTAGCCTAGGCTCCTGTCTAAAAGCATAGAAAAGTATCACTTAATAGAGTTGGGAATTGGGGCTTACTCATGGAATCCATCTCAATCTGGGCCAGGCATTGGGTACCTATTCCTTCTGACTCTGCTTTTTGTATTTGTACATCTTGTAGGCAAAACACATTTTGGGCTGAAGATTTTGTGGGTGTGTGGCTATCCTTATACTCCTCTGGGAGTCTTGTCTATCTACAGGAAGTGGTCAATAAAGATCCATATCTACCTCTAATAGGAGTCTTACCTACACTTCATAGACACCTGCTTACTTACTTACCCCATAGACACCTACTTCCCTCATCCTAGGTCTCGGTCATGCCCTAGAGATTGCCCCACAACCCCACCAAATTCTGTTGTATCTCCTCTGAACTTTATATTTTTGATATACAATTGATTTCCCTGTCTCCTTTCCCCTTACTATCTCCCACACAAATCCCTTCCTCCATCCACCTTCAATATCGGTTTTATTTCCCTATCTGAATGACTCTGACATCAAGCTATGTTGCAAATCAATCATGATTAAAAACTGAATGACATTTGTACAAAGACAGGCATGTAGATTAATGGAATAGAATTGAAGACCCAGAAATGAACCAACACACCTATGGTTTTTTGAACTTTGAAAAGGAGCTAAAACTATGTAATGGAAAAAAAAAAATAGAAAAAGACAGCATTTTAACAAAAGTGGTGCTGGTTCAACTGGCAGTAAGCATGTAAAAGAATTCAAATTGATCTATTTTTTCTTATCTCCTTATACAAAGCTCAAGTCTAAATGGATCAACCAAAAGGTTTCAGATGCCAGGAAATCAAGAGCCTTCCAAGGCACCAAAGTTATGACATTAGCTGAAATACCTCACAAAGGAGAGGAAGAACTTATCTAGACTATATTCAGAGAGTAGGCATAGTTTTCTGGCTGAGGGATGTAGCCACGCACCCATCTCCCACGTCTTAACCCAGAATTGCTTCTGTCTAAAAATAATATAGTGGAGTGGAGGAGCGACTGAAGGAAAGACTATCCAGGACTGCCCCACCTGGACATCCATCCTGCATGAAGACACCAAACCCAGACACTATTGCTGATTCCAAGATTTCCTTGCTGAAAGGAGTTCGATACAGCTGTCTTCTGAGAGGCTCTGCCAGATCCTGACCAATACAGATGCAGATGCTTAAGCCAACCATTGGACTGATGGTGAGGACCCCAATGGAGGAGTTTGGGGAAGGCCTGAATGGGCTGAAGGGGTCTTATCTGGCATTAGTGGGTAGGGAAGCCCTTGGTCCTGTGAAGGCTTGATGCCTCAATGTAGAGGAATGCTATGGAGGTGAGGTGGGAGTGGGTAGGTGGGTAGGAGAGCCCCCAACTAGATTCGGGGTAAGGGAAAACAGGAAACAGGATGGTATTTGCAATGTAAATCAATAAAATATCCAATTTAAATAAAATAAAATATAAAGAAAATTATATATCATAGATGAGAGAACAAAATATCAGAAAAAATAAATATTCTAAGATAATTGACTGGATATAGTAGCCTTGGCTGGCTTTTGTGTTCTCTTAGAGTCCTTATGACATCTGCCCAGGATCTTCTGCCTTTTAGTGTCTCTGTTGAGAAGTCTGGTATAATTCTGATAGGTCTGCCTTTACATGTTATTTGATCTTTTCCCTTACTGCTTTTAATATGTTTTCTTTGTTTTGTCTATGTGGTATTTTGACTATTATGTGACAAGAGGAATTTCTTTTCTGGATTAATCTATCTGAACTCCTGTAGGCTTCTTATATGTTTATGAGCATCTTCTTTGGCTTAAGAAAATTATTTATAATTTTGTTGAAGATATTTACTGGTCCTTTATCTTGGGAACCTTTGTTGTGTTCTGTACCTTTTATCCTTAGCTTTGATCTCATTGTGTCATAGATTTCCTGGTTGTTTGGTTTAAAAGCTTTTTGCATTTTGCATTTTCTATGACTGTTGTATCAATGTTTTCTAGAGTATGTTCTGCACCTGAGATTCTTCTATCTCTTGTATTCTGTTGGTGATATTTGCATCTATAATTCCTGATCTCTGTCCTAGTTTTTCTACCTCCAGGGTTGTCTCCCTCTGTGATTTCTTTATTGTTTCTTTTTTCATTTTTAGATACTGTTATGATTTGTTCAATTTCTTCACCATTTGGTTGTATTTTCCTATAATTCGCTACCGAATTTTTGTGTTTCTATTTTAAGGGCCCCTACCCTCCAGATGTTTTGAATCCCACCTTGTCTTTATCTCTCTGAGAACTGACTTGAAATATTCTTGACTTCCCTGATGCTTTTGTCTGAGCTTACTGGGAAGGGGTAATGACTAGACTGTAAAACATAAAAGTAATTTAAAAAAATGCTAACTTCTACTGAATTTCAGAAAAACCAATACCATCCTGGACACTTTAGCATGTGCCTGAATGTGATTAATATTTAAATCTTTAAGCAAGGTAATGAACTATTAAGGGGGTATGATTTCTAAAACTTCATAACTTCTTTAAAATCTATAGACCTTGACAATTATCTTAGAGTTTTTTTTTTTTTAGTTTTCAGAATTTTACTGAAGAATGAATATATTTAGAAATATGCTATTTATAATCTACATTAATACAAAATATAAATATGTTACAAGGAACTTATGATGTATTTTGGGTGACATTAGTTGTAACACAGCAACACCCATCACAAACACATGGGTTTTTAAGTTGCTCCACTGACTATAAATAGCTCACTGAAAATGCTCAGCAATTAAATTGAAATGTGACATCTCTTCTGAACAACAAAAGCAGATATAGTTCTTGATGTTAAAATTGTTCTACTTTTTAAATGCATTGTTCTTGGTGCACATAAATTGCTAGGTCCTATTGATAGTGGCTTTTATATTTAGTACAGTGGTAGAACTTGAGAAAATAAATCCAAAGTTTGTTTTTACTACCATAATAACTGGACTTTGTTCTTTCAGAATCATAAGCACCCCCAAAGTGTGTGCTATTTTCAAATCGAAAAGCTACCCATTTATCCATGTATCAATATAGTTTCACTTGGTAATAAATGTTAAATAAGTTGTTACCAAAGGAAGAAAATGCTTAAGCATTTTATTGCCTATGGGACTAGATTATATACAGTGGATATATATATATATATATAAAATCATCTCATCCACCCACCTATGTGTCTGTGTGTGTGTGTGTGTGTGTGTGTGTGTGTCTATGCATAAATGTTCCTGGAAATGTGAGAGTGTGTGGGTACATATGTGTATGTGTGTATATATATATGTGTGGAAACCAAAAGACAACTTCAAGTGTAATCATCAAGAACAATGTCCATCTCCCTAGGCCTGGGTGTCTTATTGGTTGAAACACACTAAAATGACTATTCTGATTAGTGATTCCCCCAGTATCCATAGAACCTTTTGTATTTGTCTTCTGTTCTTTTATTCCTAGGATCAGAAGCATATGTCATTGTCCCTAGCTTTTTTGTCGGGTCTGGGGACTGAATTCAGATGTTTTGGTTTATAACACATGTTCTTTGTCCAATGTTCTATCTTAACAACATCAATGTTATCTGACATGAAATGCATTTTAATTATAATTTAAATTATTGAACCATCATAGAACTATAGATGGAGACTTACCATCATAATGTCACCCAGGCCAGTTTATTCTAGTACGACATATTTTCACTGAGAAAGAACATGGAAATCTGTTTGTAGTCAAAGGTATCATCTCTATTTATCATTAAAGCTTCCACTTAACCATTGTGTCTAACTAGGTTGAGGACTCCAATCAGCATTGTCTAATTTATACTTTGATTTTCAATTATCTTGCCAATATCCTTATATCAAACCCTCAGACCCACACCCCACCTCCATCTCTGGGCAACTTGAAGGGACCCCTACTGTCTCAAAGTTCCACATTCTACACATCCTTGCATCTCTTGTATAGAGTGTAATGGTAGGCTTTCTTCATTTACTAGCTCTGGCGAGAGCTTAGAACAGCACAGGATGGCCTGATGAAAACTGAAACAAAGGACATCTGTATTTAGGTATGAGTTTCTTAAGTGTTTGGAGACAGGTTCCTCAAAAGTTTTTTTCTTTTTAATAGACTCATCTCTCTCTCTCTCTCTCTCTCTCTCTCTCTCTCTCTCTCTCTCTCTCTCTCTCTCTCTCTGTGTGTGTGTGTGTGTGTGTGTGTGTATGTTATGTATGTATGTGTGAGTATTTGTGCATCTGTGTGTCTAAGTTAAGGGATGAGTACAATATCTATCACATTGGCTACAAAGACCAGAAGAGGACATTGCATTTCCTAGCGCTCTAGTTATAGGTATTTTATTTTATTTGTACACTCAAGATTTTATTCCCCTCCTGGTCTACCCTTGTAAAATCATCCTGAATGTGGTAACTCAGACCCAAAAGGATATGCATTTTATGAACTCACTAATATGTGGATATCAGCCAAAAAAAAGGACAGAATACCTAAAATACAGTCCAAAGAACTCAAAAATGTCAACAAGCTGAAGGGCCCAAGTAAGGATGCTTCAGTCCCACTTGGGATTGAGAAGAAAGCAACCACAAGAGGGAAGGGAGGGAGTGACAGGTATTTGTAAGCCACCTGACATAAGTTTGGGAACTGAATTTTGGTCCTCTGCAAGAACAATCTCTCTTAGCTGTTGTTGGTTCATCTCTTCAGCCATAGACTTTTCTAGTTTAGTTTATGTATTCATATCAGTCAAAATAAGTTTTCTGACCTTTATTTCCTAAAGTTTGATACAGTTGATTGTGATATTTCTCCAAATGGTCGTTTTCCGTTTATCATATATATATATGTGATACTGATGTTAGATTAAATCTGACTGAAATATTGACCTTGTCCAAATAAAACCCACTGTAGTACAGCTTAATAACTAGTTAACTTAGAATTCTTAAGAACAGCTTTTTCAAACACTATGAGTGTTTAGCCTTTGCAGAAGAATTTAGTTCTATTTCATTTATATTTTTTTTCTTGTGTGACACAAGCTCTCTTAAAGCTGAACTTACCTGAGATATTGAAGTATGAGTTTAGAGAGCAGGGAAAAGGCCATTTGAGCAGCAATGATGTGCAACAGAGTCCAAATGGCTTATTTCATGGAGGATTAAAAACACCCTAAAGCACACATAGGGTCTCTTCTCAGCGAACCAAAACAAAGCAGCAGATGAAAACAACATCGAAAAAAAGGGACTGAAAAAAGAGAAAGCAGAAGAGAAAGAAACTCACTACTTGATTCAGGCCTAGAGGATAGGTTGGTATATAATAGATATGCCATACATCAAAACTTTTGTCTGATTTAAACATGTGTGTTAACAGTGATAAGTTAAAATCACTGAGAAATTTTCATTTTTATTCTTTGTTGAAACAACTGTATAAATGTTGATGTGCCTGAAATGCTTTCTCTTATGTGTACACAACATAAAATAGTAATAATAATGAAAATATTCAAAATAATAGAATAAACAGTTCATGTTAGTTTTCAGGGCTCATTGTATTACGTGAGACCCATTGGTTACACTTTGCTTTGTTTTCCATATATGACATGAATATGCCAAGTTAGTCATAGTTTAATAGGAGCAATAGTTATGTGAGTGCAGTTAATAGTCCTTTGTTTTCTGTTGCAGTTCCCTGTCAGCTGAATCATTCCTTGCCAGTAATATAACCTGAACATGGTTTTTGGTATTGATAAAATGAAAGCAAAAATATTGCTTTACAATAATACAGAAGATTACATGTTTTAAGTGCTAACTGTAACACCTGAGACATGCTGTCTGAATAAATGACTGCTATCATGAACGGCAGCCAAAATGTAAATGGTGATAATTATTATTAAGGTTTTTTCTACCCATCAGGGAATCCAGGTGCTGAGAGAAGATCTATATAGACACGCCTAACTATTTTTCTGAATACCGATTGCTCTATGTATAGAATGATGCCCAATGTGGAGTATCTATCTCTTTTGCAAGAGGAGTTTCAACATTCCACAGATAAGAATAATAGGGACAGGGTGAAAAAAGGTCTTACCTGAAGTCATGGTGATAATAGGTTGTTGATGTCTTTAACATAGTGTAGCTATTCTGCCTTCAGCTTTTGGAACTTGAACATCTTTCTGGGCATTTCTATACTGTGTACAACTGAAATTAAACCAAATGTGACACCCTTTGTGAGACTTGGTAAAAGGCAGCAAGTAGGAGAACAGAAAGCTAATAATGTATCATTCCATTTAGACACTAACCATATGACAATTTCAGATTAAACTTGAAGATGATTTTGCAGAAGTGGAATGTGGATCAGTGTTAAAATCTCCCACTCAACCTTGAGAGCGCATTTGCCAATGCTGCTAGATTCAGCCATTATTTTTTTTTTTCAAAATAAATCACCTTTCGTCATGCTCCTTTCTGTCAGTGCATTGCCAAGTTTTCACCTTGACTTGACATTTCAATCATACTTGTTTATCTGTTTTTCCATTCTCTATAATCATTAAAGCATTAACTTTGTCAAGGCTGGTTTTTTCATTTCTCATGCCTGGTCCTTCCATTTTCACACCTATGCCTCTGGACCCTGTGCTGCATACTAACCAATTAGAGTTGTGACAGTGGGCTGTGACTCCTTTCTCCCCTTTGCTGTTGGGCTGTACATCATTTCAAGCTTGTTCTTTATGGTCAGCCAAGACCACCCTTGCTCTGGTGCTCATGTTACAATGTATTCTTTGTTCATAAGTTCTTTGTCCTTGCCTCATTTTGCACATTTATGTATGCAATAACAAGTAGGTGTTTTTAAAGAGGCTGTGATTTGGAGGACAGTGGGGAGAGGAAATGAAGGGGGAGGGAGAAAAATTAATCAAATTATAATTTTGAAAATTAAAGACTAAAGAAGACAGGAAGGCATACACAGATTTTATATATATATACATACATATATATATAGAAAGAGAGAGAGAGAGGGAGGGAGGGAGAGAGAGAAAGAGAGAGGTGGGGATAAGAACAATGTCATTACACTGAGACATTTCACTATCATACTGTGCTGCATAGGAAATGTTACAGAAAGACATATTATATATACATATCAATATATAATTATATGTACATATACACACACACACATATATATATGTATAATTGTAAGAATGCTCCCTATGCTTAGTATCAGATTTGAGAAGTGCTGGTACATTTTTTCCCATTTTATGATTTAAAAAAGTTAAATGAGATCTAAACATAACAATTTTATGTATATATTGGCATTTTTCACTATACATACAATGTCCTACAGAATAAACATCTTTATAAATTTTCATCTTTCATGAAAGGTTTTTACCCATTGTGCAGTAACATCCTATTGGCTTTCCCCATTAGTACCTGCCACCATCTCTCCCTGTTCTATGGGTTTGACGGTGATAATCAGCTGATGTAACTGTCATGAAGCGTAAGTCGATTGACGGCAAGCTTATTTCACTTAGTATAACGTCCTCCAGCTTCAGAGTTGTAGCACATGAAATTTTACTGCTGAATAAAATCACATGGTCTGTTATACAAATTTCCCAATGGATTCCTAAAGTGATGAACATGTAGGGTTTCCCCACTACAACTAATATTGCAATGAATGTTGAAATAAAAACATTGTGCAATATAGATTTCAAAATTTTGTATAAATATCCTAATGGATCATTGGTGTTTTATATAATAGTTCTATCAGTTTTTGAGGAATGCTATTTTATCGAACTTGCGCCAATAAGTTTTCTGTTATTTATTTTAAAAAACAAAACAAAAACTTGTTTTTGAGGAAATAGGCATCCCAACAAATGTGAGAAAGACATGGTCTTTATTGGCTTTTTTTTTTTTTTTTTTTTTTTTTTTTTTTTTTTTGGATGAGTAGTGTTCAATATTGTTTTTTTTGTGTGCATTTTCTGGCCATTTGTAAACTTCTTTTGGAAAATTTCTAATACACCTATTACTAATGGTGTGCTGTGTTGGCTTTGAGTAGTAGGGGTTATCACTCATTCATTTGGCATTTCAGACCTTACTACTTAGGTGGTTTGCAAATAATTCCACCTTAATGAGTTGTCTTTTCACTCTACAAGTAATTTCTTTGCTGTTCAGAGCCATTGAGTTCAACGCAGTCCTGTTCTCCTCAATTTAATTTTCCAAAAGCCTGTGCTTTTGTTATTGTCACCAAGAACTCTGCCAAGACCCGTGTTAAGAAGCTTATCCTCTTCTGCCTTCTAGACATATAACATCAGAATGTACATTTCAGCTTTAAAGCTCTTTTGACTTAGTATACATTTGGGCCTTTGCCTATAAATGTACCCCTATGGAGTCTGTTAAAAATGCTGTGAGTGTGGATACAGGTTTATTTTTTACCTCTCTGCCCTATACCATAGTTCCAAGTGTTTGACTTTATGATGGTAGCATACTTTTTGTTTATTAAAGTTTGTTATAAATACTTTGGTATAAGAGAATATGAAGACTTCAACTTTGTTCTTTTATGAAAGTCTATTTACTTATTACTTTTTATGTGTATTTCTGAGTGCTTGTGTGACTTTATGTGTCTATATGAATGGAGAATCTTGTGAAGGAAGGGTAGGATTCATAACAGGAAGTTCCAGACAGTTGTAATCTGTTGTGTTGGTGCTGAGAACTGGACCCCAAGTCCTCTGGGAAAGCAGCAAGCAATAGAGCTGTAGAATTGTGTTTGTGTTGGGTTCTGGGATAAAGAAACACCCTGAAACAGAGGCAGAAAGCAGGGGTGGGGATGTGGGGGTGGAGGGAGGTGGAGGGGTGGAAAACCTCCAGGGAAGGGAGTTGTGTGAATGGAGTGGTGGTTCAGATCGGGTAACAGAGTCGTGCGTGTCTCCATAATAAAATCGGGTCGTTGGAGTGAGGCACGGGGCCGATAAAGAGATAAGAATTTATTTATTTTTTAATATTTACAGCAACACATACATATTTTAAGAATTTTTCTTTTCTTCAAAAATTATTGTAGGGTTTTTGATAAAATTGTATTATATTTGTGAAACCTAAGCTTTTTTAAATCTTAACAATACCGTCTTCACCTCCGTAAATGTAAGATGTTATCAAGTTTTCTTTTGCCTTCTTCAGTTTCTTTCAGTAATCTTTGAAAGTTTTTAAAAAGTAATAGTCTAATCTAAAGTAATTCATTTTGATGTTATCACAAGTAAAATTAGTATATAGAAACGCAGAAGATTTATTGGGCTCAATAGATGTTTCATGGCATCTTTACTGTCTTCTATATGTAAGATCTTGTCATTCACAAATAGCGATAGTTCTGCTTCCTTTCGACTTGGATGGATTCTATTGCTTTTCCTAAATTAATTGTGATAACTGATGTTGCCTGTGCCCTGGACTACTGGTTACCTCCCCGACCCTACCTGCCCTTGGGAGTTGGGTATGAGGCGGTGCAGTGTCAACAACACAGACTCCACAGCAAACTCTCAGAACACTACTCCAGTCTTCTTTAATATCATCCACCCATGCCCCCATTGGTCTCAAGAAAGCATCTCTTTTAAACAGCAGTTCCTTACTGGCTGGCATTTTCTGCACCATCAATCCTTGGTCTCTCAGGCAGTCCTCAATCAGATCCTCCCGCTTTTGCTGCTGTGTGGCCCCAGTGTATACATAGAGGCAGCCCTACTGTTCCTGCTACAAACTGCGTCTCACATTTTTTCCTGTCTACTTAAATTTCCCCCTCTATCTTCTTCCTGATATTGTTACAATGCATATACTGTTCTTCTTGATAATACCTTACTTTTTAATATAAAATCTAAACCTAAAACGTACCTGGCTTGACTTTAAGATTTATGATTATATCTTCTATTTGCCCAAGTTTGTCCTTCTAGCTTCCTAATAAAGAGTGTAGCTTAGGACCTGGAGAGATGGCTTGGTGGTTAAGAGCATTGGCTGCTCTTCCCTAGGACACAGGTTTAATTCCCAGCACCTACATGGCAGTATACAGCTATCTCTAACTACAAGATCTGACAGGCTCACACAAATATGCATGCAGGTAAATATCAATAAACATAAAATAAAAATCAGTTTAATCATCATTTTCTTCATCTCTGGGATATCTGTTTTGTATCTTGATCTCCTCAAAAATTATCTCTGCTTTGATTGAATTTTGTACAATTATCTTGAGTTTGTATTATTAGGGTCACTTTAAATTCTTCATCAGTTAGTTAAAATAATTCTATTTCTTAAAGGTGAGCTTCTGAGAATTTATTTTGGTCTTTTTATTCCACAACATTTTCCTGTTTCTTTTTTGTATCTCTTAGGTTTTAGTTGGTTTCCATTCGTTTTTTAAAAAGAATCCACTGTTTCGTGTCTTCATGGACTTTGTTCAAAGAAAACCCGAACTGTGTCAGATACTTTAGGGGGTTCTGTAATACCCGAACGGTGTCAGAATACTTTAGGGGGTTCTGTAATACCCGAACGGTGTCAGATACTTTAGGGGGCTCTGTAATCATTTGTTGCTGTGACTGTGTATTAGAGAGTGTCATATAGAAGCTAACCTTCCTATCAGAAACTCACAAAGCAAGGTTTCCTCTGCATTCCTTTTGCAACCCAGTGAGTTCTCTAGGTCTACAGTAGCAAAAAGTGTTCCTCTCTTGTTACCAGCTGCCACCAGGTATCTAAAATATGCCAACTCCCCTGTCTGCATTCATCTTTGATCTTCTCTGTGAATGCCATCCTGACATGTGCTTATTCAGCAGCTATTTCTCCTCCAAAGGAAAACCTTTACCTCTGCCCTGAGCATGTCCATCACCAGAATCTATCTTCCATCACTTCTTTTTTTTCTAGTCTCCTCACTTCTTCTCCATTTCTCCAAGGGAAGAAGAAATCGGAGAGCATCGTCTCTAATCCCTAGGGTCGAAGGAAGGACTGACAAAATAACTGAAATCTTTCTCCTTAGATATTTTAATGCTTTGTGGTTTTCTGCAGTATCAAAAAAGGAACAAATTTTGCCATCTTTCCTATCACTTTTTAAAACCTTACTTCTTCAATGCACAGGGCACATAGGGCTTTAAATCTATATCTCTTTTTATCTAAAAATAATATTTATTTGTGAAAAATAACTTTTATGAAACTATAATATAACTGCATTATGGACACTTCCCCCCTCCATCCTCCAGACCTTCCTATTAAAATTATGCTTATTTTTATTAATTATTGTTACATTCATTGATGTATATGTGCATGTGCATATAAGCATGTATACAGATATGTGATATGTGTGTGTTCCCAAATACAGAAATGCAACTAGTTCAGTCTGTATAATGTTTTTGTGTTTGTATCATGTTTTTTAAGATGATCATCAGTTATGACATGTCTACTGTCTTCCATAGTCTGATTCTGTTAAGGCAGTCATATTAGTACCACTTATGGATGCAGAGTCTGACATTCCTAGCAGACGCAGTCTCATAGCAAACTTCCTGTTCCTCTGGCTTTTTCTGCCCCCTCTTCTGCAATCATCCCCAAGCTTTAGGTGCGGAAACTGTGTTGCAGATATATCAGCTGAGATTCTCTTTCACATTTTTTTCTTATTTTGATTGATTGTGACTTTCTGTAATGGTCTTTGTATGGTTGCAGACAAAAGTTTTCTAGGTGAGGAATAAGAACTAAACATCTCAGGTGTGAGAGCTAATGTATAGCGTGTAACTAAAGATTATATTGTTTTAGGACAATGGTGATTGAAGGTTCTCCTCCAAGATCCACAACTTCACCAGCCCCACCTATTCATGTACCTCTGTGTCTTGTTACCTATTTCTTTTCCATCAAGGTGAATTTGTGCTGCCCAAATGCCCCTGATGTATTGCCTTCCCTGGAGCATAGTCAACATATTATAGATTCTTAGAGAAAACTGTCCTTCTCTTTCCCAGCAGCTGATGACTGTCAATAGATCCTTCACTAGGAAGAGGGTTTTATGCACAAATCATCCTAGGATTTAGTTTTGCTTGGGAAAGGACAGGTTTTTTGCATTCATGCTGTCACAACTGCTGTGAGTCCTTACATGGAGCTGTCCTGATGTGTCAGAAGAATGCATTTTCTTGTAGTCTTCAGTCTCTACTAGTTTGTACACACGCTATAGTCCCTAAACATGTAGTATAGGTTTTATGTTCTATCTAGGGATGAATATTCTGCAGTCATTTTGTGCACGTTGAGCAGTTGTCTCTGTGATAATCAACAACTACTACAAATAGAAGCTTCTCTGAGGAGGGTTGAGATCTATGGATCTGTGATTATAAGAATAAGTCTTTAAGAGTCAGTTTAATGATATGCTATTTAGTGGGGAAATAGCAGAAGATTCCTTTGCCACCAGGACCAGCAACATCATGTACTGGGCCTGCTTTCCCAAGTGCTGTAGCTGGTGAAGGTCAGGGACAGCTCTCGAAAATTCATGACCCCATGGGCAGTTTTCTCAAAAGAAGAAGGTGACAAGGAATAGTGGCATCATGTAGACATCTGTATTGTGGTCAGCTTTCTCACACTCATAACTTTGGGGCTGTTCACCGACACATGTGCCACAGGTTTCATCTCCAATGTGCTGACCTGGGCAAAGCTCAGGCCCATTCTCCAGAGAGCTGTTGCTGATGAGAGGCTGTGCTAGCTCTCCAGCATATTGCAGCCAGTGAGGGCTGGGGTCTATTTTCCACAGCCCCCTAAATATCCATGTGGTCCTAGGTGTCTGCCCCTACAAGAGATGTCCTCATGTTCTCTAGTAGTAATATGTACCAAAGACATTGACCATAACCCCTGCTACTGTGTAGCCACAAACCCAAACATAGCCTACAGAGGCACATCTGGCTGGGACTTCACCATGGTCCCAGGTAACAGGGCTGGCCACTGTCAATAAGCCACTCCCCTCTGCCTTCATTTCTCTAGTTCCACTATCTTCATGATGGTCAAGCTGCTCTACTGGTCTTTCTTGCCCATCTGTCCTCCATCTCCTCACACAATGTGGTGACTCCCACTGCAGGATGGCCATGTGGCTGGTGGGATTCTGGGTGACATCCCCGGGCAAGAAAGACTCCATGGTTTCCTGTGCCAAGCACAGGAGGGCGTGTCTTTGGGTGGCATGGAGGTCTTTATGTCCACAGGTCTTTATTTCTCTTCCTCCTACCATGCTGCACTCTGTGGTAATAAACCTGTGGCCATCTTCCTCAGCTCACATCGTGAGGCATGGCAGAACTCTGTCATCCTGACTGGACTCGGTTCGATTTGATGTGTCCTAGACATAAACAGCTTTGTCCACCAGGCTAGGGTAAAAAAGAAAAAAAGGACTGCCATCTGCTCTGCCCCTGACTGATATAAGAACAACACCAACAAGGTATCTCTTTTCCCAATGACGTCTTGGACATCATGTTTCTAAATCATGTAAAAGGCTGATGTTTTACTCTAAGTTACTTATTCACTGGATGGTGTCTGACTCTTATTATGAACATACAATCATTTCATGTGGTTGATATATTTTATTTGTATAGTTACTTGCAACATATTTATTTTGTTCCAACTGTTACATTCTTCTCATTTTCATTTCGTGGTATTTCTCAGCCACCTCTGATTCATGTTTTTCATCCCCTTTCTCTTTCCTTGTGACTTCTCTTTATAGTGGCCTAGTATTTATTAAAGCAACAAATAATATGAAAATGTTAAAATAGTTATTAAAAGTCACTAAGAAAGAGAAAAGGGATGCAAAACACAGGTCAGAGGTGTTTAAAAGAGGAAAATGTAGCTCATTTACTTACGATCGTAGACAAGGGTATATGGTAAGTTAAATGTTTGAGTTTCAGGTCTTTGGCCTCTACGGAGATTTGTTCCCATTTCAATATGAATTGCTTCCCAGAACCTGTGCTAAGCCATGCAACATACACACCATAGAAAGTGTACAGACCATTCCCTGGCCATGAACCTGGGCAATTCTATAGCTATTAAATATTTTCCCTAGATCCTATGTACTTCAAGTGGTTTAATTCTATACAATCATACTAATGTCTTTAAAAATTAATAATTGTAAGTCCTATACAGATTTCTGAAACTTAAATGAGAAAAATCAAGAAAAAATATCTAGCGATGTACATTTACTGAATGAATCTAACAATCCTTCACCTTTATTACTTTTCTTCCAACCTATTTACTTTCTTCTTATTGTCTGGCAATACTCCCAGCTCTGTAGAGCATACCCCACTAGAATCAGAACATAGATTTTTACTATGTGCCTTAGGCAGAAAATGAAGTGCAGAGCTGAAAATTTCCAAATGAATTCACTCTGCATTTGTAGGAAAACAAAATAAGTATAAAAACTGCTTTGAAAATAGATTTTCATGCAATAGATACCTTTACCATATTTTTCTGGGCTACTTAGCATATTGTGATTTCTTTAATCTTTTCATTTGGACATTTATAATGAGAAGAATTAAGTGATTATTGTGTGTTTCCCAAACACAATTATATATCACAGTCTCCTGGGCAGGTTATCTAGAAATGCAAATTCCTAAACTTTACTTCAGAAAGTCTTGCTTAGTAGATGGATATATGATGCCATGAATCTGTTTTTAATTCCTCATTGGGTCACTGAGCCTTTGAACATCTAAGCAATTACTAGGAAAATTTATACTTAATTGTCTGTGTCTTTCTCTGAAACTATTATGCATAATATTCTCTCTCCATTTTGAAACCTATTTTGAATGGACTATTCAGCCACTGTGAATATGTTAATTCCATATGAGCAAATAATTGTACAATCCAAGCATCAAATTTAAAGTCATTTGTGAAAAATATATTAGAAGCTTTGTAGTGACTTGGCCATATAGAATAAGCTTAACATCTGAAAGATTTGGTGGTTTTCTAATTTATTGTACTGGCTGTGGCTGGTTTTGTGTCCCCTTGAGACAAGCTGGCGTTATCACAAAGAAAGGAGCCTCCCTTGAGGAATGCCTCCATGAGATCCAGCTGTAAGGCATTTTCTCAACTAGTGATCAAGGAGGGAGGGCCCAGCCCATTGTGGGTGGAGCCATCCCTGGGCTGGTAGACCTGGGTTCTATAAGAAAGCAAGCTGAGAAAGCCAGGGGAAGCAAGTCAGTAAGTGACATGCCACCATGGCCTCTGCATCAGCTTCTGTTTCTTGACCTGCTTGGATTCCTGTCCTGACTTTCTTTGGTGATGAACAGCAATGTGGAAAGAGTAAGATGAATAAACCCTTTCCTTCCCAACTTGCTTCTTAGTCATGATGTTTTGTGTAGGAATAGAAACTGTGACAAAGACAATTATCCTCATTAGATTTAATATAATCACCTAAGCTTGGATAATACATTAATAGTAAATGTAATATATAAGAAACACCAGAATGTAAAAATTAAAAACTGTTAACATTGAAATACTTCGCCATCATTTGCAATATATGATTTCACTGCCAGAAGAACAAAATTAAGTCATTAAAACTCGAATTCAAATGTAATTGCCCTGGAGGACAATACTCTGATACCAGTCTGAAATGCAATAATGTCTTTTGAAAGGAAAAGTGAGAATAGAAATTGCTTACATTCATTGTATGCAAAAATATAGAAAGGTAGGGTAAGATAGGTGATGGGTAAATTGGCATTTATTTTCTTTTGTTTTTATATTTAATGATTAAATATATGTAAAGGTTTTCAAAGAACCCAGTATAGAATATAGGAGTAATGTCTCCAATTAAATTTAATTATGCAGTTCAACATCTATATCAAATATGAGGATTTGCTTCCAGTTAACCAACCTCTTGCATACATAAATAGAACAGTCTGAGCTGAACTTGGGTGTAATTAAAGTCATGGCATTGTTGACATTATATCGTGGGTTTAGTTTAGGGTTTAAACTCACTACCTCTGTCTCACCTCAGACCTGTATCAAAGGCATTGAGCATATTTACGAAGGAGAACAGCAGCTTTAAGCCAGAAGAATAATCATCAAGGAAGAAAAAAACCAACCTAACTGTTTGGAAAACTTGGACTAAAAACATCGTTATTATTGTCCATCACTCAGACGGTGGTTTAAATAAATGAAGTGTTCAGAAGCATGCAGTGAGCTTTCTTAGGGGTCTTGATTAACTCAGGAAGCAACTTCACTGATTACATTTCTCATCAGCCTGTTTATAAAGTGGGAGCACACTCTGAGAATCCTTATAGATAAGTTAATACTAAAGAGATCATTAGAAATACATTTTTGTGTTTCTTTGGAGCATTTTACTAGTGAAGTCACTCCTTTGGAGAATATAAAATATATAAATCATACAGAGACACGTGAACCTACCTGAGTTTCATGAAACCTGGGACAGGAGCAAGTCTATCCCAGTGTGGATCAGGACTCAGGAAAGCTGCACCTTTCCATTTATAACTTGCTCTCAGCTCTAACAAAATCTTCTACCTAGCAATTTCCTGCTGTATGTATGAGATATATCCTAAAGAATGGGGCACAGTGAGACTCCCTGTAAACATCCTATAGTTCATAGTTGTCTTATGCGTTGTAAATTTTGCAGTCTTCCTGAGTCTTAGAATCTTCCTTCCTTTTCTTAGGAAGAACTATTTCAATTCTGAAGGACTAGATGTACAACATACACATTTTGTGTCTTATTTTAAGTAAAAAAAAAAATAGAATTCTGTAATTGTTTTATTTACCTATCTAATTATACATATATGTCTATAGGTCTATTTTGCTTTAAAATACAAACAAAAATGCTTAGCACAATGACACATAACCTGTGATCCTAGCATCACAGAAATGGAGAGAAGCATGTGGGGGGTCAGGGGGATTGAAAAGGAGGAAAACAGTATTAAATTATCCACAGCAATAAGGAAGTAAGTAAGTATGAATCACTCACAAAAGGACTGCTGCTTCAGAAGAAGAAACAGATCTAGGGGCCAAACACAGCCCTAAATTTATACCGGTCTCAGCATACAAATTGTTTTTAAAGCAATAGAACTTTTAATTGGGGGAATCTGGAAGAAAAGATACTTCAGTATTTAGGGAGTTCATGCATATGTATTTCTATTTAGCATCAATTGTTAATGTCAAGATCTTATTTAATAGCGCCTTTTAAGATACCACTTAGTGTAAGCCTTCAACTTTACTCCATAAAATATTTATTCCTAGTTTTGTGAAATCTAAAATATAAAGTTTGTTATCAATTCAAATACTATCATAATGTATATTTTAGTTCTTTGTATCCTTGCTCTTGTTATTTAACAGAGAGAGATGGTGTGGTAAGTGGGTTGGGAATGGGGAGGATATGCCTATGTGGGTTATGTCCCTTAATTTTCAAATATACATAAGATCAAATTCACAACCTTAATCATGTGTGTGTGTGTGTGTGTGTGTGTGTACCACCTGCATGCCTGAAGTCAACATAGTCTGGAAGAGGGCATCAGATTCCCCCAAACAGGTATTAGTTGCAAGCCAATTTGGGATCTGAAACCTGGTCCTCTGCAAAAGTAGTCAGGGTCCTTCACCATGGAGATACTCTTCCTGCCCTAATTGACTGTATGTAATATACAATATACATCCAGTGACATTAATTTCATTCACTTTGGCCACTGTTGCTACTATCCATTTGCAGAACTCTCTTATTTTGTACCCACAACACAATTCTGATTCTTTCTTCATCCCCATTCCCAGCAACCAGCATATGTATGACTATTTCTATGAGGTTAAAAGTTCTAGGTAATATGACCTTAGGAATGTTTAGCCATAGATGTCTGACTCATTTTACTTGATGAAAATACCTCTTTCTAAACATTGACCTGACACATATTAGGCCATTTATACCAGCTAGAGTCTTCATCTCTTGGTCAGTAGAGCTTTCCTAGAGCGCTCCATAAAACCTGGCTACATGTGGACTATAATTGCAACCAATTCTTTACTGGAATTCACAGTTTCTATGCCAATGCATCCTCACTTCTGCCACAATGATGATTCACCCCAAGGGAAAAATTCAGATGTTAATGTTACTGGAATGAGACATTGTGGTATGTATGCCATGTCAGGAAGCTGTTTACTATACTTATGAGTAGAAAGTTTCAGAC
Organism: Micromys minutus; assembly: GCF_963924665.1. Lineage (NCBI taxonomy): Eukaryota > Metazoa > Chordata > Mammalia > Rodentia > Muridae > Micromys > Micromys minutus. Next base: position 11,917,597 of record NC_137978.1, read on the forward strand.
TTGGTGACCTTTTGGGGTATTTCCCAACATGAAAAAGTTGCTCACATTTCTAGGTAGCATTAATGTAAATTTAATTACTTGGTATGCCTGTGGTATAATTTTTCTTCCCTGTAAAGGTAGGTCAGCACATTAGAAAGGTTAAGAATCTCATTCTAATTGGAGCCACAAAACATCGTTAATTAAATCCCCACAGGAGCCCTGCTAGATTGAACTACATATACTGAACTCATAGAAGATTAAACAGTATAATTCTTTTTACCTCTCTGTAGAAGTAGAATATATTTTATTTTTCAATTATGATCTTTAAAATGCATAGTTACATCCTTTTCCTAGCTATTAGATTTATAGGTTTATGTCTTTTGCAGGAAAGTGTTTCTTTAAATACATATTTCATTAATAATGCTAATATTATTAATGATCCATGCGGGGTCCTTTACTCCAAATAAGAGGTCCCATGGTTTAATTCTTATTTCTGTGTTTCCTAGGACAAATCATACCAGGCTATCTTTCTGTCCTTCATGTAGCTTTGCAATGAATCCTTGCTAGTCTATAGTAAAAGGACTTAAGAGTCCCACAAGAGAAATTAAAGGGTCCAATCCAGTTCCTTCTAGCAAAACTGTGCATATGATGTAGTATAGCCAACTTCCCAAGTGTGCTCTGAAGCATTTTTACTGTAGGTAGATTCAAAGTGTATTTTTACCTTTCTTTATAGTTATATTTGCCCTCCGGTGGTCCCTATGAAGTTCAGGCAATGCAGGATAGTTCCTTTATTTAAAGTTTATGACGTTTTCCTGGGAAAGAGATTTGTCAATAACATTTCTATTGGATTTTTTATATTGTAAATGGTAAAGCAGTGTTTTCTAGAGCATTCTCCCAGTATTTCTTCCTGCTTGTGAAATGTAAACATCCAGACTTACTTGGCCAGATCAAATAGCCTGGTCATAGTCCTGTCTGTGGGGTCTGAACCAAGAAAAATCTAAGTTCAGATTTTTTTGTTTGCTTGCTTTTTTAATGCAAAAAAAAATCTATATTAGAGGAAATGGTTTGGCTTTCTGTTAGAGCCACCTTTGTATCTCTTTCCAGGCTTGGATTGTCAAACTACTAAGCAGAGAAACCCTGATCTTGATTTATAGAGTCGATTTGAACTTTTCCTAGGCCAGAAGAAGAATATAAGTACTTGATGCGCTAGAGAGATCGAACAACAGAAGAGGGCAGATGCTTTAGGTGATTCATCCCATTCCCTACTCTACAGAGGAATAAGGGACAGTGGCCTAGAGATTTAGAATGCTCAATAAGATGAATAACTAAGTCAGCATTAGTTAGTTATAGCAAGTACTCCTCAAACTTCCTGGAAAGAAGCACTGGCTTTTCATAGACTAGCCACCGTTTGGGTTGGGTGTGTATGAAAACTTCCAATTTAGAGAATTCATGAACAAACACACCCTCAATTACTTTAAAAAATATTTTATTGATTTTTTTTCCTCTCATCTCTCCATCTTTTCATATTTGCCCTCTGTCCCTCAACATTTTCAGCAAAATTTAAAAAAATTAATTAACTAATTAATTAAAACAATCTCACTATAGAAGCTTCTGTGTGTCACACAATATGCCATTTTTCCAAATATTCTTCCATGCAAATGTTCATTACAATGAGGCATTAGTCTATTTGAGATTCTGTTTGTTTCTTATCTTCTCTCCAGCTTCATCTACTTTTATTACATTTATTTATTTATTTAATTATTTATTTATTTATTTATTTATCTATCTATCTATCTATTTATTTATTTATTTATTTATTTATTTATTTATTTATTTATTTATTTGACAGTCTCTCTAAATACCTATAACTGTCCTGGAACACACTATGTAGACCTGGTGACCTCAAACTCACATAGATCCACCTGCCTCTACCTCCTGAGTAATAGGATTAAAATTTTCAGCCACTTCACCCTGGTTATTAAAATTAACACTCAACAGGTAGGTTTCATCTTGACTATATTTTGTTCCTGTTGACTTCATGTCTTCTGTTCCATCCTCCTTTCTCTGTATCATCAGTTCCCTTCACTCTTCAGGCCCCATTCTTATCTCATGTCATACGTCCTACAACCTTGCTCCTCCCGCATCCCCTGTACCTTTATCATGGTTTTCTGTGTAATTTCACACACACACACCCTCACAAACACCCTCACACACACACACACACACACACACACACATACACACACACACATACACATACACATACATACACACACACAGGGAAAAAGAAAGAGTATTGAAACTAAAATTATAAGAATAAACTCTAATATCTAGGCTCAGAAACATAGTCAGAATTACAATTACTTTATAATGTATGATTCCCTTACTAAGTTACGAAAAAAAATAAAAACAAAATTCTGGCATGTTATATTTCAACCACTGGTTACTGTGTTATAGATTTTTGTGTGTCATATTTATTATCTGCAAACTGCAAATGGTAGCTAAAGAAGCAAACATACTTCTTATGCTGGTTAGTTTAAGACAACTTGGTACTACCTATAATCGTCTAAGAGTAGAGAATCTCAAAGGATTAAATGTTTTCACAACATCAGGCCACAGGCTAGTCTATGGGGCATTTTCTTAAGCAGTGCCTGATGGGAAAGAACCCACCCCATTGTGGGTGGCTTCACCCTTAAGCTGGTAGTCCTTGGTGCTTTAAGAAAGCAGACTACGCAAGGCATGAGGCACAAGCCAGTAAGCAGAACCTGTCTGTGGCCTCTCTAACAATTCCTGCCTCTATTTCCCTGCCCTGATTGAGTCTATATCCTGACATCCTTCATTGATGAACAGTGATGTGGAAGTGTAAGACAAATCCTTTCCACCCCAATTTGCTTTAGATTGTGGTCTTTCAACACAACAATAGTAACCTAAATGAGGACACTCCTCATCTGTATAAACTAGGTATGAAGAATAAGACACAAAACAAAATAAACAAAACAAAACCCAAAACAACAAAAGCTTTTAAAAAAACCTAAGACAACAAAATACTTTAATGGAAAAACATCATTAGAATAGTATTAATATGTATGCACTTTTGCATGCTAAAATACGCTACCATCCAGAAATGGGATGAACATGGGCAATCAGTGAGCTGGCTAATGGAAATGTAGATAATATGATAAGCAAACTGATATAACATGTAATGAATACTCATGTATGCCAGGTAATGATCTACATCCCTGAAGATAATTCCTGTATCACTCACATTACTCCATATCACAGAGCAACCTGAATATAAGAAAATCAAAAGCATAGGGATACCATAGTTCACATGTAGTTTTTCACATGTATCTTTGGGAGCTTGCATGTTAGTCTGAAGAGTTGTTTACAATTGACAGACTTTGAACATAGGCAGAGTTTTATATAGAAAGATAAGAAAGTGCCATAAACATGCTTTAGGTACCAAAGGACATGACCTTATTAATATTCACCAACTATGTTGTTTGAAGAATTAAGCATAGCCTTGTACCTTATTAAAGTTTGGGAAATAAATGTCTTAAATACATTGCATGATGAATATGAAGAAAATAGGGATTTTTAACAAGTTTGACACATCTTAGATTATTGAATTTGGGGCACTTTACATACCAAACTAGAGGTGTCCAATCTGATTTACTGTAAAAGTAACTTTTATTCCACAGATTTCATCTTGGAGGCTTACTGTTGAATAAATTCATTTTTTTCTAGTTCTTCCTGAACTTTGGCTGGTTCAACTCAGCTGTTCTGGCTCAAACTCCTCTCCAAGCTGACTAATTCAATCTGTCTTCTCTTTGCTTCTCCTGAATTGCTCTGCTTGGCCTTATATGAACTTAGGCATTATGTTCTAATTTTATGGATCCTTCTCCTTCACTGGCTCATTCTGTTTTCACCTGTGTTTATCATGTTACCTCTTTCTATATCCTGAAACAGTCCCAATAAAACTGCCATACTGCCCCCACCACACACACACACACACACACACACACACACACACACACCACACCACACCACACATCCTGTGCTGCTCTAAAGTTGCATCTCCTTCCTTTCTTTCTCCTGAGAGTTGGGTGTATCCTAACTCTGAAGCATTATGCCAAATTTTTCTCTGACTTATCACTTTGCCTGTTCCTCAGTTAGCCATCACAAACATGGCTGCATCCTTCTGTAAACTAATCTTTACTGTTAGAGATTAAAGGTGTATAGTAAGAGTATGTCTGTATTCTAGCCAGATCATACTGTAATCCAGAATGTGTCTGCATTCCATAGACTCAACATAGATCTAGAAGAACATTAGATATGCTCCCTTGCCAAAACAGCCATGTTCCTGGATTAAAATTTCTCTACAATTTATGCATTATAAACTTGGAAATACAGGTGAAGTAAAGGAGTAATGAGTGTCATGAAAAGAGCACTGTGGAACCTTCCAGAAGCAACCCCACTTCTGGGATGGCTAGTCATTATAGTTTTCACAGAACAAGTTCTCTGCACAAAATCTTTTATCAGCAATTTGCAAATTAAAATGCAACAATGAAACTTTAACCTTCTGACAAATTTTATGATACCATGATAGACATTTTTCAAGAGTTTAATAAATATTGACACTGCTGGTCAGCCAAAAAAAATGACCTTGAAATGCTATAAATCTCTAAAATATTCCACCTAAAATACATGAGAAAATCAATATATACTTGGCATAGTTTGATGTTAAATGTATTCCAATATTCTTGAAACTAAAATCTAATTTCTGGCAGATAAAGAAACTGTATGTCAAAACATTTGTTTGGTGTGAGTTATAATAGCTAACATTTATTGACTAATCACTATATGCTGGACTTAACGTATGATCGTTGTACACGTATACCTCTGTAATATGCACAATGACTTTTCACAGCTAGGAAATGTGAGGCAAATACAAATGAAGGGTTTTATGTGAAAACACCATGTCAGTGAGCCAAGTGCTGTAGAGTCTGCTGTTGGTCATGCTCTCCTGAGTGGTGATCTCCATCTCTCCAAATAACATCCCGAGAGCATGCTTAGCAGCATTGAACACAGATAAAACTGTATGAATGGCAAAATTGAAAAACATTAATTTTAAACCCTAAATTATTCCACAAAGGAAAAAACATCTTTGCTTTCTTTTGTCAGTGTTTCTTCCACAGTGCCATATTCTTGTGGCTTTTCCAAAACAGTGAGCATCCAGTACCTTTAATCACAGCTAGGACTGCATATAACAGAAAGCTATAGAAAATGTATGGATAATTAAAATCTTATTTTCAGTTAAATTGAAATACTTTATCAGTACAGCAGCTTATCCCAGAGTACTTTCATGAAGATTAAAGAGAAATACTTTCATTGAAGCCACCCACTTAAACATCAGTGTTTTTATCCTTGTCTTACACTAATAGCTAGGAGATGGTCCATATTTACCCCTGGAGGGACTCATCTGCTAAAAGCAAAATACACATTGTGACCCTTTAGTTTTCTTTACTAACTCCACATACCTATTCTTCTCACAGATACATAAATGCATCAATTCTGTTCTCTCTCTTTTCTTCAAGTTCTCAAAATTTTACTTTCTATTTTTTCTCTTTCATTCTTTGTATTGAATATTTGCATGCCACGCCAATATACAAACCAAAAAAAAAAAAAAAATAAAAATAAAATACTACAAATAGATACCACTATCTCAAGGGAAACCAGTGGCTTCTGTGGCCAGGTGAAATGAGATAATAACGAAAGCTGCTCATATCTAAAACCCACGTGAGTTCTTAGCAGTCCTTTTTCTACCCTCCATCAACAACTTCCTCTGTTCCTTCATCCTCTTTTAACTAAGTGTGCTCACTCAGCAGTAGCCCACAAGAGAAATACGACTCTCTTTTTATTCAGGCTTATAGGTTTTTTCCCTCTGTTCTTTCATTACACATTGCAGAGAATATTATTTTCCTCTGAATACTGAACTCAGTTGCATTATGAGCTAAGTAAGTGTTTATGTGTTGGCCATGGGATATTCACATTGCTTACAGCACTACTATAAACAACAGCATTTTGTGGGGTAAAATGTCATGAATTTTATATAATTCATTCCCAAATAAACTGCTGTAGAATCACCTGTTTGTCTGTTGAGGCCTTTTAGAGTCTGAGTTTTTGTCCCTTCTGGTCTTACATCGGCAACAGTAGTTCTCTTGTTTGGCCAAGAACTCTCAACGTTAACTGGGAGAACATTTGTTCCCTCTCATCCTGTATCAACTAATGCCCAAGCTATCACCCAAAGAGAAGCCAGAAGACTCTTTGCAAAATATTGTATGCCAACAATGTGGACTTGGATATATAAACTTTAATATAATATTGTATGTAAACAATTCTACTTTCACTATCTTAATTCACCAAGATATCAGAAACTTGCTTGTGGTTCTGGGTTTCACCTCTCCTTGTGCGGAGTCTGGACACCAACAACCATTATACCAGCTCAGAAAGTACTGAGTGAAATCTGGAACAGGTGAAAACCACAGTCCAATTCTGTATCAGACAAGGTTATAAACCAGGCCAGAGGAGGTGAAACAGAGTCTAGAATGATTGTCCTCTGCAGAACTTTGGTCTGGCTGGGAATGTTAGACTCGTGTTCTTAAAAAGGAATAAAAAAGTTCAAGTAGCCCACCTGGGTGAGCTCTGATTTGATCCTCTGACCAGGCAGGTGGGTTTAAATGTTTAACAATGAGTGTTTGTGGAGGTTGTTTCCCCCCAAGTGTTACAGCTCAGTAAAACAGCCAATCTCAGATGAGCCTTGGGGAATTAATTTGTGGACAGAGACTATGTGAACCAGAATGGGGTGGGATTTTGAAAGTGGAGGTGTTTTATTGGCTGAGACTAAGATTCTGGTGATGTTCTATTTGTATGGGGAAGAATTTCAGATGCTGAGTACCTGTGACCACCTGATTGTGAGATGGCAGGCTACATGTTCTGAGGCAGGTACAGAAATAGGGAGAAAGTTAGTCCCACTTCTGCCAGTCTCAGGATGAGATTGAAAGCTGTGTTGAGATTTCCAGAACTTGCTTTTTCTCATCAGTTTCATGCCAACTCCTCTGGTGGCATGGTCCATGTGCCTCATACATGCTGAGAATTTCAATCTTTAGCTCTTTTTAAGGGGGTGTGTATATATGAATACAAATATGCACTTGAGTTGTTCCTATACACTGTACATGCACATGATTATAGCTCTCTTGTTTTCTTCATCACCTTACTTCACGTATGATGTGGCATTTCTAAATTACTCATTGAGACTATTGTCACAGGTAGATTTTTCACTTAGTTGTCCAATTTATTAACCTGCATGTAAGCATATTAATAAAATAAGCAAGAAGAAATGGATCCTATTGCATTAAAGAAGTTACTTAAAAACGAATTGCCCTGATAAACAGTATGTTTCAGAGAAGCAAGAGTAGAAACAAAAGGATTCAAAAGAAAGCTGTTTAGCAGTGATGCCCACAGAAGAAGTCAGTAGACCGGGATGAAAGCAGTGATGGAAAGAACGAGTGGGTTAGTCCCAGGTAGATCCTGAAAGCAAGGCTTTCAGGACACAGGTGTGAAACAAGAAGAGAGTTGAGGGTGATTGAGAGCTTCTGTTTAAGCAGCTGAAAATTTGCTGAAAGTTTGAATGGAGAGTAAGTGAGCTGAGATTGCATATCCACAATTCACTGCTTCGTGCATTTAGCGAGTCTTAAAGCCTCCCAGGTGTGATACAGAGGCAGTAATTGGAAATATGGATGTTAAAAATAAATCAGTATCAAAAAGCTGAAATAGCAGAAATATAGGAAAAGAAGATTATCTGGAAATGTTTGAATGTGCAGTCTCTAGAACACCTCTAGGAACTGCAGTCCGTGATGGCCGCTGGGCAGAGCAGTGAAGCAACACAAAGGAAGGCTGCCACAAAATCTGTCCCATTGTTGTTTACCACACTGCAGAGCCAAAGAATGAAAAGTAAATGAGTAAGTATACATGGATTATACTTCTATTTTTCTATAGGAAAAATGGCATGCAATATTAGAAAAATGCCTGTCACATCATAAGCTGTTCAACATCTGGGAAAGTAATGAGCTAAAAATTGGAAGAGTCAAATAAATTCTTAGTCAAGTGTTGAGACTATAATATGCTGTAAAGTATCACATGCACATGGGCACTTAGTTATTGCAATAGTCTTACACATCTATTTGACTTGGGATAAAGGATCTGGCTAAAGTCATCCCAAATAGGGAATTAAAGATTAGATCTTGGGGTTGCTGAGCAAGAATGACAGATTTACCCACTATGAAGAAGTGTCTCACAAACTGTAGTTCTCTGATTTTTCTTTAAATGTCTCTGCCCCCTTTTGTAAAAACACTTTCAATTCCCTGGAGCCTGCATGTAGAATCAACCCATCATACGTTTTTTTTCTATTGAAACAACTGGACTCACCACATATCTGCTCAGTACCAACTTCAGAAGGATATCATTTCTCTTTGTCTTCATACCAGTCTTCCAGATTGGTGACCAACATAAACATAATATTATGGAACTTGTTTTTAACCCCTCAAATTCTTATGTTGAAGCTGAAGCCCTTGATGAGGTAGAATTGAGGGAGCAGACTTGGGATGGAATTAGGTTTTATTGAAATTATGAAAAGATTCTCATTATGAGAAGACATCAGAGGCTTCTAATTTTTTCCTCATGAGAGGCTGATACAAGATAACTTGCAAACCAGAAAACAAATCCTCCCTGGAACTTAACTAAGCCTTCTCAGACCTCTTGTCTTGAGACCTGTGAGAAAAAAACAAACCCAAACTTCAAACCACAACCAAAAGAAAACAAAATCAAAAACTTTGCTACTTGACACATTTGGTCTATGTCTCTGTTACAGAAGCAACGTTGATTACTGCATTTTAAAATGGCTGAAGACACTTGCAGCATTCATGTAGATACAGTCCCTGTATCATGTATAGAGAACATTTAGAAATGATTCTGACACTACCCAAATACTAGTCTCCATTACTTGTTTACTCAGATAGTCATCTTGTATAGTGTATGTAGTACACAGGTCAGAAACTTTTAAGGCAAAAGAACTTCTGTGTGGCTTGTCTGTTGTTGGTAGTAGAGGTGGAGGACAATGACATTTAGCTTTTCCTGATGTTAGGTTAATTGTTCTTTTTACAATGATGAGTTAGGTAGGTAAAAATATTTCTCTTTACCCAAACCCAAAGCAATGGTTCGGGAGAGAAATAAGCAGAGGACTGAACAACTCGAAGGCTGAAGCTTGCACTCCAGTCTACTTCTGCCCTCTTGAGTTGGGCAAACAATTACAATTTATGTGTCTCAATTTCCTTACATGGTAAGTGATAAGCAGGTCTCGCCCTGTGGGGGTGCAACCCACATTTGGAAATGTAAAATTATCATTTTACAACATTATCATCTCTCTCTTGTATACACACACACCTACACATACACATACACATAAAATGGTGGTTGATGCTTAGAGAGCCCCTTTTAAACATTCAGAATAATCAATATTACATTTTTGGTGCATTTCTAGTAGCTGTATATTATTAAATCTTTAGTCCTAAAAGATCAGTAAGTGATTTCTTCGTTCTTATCTCTGTTTTGGTCTGCACTGAGAATTTCATGCTGTATTTATAATTATCTATTTTATTGTAACTCCACAGATTAATTCTGCATAACTCCTCTTCTGTTCACGGTGAGAGGTATTAGTAATCAATTACAGTTTCCTCTAATCATCCTCATTATGAACTGTGTGGTGAAAAGCAACTAATCTCTCTCTCAACCTTTGCCCTCTTTTTCCCTCTCTCTAGATACACTTTTTTCTATTGCTTAACATTTAATCGTCATAAAATAAATCCTTCTCTCATTAAAAAACAAATTTATCTCTAGAGATCATTATTTACTGTCCCCAGTTTTCTGCTAATGAAGCCAATCCTTTCACTGGCTTGCTTTAGCTCCTCGTTTAATTTCAGTGGAATACTTCCATAAAATTGAAATAATTTGCTCTATTCTCATTCTTCAGTTGAGCAATGTGTTTTGTTTGTATTCTCTACAGCAGGCTAAAGTTAGAATATTTCTAATTTTGGGGCAGCCTTTTAATATGCTGTTTTTACCCCAATCAGTTTCTAAGTAGGCAACATTAGAAATTCTTGACAGAAGATTGAGTATGGTGAAAGCTTATTTCTGGATTGAGTAGATTTGGCTCAATAGAATTATATTTTAGCCAACACTTGTCATATTTTTTAAAATGTCTAACTCCAAATGCACTGTTGATAAGGTTCCCAGCACCTCAGCTTGCTCCTTCCTCATGACTGTAGACACTGGGGAGAACATAACAGGCAATTAACTGTGTGGTCTCTGGACAGAGTTGGCTAATTTCACCCAACCTGCCCAGGAATCAGCTCAGAGACCTTTAAGGTTTTTAGTGCTCCCTGTTTTTGGCGGTCATGAGACTGTAGGGAGGATTTTAAAAGACCTGTAGATGTTACCTACCCATCAAGGCATGCTGTGCTATGCTGAGAAGCAGCCTATGCTCTCTGTGCCTCAACACGGAAAAGGTTTCTTTATTATTAACACACTCATCTGTGGACATAGATTCTAGTGCCCCTGGCTTCCATGAAGCTGAGCAACATTTCAGACTGCAGGGGTCCGGTGGCTTGGCCATCTGGACTAGGGTTCCATACTTTGCTGCAGCAAAAGAAGGGAAAGTTAGGGCCACTGAAGTAGGGGTTTCCTCTTCACAGCCCAGGAGCTAGTCCATGAGTACTGGCTAACTGAGAGATTCCATAACAATAAAAAACAAAGGCATGCTGGCCAAATATCACTGGCTGTGTCCCAGGATACAATGTGCCTATCCGAAGGCTGGCTAGGGTAGGAACAAAATCCATGTCAAGCATTTCTCATAACACAAAAGAATATAGTGCTGTGGAATGGAGAACAAGCATGTGTTCGGTGGCTACATTTACCATTGTTGAATTTAATACATGTATGTTTAAAGCAGGTATTAAAGGGACACCCTGCAGGCCTACTTAGATCTTCCAATTTTGTCTTCAGAAGAAGATAAAATTAAATTTATTTTCTTCAACTCTGCTAACTGAAATCTCTCATATCATTTGAGAAGCATTTTCACCTGTCTCTAGTTCTCTCAGCAAGGTGGAAGTAATTCCAGTACCTTCTTCAGAGGTCAAACACCAATACCTAATTGATCTAGTGCTTTAAGAACTCATTTCATTTAAGCTGTTATTACCAGTAACATGCAGCTTTGATTACACTCCTGGTGATTTCTCTTCACTTTGTCAGCATCTGAATCTTGGAGACATGTCTAATATTATTTCTAGGAAGGCCTGCATGCACACAATATACAAGTAATTATTAGTGTGCCCTTTAGAGGCACAGAAAGCAAATTTTGTTTATAATAGTGTAGGAACTAAGTTCAAGAGACTCCCAATTTCATAATTTTTTCTTCACATGGAGTTGTCTTATCCCCAGAATCAAATCTGACTTAAGTTATCACCTTCTTTTCATGCTAGAGAGTCCTTTACAAGTTAACTATTCCATTCATATTCTCTCCCTTTTTACTACCAGATTCTTCCTCTTTGTTTTCTCTTTGATTGAAGATTATAGCATGGGTTTAATCTGGTAGGTAAAAAAAAATTATAAATACAGTATAACACCTGCTTTTAAAAGGCTGTCCTAAACACTTAAAAGAAACAGTTCGCTGCACTGGAAAGGTGGCTAAAGTGACTATAGTATATAGCATGCATGCAGGAGGAACTGACTACAGACATCCAGAGCGCACATTAAGATCAAGGTGCCATGACACATGTCCAGAATTTCACTGTAGGGGAGGCTGAAACTCGATGATCACATTGGGCTTGCTTGGCATTTTGTCCAGCTTGCTAGAAAACCCCAGCCTCAGTGAAAAACCATCTCTCAAAGAGCAAAAGGAAAAAGCAGTTGAAGAGGATACCAGACATCAAGGTCTACCCTCCACATGTATACACGCACATGTACACAAAATCACACACACAGATCAGTGCAAAAAATTCATATTTTATACCTTTATCTAATTGTTCACTTCCTCTTATGTTTATGATCATTTTTCAAAGAAACCCAACTCCAAATCCATACACTTGATCCTTTCTTCTTAAATGTCTTATATCCATGCAGTAGCTAAAACTCAACCCAGTATCTGGATCTTACTGACTGACATAGGTAGGTAGGTAGATGGATAGATGGGTGGATGGATGATGGATGGATGGATGGTGGATGGATGGAAGGATGATGAATGGATCTGTAGATAGAGAGAGATATGAATGCATGTATAAGCTGTCTGTGTATGTACATCTAAAGATTATTTCGAATAATCCATTAATAGAGAAATTCTGAAAGCTTTTCAAGCTTGATGACTTTGCCTATAACAAAACCTGCCTGTTTACTAGAGTTTGCCATGCAAAAGAAACTGAGTGTGGTCCTGGCTATGACCTAAGTTGTATCTGTATACAATATGCATCGTCTCTATGTCATTAAACACACACACTTGTGCTGAATCTCAGGACATCATGTGTATAACAGTTCCCAGAGTGTCCCTCACCAATAGACACTTTATTAAATGTGGTCTGCTGATATTCTTAGTAAGCAGTAGAATACATCCAGAAATGACTGTACACATAGTTCCTTTCACAGAAGACTTGTAGAGATAACACACAAAAAAGAAAATTCTGGTAGATCCAGAATTCAGCTGAGCTGGACACATGAAAAATGAAGCCCAACTTGAGGTATAATATATATTCTTTTGTTTTTCTATTTCTTTGTCTATAAAATAAAAGTAATAATATCAATAAAGTTTGATAATTGTAGGAAATCAAAACCGGCCCCCAGTGAGAAGGTTCAGCTGGTAAAGATGCTTGCTACCAACACATAAAACCTGAGTTTGATTCCCAAACAAACACAAACACATTCACAGACACACACAAAGCAACATGAAAATAAATAGATGTAAATTAAAATCAGAAGAAATTATAAAAAAAAAAACTGCCAATAATTCACACTAACCCAATAATGTGACAGGAAGCTATACAAAGTTTCTGTTAGTCATTTGCCCTATTTGTTAACAGGAATAAAAACAGTATCTTCCCATAGCATCCAACAACATAGTGCATGTATATGCTTAGGAATTACATTGTATAGACATGGATTTGGGAATTAGGCATTAGTAGAGAGGGTTTATATTTTTGTTTGTTTGTTTTCTTGTTTTTAGAGCTATGAACTTGATGCCAGTAAGTGACTGAAACAGGCCAGGAGACTGTTGGGTGGCACTGAAAGCCACTTGTGACAATTGTGTTAGTGTAATTAAGATTCATGAATATAGTATACAAATCAAAGTTTCCAGAATGACATCAAATACCTGTTCTTAAAACAATGGTTGAGTTCTGAAATTCTTAGGAGGATTAATGTGATTAAGTCTCAAAAAGAATGTCATTGTTGGAGGATAACGTTGTTTTCAGTACCTAATTCCTAACAGTCCAATAATTTGTTCACTTTCTTTTTAAAAGGCATAGGTTTCATATAAAGGACAGAAAAATTAAGTCAGTCTAAAATGGAAAGGTTTAAAGAATTTGTATGTGGATAAGAGTTTGGGTGTTGTCTTTCATGTGAAATGGCCTTGCTTTTGGAATATAAAATCAAGTATTGTAAAAATAGCTGCAGCAATAAGCATTAAGTTTGCTCTAAAAGACACAGTAACAGAAAAGCTAGCATGAACCTTAAGAGGGACCTGGAATCCTGAGATTCCTTCAGCCTTAAACAATCTGCCTTCCTTGACTCAGTCACTGTGCCTCCTACCTTGAAGGTTTTACCCTCCAGTGTCCAAAACTTCAGAGACATCCCCAAGAACTGAGTGGTGATGGAAATAAAATATAAACAGAAATACCCAGATTGTTTCTCTTCATGATTGTTTTCTATTTTACAATCACATATGAAACCAAAACGTTCTCATTTCAGAAAAACAAGAATTAGAGAAAAATAGAAATTAAAAATATTCTTGTTACCATCACAAACCCCTTTGATTAGATTTTAAATTCTGTGAAAATTGTTTTTACTTTTAAGGTACAGTACACACAATTGGTGTATCATATATTATCTTTTTAAAACAAGCAATAGTAATGTGTGTATAATTTCCCATCATACCAAAAATAATATTTAATATAAGCAAATACTTCTTGAACCTATTCAGCAGGCATGAGGTCAAAATTGACAAACTGCTTTAAAAACACATCCTTTCATCATTGAGACTAAGAGAGAAACAATCCTGCCCCTTATTTACCAAATTAGAACATTCTTCAAACTATCTTTGTTACAAAAGAAAAACAAACAAAAAACAAAACAAAACAAAAAAAAACCCAATAGAGAAAATGTGATTCTTTAGTTAGACTGAAACAATATCAGAATAGGTGAAATTTATATTACTTTTGCCTCATTCAATTATGTAATGAAGCTATGGATTTTGCTTTGATAAAAATTATTGTCGATTATATTATCTTCTCAACCAAAAACTGTGATTGATGGCATTGGGTAGAGTTTGAATGAGTTTCTCTACATTAGCTTAATTAAATAAATGAGTGTGTTGGCAGTGAGCGGATATTGATTCGATTTCTGCCAGAGGAGCTTTGGGTCACATACCTCTGCTTTTGCAATGAGATCATTTGAAGAGTGAGTCACATACTGGCTAGTAGTCTGTACCTTTAAGCACTGCAGAACCTTTCGGTTTGAAGAAATGTCCCAAATGGGAGCATGTCTGTGGAGCATCTTCTCTTTGACCCAGCAGTTCTGGAGACTCATGTCTATGAGTTCTGTGGATTTTTTTACTTAAATTGTATCGTCATTATGCATGATTGACTATCATGGCAAGCTTTCCTTTCTGGGGGATGAGGCAGAGAGCTTTAAAGTCTGCCAGCAGCATTGTGGACAGGGCTAGCAGATGGGGATGTGGAATAGCAGGACTTTGGGGACTTTGCAGTTCTTCTTGTGGGCGAAGGGTCTGGGCTTAATAATGCCTTTGACACCGTGCGCTGTAAAGCCAACTGCCTGGTACACATTGACTTTGGGCTGGCAATCTGCATACTAAAGTCCAGCCACTACCAAGGGGGATTTGTTGTCACGGCTGTCTAAACTAGCTCTTGATCGCTTTCCCATCCTGGTTGGCATCTTTACCACCTTGCCAGTCACCTCAGCCATAAAGCTGGTAGTCACAGTTCTCTTCCCCTCGCTCTTCATGTTTAATCATTTGTAAAGTCTGGTCATTTCCTCCCCTACACAGGCCTCAAGTAGGAACTCTCTCTAAACCCTGCATTTTGACTTGTCTCATACTTAATTATACTCTTTTAACAAGCTCTTACTTTGTCCCTATGTTTCCAAACTTTTTCACTTAAATCACTGGCTCTATAATGACTTTCTGAGAGCAAACCTAACTTCTCTCCATAGAAACCTTTAATCCTTTCTGCCATTTGGGCAAATTTTCAGAAATGATGGTCCTTTAACCATCTGCTTAATGTCTCCCCGAGGATGAGTGTGCAAATTCAGAGGGCCTGCTGTATTGCAGCATTCACAAGCAGACCAAGAAGGCGCAAAGCCCAAGGATGTGGACACAGACAAGCTCTCAGGCTGATTTCTCAGCCTCCACAGATAAAATTATCTTCTTTCCCAGGCGTGGTACCTACTTCTCTTTCTGACCTACAAAGTGTGAATTACTCTCAGCTGCCACCTTGGCAGACAGACTATCATACACTTGCCTTTGTATAAAATATCCTTGAGATTTCCTGCTTCCAACCAGCTTCTTTAAGGTCTCATCAGCATGGCACTGTCAGGGACCTTGGTCTCCTTTTATTTTGATATTCAGATGTGATCCCCTGACCAGCAGCTTCCATCTGCTGGATATTTTCAATAAAATGGTATATCAAGACCTGTCCTAGATGCACAGAACAAGGGTCCCTATAATGACAATATGACTGGAGTGAGGATCATGTGTATGGTTTTGCTTGAGAATCCTACTTTGGGAAAACTTACTGATCTCTTTAGTTGGACCAAGTTTGGCATTAGTCAACACTCTGAGTGTGCCCTGTGTGTTATAGCAAACACTGGGCTCCTAGTGGGAATGAAGAAAAGGTTTTTTCCATCTCTGAATTTTCAGTTGTTTCCATTGTTCCTGGCACATTGAATGGCTCAACAAATGTTTGTTTATTTACACTGGACTGACCTATAGGTCAGGCTGGAACTAGAAAGCTGCGTCCAGGGTGAAATGTCCTTCTGCACAGATGGGTTGCACTTTCAGTTTTGGATGCTCTTGCTTTTGGCTGGGCTGTTGCAGTTTTTGCTTCCTCTTTCTAAATTCACAGATGGTCTTGAGCATTTACTCACAGATAGTGGATGGCTGCCCAGTGTGGATTGCTGTGGGCCAGACAGCTGGGCTTCCCTGTTGGGTACCAGCCAGGCTCTGCTGATTGAAACTTCCTTTAGGGGACTGAGTACTGTTTCTCTTTCCTGGAAGAGTCTTATTATAGTTCAGGGGTCTGTGTGTGTGTGTGTTTGTGTGTGTGTGTGTCCACTTGCGAGTGCGTGTGCGCGCACGCACGTGTGTTTGTGTGTATGTGACAGAGAGAGACAGAGACAGAGTCAGACAGAGAGCCAGAGCAACAGAGAAAAAGGCAGACAGAAAAACATATGAAGGGAAGGCATATGAGCACAGTGGAAATCTAGGATGTTAGGAATGTTCACTATCATGTACATGTATGTCTAGGTCACTGAAGTTGCTTCTATTGATTTCAGCTCAAAACTGTTTTGCATAAAGGCCCGTGACTTCAATGTTTCACTTTCTAGTCCATCTCCAGAATTCTCACTAAACTACAAACTATAATAAAGGCTCAGTTGTTTATGGCTGCCCAACATTATGTCTTCTAATAGCTAGCACTGTATTTAGCATTAGTTTGGAATGAATGGATAACATGGAATACTAAGAAAGTGGGTTATACAGAGTCATATAGAATTAGATGAGGATGCTTCCAGCTAAATATCAGCCAGAACATGGGGACCCCAATGAAAGAGCTAAAGAAAGGAATGAAAGAGCTGAAAGGTTTGCACCCTCATGGGAAGAACAACATCATCAACCAGCCAAGGCACTGAGGTGGAGAGGGTGATGGGCAGAGGGAGAACCTTCATGGAAACAAGTTGAGGGGGAAGAAGGAGGGAAATGGGGGAGGAAGGGTGTAACATTTGAAATGTAGATACAGTGAATATCTAAGAAAATTGAAAAAACAGAAAGTGGGTTATAGATACTTTTCTCATATCTTCTTTATATATCTACTGTATTTAGTTGCAACAAGCCTAATCTTTTTGGTAAAAGTATTCTTTAGAAAAAAAATAATTCAAAATGTTTAGTATTACCATTTATAATGCCTTTACACATGAGATAATTCCTTTCTAAGAATATTAATTGTACCATTGAGTTAACATTTCTTGCCATCCTAAAGAAGAATAGCAGATATAATATGGTGGGCTACAGACTTGATCTGGCACCTGTGGATTGGAATGGGGAGGGATGAAGCTGAAACAGAGAGAGAGAGAGAGAGAGAGAGAGAGAGAGAGAGAGAGAGAGAGAATAAAGAGACAGTCTTTGACACTCAGTATTTAAATGTTTCAGATGGGGACAGTAGTATGCCACAGGACTTACACGAATTAATTTTTTTCTGGGTGTCTTGCAGAGGGTGCACTTGTCTCAGGATTGATTTGTACCATTAGAATTTTTATGGTTCTTTAAATTTGCAGCTGATGCTAGATTGAGCCCATCTATGTTCAAACACTAATTCTGGCACAGAGAAAATTTTAGATCTCTAGAAAATAGCTAGTAACTTTTAATATGAGTTACATATAAAATAAACACCTAACTGGATTTGGGGAGATTATTGAGTTTATATAATTGGCCATCATACACACAACAGTGGAAATCACCAAACAGACTTTCATGGCCTATTATTTATTTTTGAAACTTTATTTTATGACAGTTATAGACATTAATCTTTTAAAATCAAGGTTATATCAATGTTTTTTAAAAAAACATTACATCAATATGCAGCTGTATTAAAATATCCATTCCCTTGTAAAAATTAGTTACCTTTGCGAGAATCTTTCCAGTGTCCCTAAAGTGATTTGCTAGTCCTCTGTCTGTCCTCTAAATCACCTTGTGTGACCTTCATATTAGAATTATATTCAGTTCCTTCCAACATGTATAAAGTGTCTCATAACTTCTTTTGTTGTGCCTAATGTTACATGAGGCAAAGCCTGTGCCCCATCTATCTGCTTCTCTACAGCACTAAAACACCACATCAAAAATCTCCAATACATCGATTTTTCCTACAGATTTTTAAAAACTTGAACCAAAAGCATAGTATAGTACTCACACAATTTTGACAGAACTGTCTCACGACTGTCTGATA
The DNA here is from genome assembly GCF_963924665.1 of Micromys minutus. NCBI lineage: Eukaryota > Metazoa > Chordata > Mammalia > Rodentia > Muridae > Micromys > Micromys minutus. The sequence goes on from NC_137978.1 coordinate 11,936,127, forward strand.
CAGACTGCATTACTATGCTGCTCTCGTCAGGGTTCTTCTGTCTGAGACTAGGAAGTGGAGATAGTAGTAAAACCTATCTCTTAATGCTGTGTGCACATCGAACAAAGAGACTGAAGCATACTGGGTATTTTATACATTATTTACTTTTATATTTTACCTTTCAGTATTCACACTTTCTTTCTGTGTTTACATGATGTCATATAAGCCACAACTGAGAAATGTAGTTGGGACAACCCACTTGAACCCTTCTCTGAAGAATCTATAATGAATGCAAGAGAAAAATACTGTTGAAAATAAAGCTTTAACTCCAAAGACCGTATTTTATTTTATTTTATTTTTTGATGGAGAATTTAGGATGCAGGAAGAAACTTAAACATCAGGGTATTTGGGATTCAGTTGGATGACAAATAAATCTGTAGCAGATAATTTATATTTAAGCTGCTTATGTTGCCGGGAAGAGGGTTCAGTTTGCTAAGCACACACTCCTTTATCACAAGATGATTCATTGGAAAACAAAATTTGTGATGATCTTCTGACAGGAAGGCTTGTTGATCGTAAAAACATCATAGAAGAAAACTGAATGATGAATATTCTTTATGCCAACAACGTACATTTGTATTAGCTGCAAACTTCCCTCTATTTGTGCATTAAAATTACGACAGAATTGATGATTCAAATGAGACCCCAGAAAAGGTAAATGTCAGCATTCTTGATAAGCTATGAAACCACAGATTTTGATATAAAAAACAAGCCCAAGAAATTCAAGCATGACATCTCATGCCCACAGTCTTAACTATAAAGGGTCTGGAGCAGAGGGATTAGTGCAATTTGAGGCCATCCTGGATTATAAAAATTCAAAACCAGTCAATGGTATATAAAAAGACCTTCTGTCAAATAACTTCTTCCCCCCCAAAAGGACATGAGTTTAGCAGCATTATTTTTAAAAACTGCTTTTTACAAGGTTACATCTAAACACTCATATTAACAAGGAAGGAAGAGAAGGAAGGAAGGAAAAAAGAAAGAAAGAAAGAAAGAAAGAAAAAAAAAGAAAGAAAGAAAAAGAAAGAAAGACAGGAAGGAAAAAAGGAAGGAAGAAAGGAGGGAATGAAAACAAAAGAAAGACAGAAGGATAGGAATGACCTTTTCTCCCAGCTGGTCTCCCTGTGCCTCTGCATGCCCAGGAGATATTTGACCTCATATCCCTGTATAATCCCTGCTTTCCTGAAACAGAGGTGTTTAAAATTACTCAGCTCTCCACTAACCATGTTCACTTTGCAATCTATGATTTAAAAGAAAGTGTCTTCTCTAAGTGCACTGTTTCTATTTTGACAAAGACCTTTGATTTTGGTAGACAAAGTATCTGTCTATTAGTGTTACCTTTTCCATAATCTTAAATTTTCCATCATGGTTAGTTCTAGCATGTAGGAATGGTATACATGTAGCCATAGAAGATGAAGTCTTTGAGAGAATTTTTCATAATATCTTTATGAATATGTTACTTTGGTTTTTTGGTAAATGCACTATAATATGAAAGGAGACATTAATGCTTTATAGAAGGAAAATGGTAAAAAAAATATTGTGCCGACATGGCCATTTTATGCATCATATAAACAACCATGTAAATATCATATGATACAAATTATAAGATATGTATTTCTTAAAATATATTTAATATTTAATCCTACTAATATATAATAAGATTAAATTTTATGTAGATTATTTCACTTAATCCTAAAAGGTAAAAATCAGTAGCTTTTATATCTAATGCTTTTTGTTTACATGGGGGATTATTGTAAAATAGAACAAAAAATGTTAAAACAAAATTTCTTTTTGGATTTCCAGACCTGCTTGAAATAAATACATTGGGTATTATACTTGCAGGCCTTTAGATTGAGGCTTAGAATCATTTACAGATGAGGATCATATGATTGATAACATGCTTTCATATAGGATGAAGGAACATGGACATTTTGTGCTGAAATACTCATTTCTGTTAAATATTCCTTTCCTCTTTAAGATGGAGAGTTAGTGCTGAACTAAATTCTCAACAACAGTCTAGTTGAGACAAGAGCTGTGTCTCCCTTTTGAAACCTGCACCTATTTACAGATGTTCTACATTTCAGATTCTCAGAGGGCTGTCCCATTAGTTTACACCTTAAGTATTTCATATTTTCTGTTCTCTGTTATTGATACCTCAGGATATTAAAAGAGCCTAATGTGTGTTCAGTGCTCTAAAATAAATTACAAGTAAGTGCACCTGGGACGGCTGTTCCTGGAAATCTGCTCGCTCGGAGGAGATTACTCGCCATTTCTGTAAGCACACCTTCCGGTGCACAGACTGCATCGCAGTTTTTCTCCATCTAACCACTTGTCCCTTCACCGCCGGCGTCATGACACCAAGTGAACATCGCAGGCCACAGCAGATGCGCTGCACCGGTTTCCTGAGTGTGCTGAAGTTGTAACTACGTTTGTCACTATGACTTGTCCCCGTGATCGGGGTTTGAACAGCCAACTGAGGCAGGTTAATGAGACTGGAAAACAAGTTAGCTGGTCTCCATGCAGCTCTTCGTGTTCCACTTTCAGTTCTCCACTGCTCAGACTTAAGTTTTTGCAACCTCTTCCTGGGTTGAATGCTAGTGTGGCGTTCACGGCTGCCCTCCCTGATCCCTCATGCTACATTATAGATATTTTTCCTATAGTAACAAAACAGGAATCAAACTCAAGGCTGTGAACAATCGTCCTCTGCTTCTCACGCCCCCTGTTTTCTCTTGTTTTCTAAAGGTTTTATTTATGTGTATACACACACACACACACACACACATATTGTGTAACTAGTACTTAATGTCACCTAGCAATGTCCTAAAATGAGGTTATTTTAAAAGTTATAGCTACAAGGGGCATAGCAGTAGAGTTGGTTGATCAAATTTACAGAGCTGGAGTCTGAAGTACAGAGTCTCATGCTAATCCTGAAGGTTTTGTAGATCTAGTTTTACTTGTTCAGAACAGTTTGGTTTACAGGCACCGCCGGCCCTCCTTTGGAAGTCTTTTTGAAAGCAGTGAAGGGATTCCTTGACCTCCTTTTCCTCCTCATGATCCGTTAGAATGAAAGGTTTTTATGGCACAATTTCATTCTTTTTAGGTTAAGTTTGGACAAATATTCAACACTGAAATGTAGTTGAGTAGGGAGAAGTATTGTAGGAAAATCTGTGGGCAGTGACAACAAGAGCAGACCTGGGAGCACCCTGGGAGCAATTTCTTGGATAAGGTGTTAGAATTGATCATGCTAAAGCTCATTTGGAGTGCAGCCTGTTTGGACAGCACTTTCGACTGGCTACACTGTACTGTTTATTCTTTTGTTGGCATAAGGCAATGATTGGCGTCTTACCTGAGAAACTGCGCAGTAAGCACATAACAGAGACCTGAGGGGTTGCACGGAAAGCCTTTTGTTTACTTCCTGCCATTTCTGGACTTCTGCTTCTAATGGGATGGCAGTGGTTTTCTTTCTGACACTGACATATAGGATGCATTTTTGATGTTTTACAACTGCTATTAATACTCAAGCCATTTATTGTATTTAGATATTACCACAGGATGCATAATATACATTTGGTTGCCCAACCAGACTGATCATATTATTTTGGGGGGCATGAAACCTACTGTTCCTGTCCCTGGACCTCATATCTACCTCCTAGTGGCCTATTTCCTCTCCTGGGGAAAAATGGAAGGGACTTTGCATTAGTAGGATTGGACCTTGCCTCTCGCCTAAAGGTTTTCTTCACACGAAACCTTTATCTCTTGGCAGATTATTCAAAATGTTCTGGCTTGAACACTTTAGGTTACTCCTTCCTGTGGCTGTACTTTTATCAAAAACCTAGGTCTCTCCCACCCAGAAGGGGTCCTGTCTTCTTCTACCCATCCCTCACGTTTAACACACGAGGCAAACACAGGTCAGATTCTTCCTCCAGATAATTCCTTGAGGCCTTAGAGACTTGTATACTCCTTCTCCCAGGGATCACATTAGTAAACCAAATTAAAGAAAAAAAGTTATGTGATTGGTTGTAATATTTGTCCAATTTTATATTATGCTTGAGAAAACTTTGAGTCACCTAAAATTCACCTATATTTGGTGACAAAGTAAGCAGGGCATGCTTGTGGTCATAACCACTTAACACTGGGTGCACAGTGTTTCAAGTAACATTTTTTGATAATTCTACACTTGTTTTAATTTACCTTGGTTCAAGTTTCGGTGTCTTTCCAGAGTACAAGTTCTACATAATTTAAGGCCTGCTTGTACTTTTCAACATAATATGTACGTTTTCTTATTACCAATTTGGTAAGGGATTTTTTCCCTGACTCTGATTGTACAAATTCCAGCTGCGTACTAATTACTAAGCACTCATCAGTATCTAGGGCTAGTCTATGAATGGGGTCCACAGTGTAAGACAGACTGATAAATATATATTACTAGCATACATGGGTTTATGCTTGTAAGTGAGCAGTTGGTACAATAGTATATAACAGAGTCCAAAGGGTTATGTACTTTGGTTCCACGTGGGATCCTAAATTTTTTTCTGGAGTTTGGAATTGGCATGTGCCCCTTAGACTTCAGGATATTGAGACATATTAATGAGCACTATAAAGTTAGAGTTGTCATAAGGGTGATCAAATGAGAATCTTAGACACTGATGTTCCTAGCATCTCTGAGACTTTATTCAAGTTATGTTTCTGCAGACTCATAATAGACTTTGCAAATGCTTTGTTCATTGTCTTTAGCCAAGAACCAATTCTCACCATATTCTCTTGGCTCTTTTGGTCCCCAAATGGCAAAAATCTTTCCAGTTACAAACATAATCTTTACAGATATCATGATAAGAGAGCTTTGCAGAGTAAATAAACAAAGTACCGTGAAGAATCACTGCACCAAAAACACAGAATAGTTTGCTAGGTAGTGGAATAGAGAGGAAACCGTGGCACCTCTCGGTTAAAGTCCGAGGCTTAACTAAGTGTAATGGGCTCACAACAGCCAAAGACTGTTAGTATGACATTTGCCTAGGATATGGACACTTTGTAGGGAAAGATAATATTCAGGAGTTTATTTTAATGGAGGTTCTCTTTTTGTAGACATCTGAAAGCTGAACAGAATTATTGATAATTGCCATTGTAAAGAGTAAGAAAAGTAAACTGGTTTGAAGGATTAGTGGAGTTCATTATGTACAAACCCACAAATGTTTGTAGAGTGAAATTCTTTTTAAATAAACTTTACATGTTAGGAGAAAAAAGATTCTTCTCCTGGTTCACTGTAGAAAAAGACATTAGTGATGTAGCTTGGGAAGGGCCTAACCAGCCTTGGCGCTGACCTTCCTGACCAGGATCTGAAAATTATTCATTTACTTTTTCACAGGGAGGATGGTGGTCAGATTAAATCCTTCATTTTACACGACCAGATATCTGTGTAATTATAGTGGTGACATAATTGCCAGGGGAGTGATTTGATTAATAATTATAGAAACCCCAATTTAGCCAGCAAAACTGGAGAGAAAAAACTGATTTCAAGCAAGCTGATTGTCAGAAACATGGAGTTAAGAGATTATCCATTGTAATCACATGAAGTGACAGAGTATCAGTAGCAATGTATCTGTAAAAGTCAGCCTTCTCATCCATTGTCTACACTAAGTCTGGGGTTGATGTCTGAAGCCCCTTTAAAGACAAACTCTGGATAGGAGAGGCACTATAATGCTTTCTTTGTTCTATTCTGTGCTTAGAATATATCTGGCCTGTATGTTTTTTATAATAGAAGTAAAAGATCATTTTTTAAAAATGTATTCTAAGGAAATTCTAATCATCTAAAAAGAAGAAACAGAAAACAACTGTTCAAGATACTTATTTTTTTCTCCCACAAATAAGTTGAATCAATGAGGGTATAGGCTTTTTAAGGTTATATAACTTTTACATATAGCTGAGTTACCTCTCATGTAGCAAGACTTTGAATGTAAAATCAAGCAGCTTTAAGACATGCATGAAGCTGGGGTGGGTGAGCTATTTCTTTGCTTCTTTATTAACTTAGAATTAATAACATTATAGTCATTGTTTCTACAATTTATGAACTGCATTTTGTTTTGTGAAAATTTTGTGATATATATCAGCTGATTCTTTGGAGAACCAACCAGTGAATTTCTCTTTGGTGCTTAGATTCTGGTTTTCCATTCCCACAATTACTGCTCTCAAACCCTTGGCAGTTATGGTACATGACAATGAACTTGCTGAGTTACACTAAACCTAAATTCTATACCTACTTCAATAATTGTTAATATGTATATTCAAAACAAAAAAAAAAAAGCTGTGTTAAATTGGGAATATGTTCATTTGAACTTATACTTATGAAATCTATTACCAACTCCTTCTACAGAATTTAAGTTTTTTAATAAAAAAATATACTTTTTTTTCTACATGTAGGACCCAAACAATTTTCTATATTTTCCTGGTTAGAGAAGAGAATCTTTATGGCTTTAAATTTTATTCTGTATTTTGAACAATTTTAAAAATTCTAATATATATTACAAAAATTATGTAAGTAATTCTTAGGATACATAGAAAGAACAGTTTCTAAAATTTTTTAAAGCTGAAGCCAGATAAAGAGAGGCACTCTGTATTTTCCTGACAGGACAGATGTAATATTTGTGGATGGGGGTATATGGGGATAAGGGGTGCATTTAATAATACTCAATTTGATAAAATACAGACAAATCATTCTCAGTGCCTAAGGTCTTCATGTTTCTGCAGCTGTTAGAAATGCTTGCTCCAAGCTTGGTGGCTGTGGTAGTGGGCTGTGGGGCAAGCAGATGGTTTCATCAGACAGAAGAACCGATAAGACTGAGGGAGAACAAACCCAGTGAATCTCAGAATTCAGAAGAGTAGGAAGGGAGCCACTCCCTGCCTCTCTGAGCTCCAGAGCAGGCAACCATAACACCCCACTGAGAAGACCATGACAAAAACACCTGGAGTCCTTTCCCATGCAAACAGAGAGTCAGGAACATTTCAAACTGAGCTAATAAGAAACATCTGCCCCTAAATTCCAACCTACTCCCCAGTGTTTATAAAGTCTCTGTCCACATAGAAGAAAATGCACAAGTTATTTCATCAAAGATCCTTTGAGAGTGGTTGTTTTACTGAGCTCTAACACTTGGAGAAGAGTTCTGGCTGGTCAAGATCTGGCCATCCCAGCCGGTCCCTGTCACTGGTGCAGGCCAACCCTGCTACCTCCACCATTACCCCTGCTGCTGACACTGCCAATGTCACAGAAACAGATGAGAGCCAGGACCCTGATTTGTGCAGTCTGCCCAAACCTTCTCGCTTCCCTTCTTTAAGCTGTGACACTTTGGCCATTTCCAACCGGACCAGAGACCCATGTAACCTACTTGTACTGATACCACCTCACCCACTGGGTGGAGAGTAGACAAAGGTGGGTGTGGGTGACTCATCCACAGAGCTTGTCTATGCATCACTAGGGCAGCAATGAGTTCTAGAAACTGCTTTCTTTCATTTCAACTGTACAGTTCTTTAGGCTCAGACACTGCCATCAGCCTCTACAGTAAACTGACACCTGCTTGGGAGATGAAAGCAAAACTATCCCTTTGGTCAGGACTTCAGCATAGCCTCTTCTGAATATATGCCTTCTGCCCGCATTAGCAATTTGCACACAGAATAGCATTCATACAGTGCCTATTATCCCAAATGCAGAATTGATATAACTCAGTAGCACAAACATAAGCAAACTGGAAAAAAAGAGAGAGAGAGAAAAAAAGGAATACAATGACAATAAAACTTTCCCTAATTAAAAAAAAAAAGGCAGAAAACCTGGAAGATCTTTTTTTCTTCCTTACAGCCTATAGTGGGCACCTATAATAAGAAAATGTCCACACATCTTTAGACATTAAGACAATACAAATTAACATCACAATTGCTATGCCTTTAAGATATGGTTATTATCAAATGACAGTTCAATCTGTCTTAAAATTGTGGAGTTGGATGGTTTTAAAATAAGGCCAATTTTATCTATATCAACACCACCATCTTCCTATTTTGAAAAAAAATGTTAAATGTGCAGAAAGTTTAAACATCATTCCTATGAATAGTCATATACCTGCAATTAATGACCAATTGCTCATGGTTTGCTTTATCTTGTGAATGTTTCTATATAGTATATTCATATGTAATCGTAATTTTTGACATGTTTGGAAGCACATTGTATCCACTGTATTAGCTTGATTTTTTAATTTTTTTCTTTAATGTCTAAATCTATTTTTTTTCAATTTTATTAGATGTTTTTTGTATTTACATTTCAAATGCTATACCCACTTTTATACACTCCCTGTCTTGCCTAGGAGAAACCTGACAGGAGGTAACTTGAGAATTTGTAACCACAGCAATGCCAAAACTAGAAAACACCACCTTGTAAATGTCACTGTTCTTTCCTCATATGAAGGGATGGGCCATACTCAAGCTGTGTTGATGCATAGCTTGGGCTGAGTCCAGAACATTTTTTCCTCTACTCTAACGATCCCTAGGCCTCGGTCTAGAATCTTCTAGCCTCTATACAAACTAATCTTCCAAGCTGACTACTCAATCTGGCTTCTCTTGACATCTGACTGAAATGTTCTGCCTAGCCTCATACTAACTTGGCAATATGTCCTAATAATCTTCCAGCTCATTCCCAACCTCCTGCTCACTCTGTTTTCACTCGGGTCCAGCTTCTACTATCTGTAACTTGTCTCTGAAAAACTTTCCCAGTAATATTGCAGTACACACAGACCTCTCTCCCTGTTTTACACCAGATGTGAATGAAAATCCATGGACATCTTTTCTAGCATATAAAGAGAACTGTGAGTTAAAACTGAGAAGGTGTAACACAGGAGAAGGCAACTGGCACAGCACTGACGTCACTTGGGTCCAAGTGAAGCAATGGGTTTTACAATCAGCAGAGTCAGATCTTTTGTCTAAAAAAGGCTAACTTTATGACAAAGTCAAGAAAGGCTTGCCTTTTCCACTTGTCTCAAAAGCAACATACAGAGCACAGTGCAAATACAACTCCACTTTGTTAAATCAAAGCGAGTGCCAGTCTTGTAAGACTATTGTGTGTTTTGAGTTACCTCTCAGGGAAGGAGGGTACAAATAAAAGCAAACATCTTTGAAACATGCATGAAGCTGGTAAGGGTGAGTAATTTATTTGCTTCTTTACATCTATTCACAGAGGCATTTTTAGGGTCTTAGATAGGAGGAGGGTGCATTAATATTAATTATTTCTTATGAACTATATACACAAAAGAGTATTGAGTAAGGTCTAAATTGCCCTTATTTTAGAATGAATACACTGGTGCTTATGAAAACTGTTTGACCTGTTGTATTAAATTTGTGTCAAATATATGATTCAAACTTGCTTTTCTTTCTTCATAAACTTTGATTTTTTTCACATACTGCAGTCATTGTGGGTTCTCTATAGTCACTGACTGTTCCATAAATGCAGCTATAGTTTTGTGTTGTTGCTTTTAATTAACACTGAGAAATGATCCTTTGTACTTCTCCGTTTAATACTTTTATCTCTTGCTCATAGAGCTAGTCATAACCCCGCTCATCTGACAAGTACTTCCACCATTTTCACAATAACTTTGGTTCAGAACACTATAAAGAGCATTTTGATTTAATTAAAGGCTTGAAAACAATCACTGTGAAATAGTTTTTACATGCTCATTTCAACCCCCCCCCCCAAACAAAACCAGTCACATCTGATGATAAAGAAAAGAAGTGAAAATTCTGAAACTTAGTTTTTATTCACTACATCTGTTATGGATACATGTAAAAGTAAGCAACTCTTTTAATATTAGCACTGTCCCCAAGAGGAAATTAGCAGAGCATATTAGATTACAAATTTTAATAAACTGGTATTAGCCTTATCACTTCTGAGCAGAGACAGAGAGACCATTTGGTGATGTTTCTGAGACTCTCAAGTGTCTTATCAGCTTCAGAGACAAACCACTTTCTCGTATCTACTGCCCATGCTAATTAGTTTACAGCCCATCAGCCACGTGTCTACACAGAATACAGCGGAGCCATTCAAAAACACTCCTTTTTCTCATAAAAGTCAAATAGAAGCAATTCTCATTCAGTGTGGCTGCTAATGCAAAGAAACATAATGGTGTCTGGTTTCCAGAAGACAAGGGAAATATATTACCTAATTAAATCCCACACATCGTTTGAAAGTCTGTATAAATCTTTGTGTCTATCTTTAGAGTTTCTGGAATTCAGCTTTAGCTTACTACTCAAATCAGCAAGGGGGACCCACTAAGAAGTTGAATCAGAATGACTGCAATGTGAACGAAGCTACAGTCTATATACCGTAACCCATATGACCTTGCATCATTAATGCATCTTTTGTAGCTGAAATGTCATTTCTATTATGGATCCATTTTCTACTTATCACATTGTAAATAGGACATTTTAATTCTCACCATCCTGAAATGCAACAGAAATTGTCAGACCAAATGTAATTTAAAAACAAATAACTGATCTGCTTTATGTCTTTTACCAGCCCTTCATTTCTGAACCAGCATACAAAGGGTTTCAGAAAATCTAACTCTTTAATCTATCCAGTGATAACTGTTGTTTTACTCTATTCTGGTCTTTTCAAAATGTCAAAATCCTTTTATTAAGACAGGTGATCTGAAGAGACTGTGATACTGATGTCTTAGTTTTGCATTACTGTTGAAAGAGACAGCATAGGGCAGGTGCCCAGAACAACATCTACCAGTTCATAGGCACATCCTGCTTAGCAGCTCTCTGATGCTGTCTCTAAAAAGATAAAATGCCATTACTCAGAGAGTTACTTTATAAAGAAAGGGACAATAGTGGGAACTCATATTTCAAAAGAATCAAAATTCAATATGTGGTGTCTGGTAAAGATTCTGCCAAATTTGGAACTAAAAAATTATAGAAGTAATTGAAGAAGAAAAGTAAGTCTTAATGGACAAGATGTTGACTTTCAGCCATCCTTTTAATAAGATTATTGATTTTATATATTAATGGAAGATGACATTTTTGAAATTACTCAATATGGTTTGTTTTCTATAAAAATAAGCTGGTTACTGTTAATCATAAAACAAAAGCAACAATACGGAAAATGAATACTGTTAAAAAAAATCTAATTTCTTCAAATGCAAGATTCAAAAATACTTCAGCAAATTTGAGTAGATCTTTGATGTAACTGTACTTTACTTAGTACAGTAGCAACAACCATGACCAGCCCTCTGCCTGTCATGATGCATGCACTTTGCAGAGGTCAGCAAATCAATAGTGAATACCTTTGTCTCTGGGAAAAAGCTGCTCTATATTTCTCATATGTTAATTCACAGAATGATTAAGAGCTGTTGTCATTTTCCTACTAGAAGTAGGAGAATATACCAGTGTCCTGGGGCATAGGCTGGAAGAAATGTTAAAGCAGAACCCTTCCTCTCAGTCAGATGCTGCTTAGAATCTGTGCTAGAATAACAGAAAATGAAATTTATTGATTTTTTTTAGTGGAGAATCGGGAAATTTAATAATCAGAGAAAAATAAACCCAGTAGAAATGCAGAACCAACAGGCATTAAATCTTTTATCAGACTCCAAGGAGATTCGAGGATGAGCAAAGTGTTTTCTGTGACTCTATCACTTGCATCATAAAGTGGAAAATTGAAGAGGTATGAAATATAATGCTATGTCTTTCTTTGTTTCAACTTATTTGTCCTTTTTAAAACCAAAGATATCAGTATAAAAGAGTTAATGATATTAGTCATCCTCTCTTCTGATAAAATGGAGTCTTTATTGGTGAGAGGAATGAATAAGGGTGCACATAGGGCTCTTTTAATTATACACAGTCAAGAAGATAACAAGACACATACCTTAACAATAAGAGTAACTAAGGATTTCCCTCTTATCCTACCAAATGGAAGAACAAACAATGGTTTATTCTCAGATTATTAGCAATGCTGACGAGCCTAGAGCCACAGTCAAACTTGAAGAGTGGAATTTTCTAGAGCAAAAGAGCACATTAGAAAGCTTTGCCTCTGTTAATCATATTAAGTCTTTCCAACAGTTAATGAAGGACCATATTAAAGGATTCAAATAGAATAGGTTGAGTATGGCTGGGTAGAAAACAGAAGAGGAATTTCAAAAACCACATTTAATTTAAAATATACTTATAATATCATCTTAAAACCACTGTACTATTCTTTTTTCATAAAAACATAACAGATTGTTTTGTTGCCAGGCTTCTGCCCAGACTAGTTCTACAAGACCTTATGTCATGATCTTTTTCATTAAAAGGTAGTTTTCTCTTTGCAGAAGGCCTGAGAATATTATTGATAGAAATTACAGAGATGTTGGAAAGGTGGCACTTCTCTGAGAAATTTAGACTAGCTATAAGAAGTTCCCTAAAAGACATTGACACATTTGGATACCCAGGAACATGTTCTGAACCTGCTCTTCCCATCAACACACAGATGGAAAAATTAAACAAACAAAGAAAATCCTGCTCTCCCATTTGCTTGTTTTCCTTTGTTTGGCCTGTGAATATTTTAGATTTTAGTGAAGACTCACTTTAAAAGTAATTTTGGTCCCTTTTGGTGTTTTGCAACATTTGGGAAACTGGTTTTCAGGAGCTTCAAGGCTGAACCAGAGAGATTATGGGCACTGACCATAGCTCAGTTCTGGACTTTCTCTCTGTTGAATTTTCACTTCATGGCAAGAGTCTTACTTAAACAGAAGGAAAATGACAAGCTTAGTGACCTCCACCAGTTTCATCGGAGAGTGGCACTAAGGATGCATTATTTTTAAGCATCTTTGTATTGCATGATTATGTGGAAAGACCCTTGTAGCAGCGATTACTCTTTGTAGCCCAGATCACCTGTTTATCACAGGGACTTTGAGTGTTTATAAGTGGTGAGTGGCAGAAGCAGGAGAGCTGCTTCCACAGAGCAAGGGAAGATGATGACCCACAGTGCGTCCATAAGGCTTTCCCAACCATTCACCTAATACCTCAGCCTCCCGAGTCTCTTCTATCGGGTTGTCAAGTTTGGGGAATAAATAGCAGCATTTAGAATAGGTAAAGGCTCCTAGTTAACTATGCAGCAGTTGGTCTGCTAGCAAGAAAGTTCTTGCTTCTCAAGTATGGAGGAGTTTTTGACGTGATTTTTACCAGTTTTTCCTTGGCTAGGAAGGATTTTACAAAGGGAAAAATGATTGGAGTTGGGATTGTAAAAGGATATAGTTTGTACATACTCATTTAATAATGTTCTTGTGTTTCTGGGCTCTTGTCAGGCCAGTTCTCTGAACTGTATAAAACTGCTTAGCTGAGGCTCCTGGCTCTAAAGAGTTAGGCACTCTTTCTTTAATCATATTGTCTGGCCTACTGTGTGAGGAACAGAGAATAAGAAGTTAGCTTCCCATCTAAGGAAGTGTTCCACATCCCTAGTCATCAGGGAAATGCAAATCAAAACAACCTGAGATTCCACCTCACACCAGTCACAATGGCTAAGATCAAAAACTCAGATGACAGCAGATGCTGGCAAGGATGTGGAGAAAGAGGAACACTTCTCCACTGTTGGTGGGGTTGTAAACTGGTACAACCACTTTGGAAATCAGTCTGGCGATTCCTCAGAAAATTGGACATAGTACTACCTGAAGACCCAGTTATTCCACTTCTGGTATATACCCCAGAGATGCTCCAACATAAAATAAGGACACATGTACCACAATGTTCATAGCAGCCCTATTTATAATAGCCAGAAGCTGGAAAGAACCCAGATGTCCTTCAGTAGATGAATGGACACAAAAATTGTGGTATATTTACACAATTGAGTCCTACTCAGCTATTAAAAACAATGACTTTATGAAATTCCTAGGAAAATGGATGCATCTAGAGAATATCATCCTGAGCGAGGTAACCCAGTCATAAAATAACAGACATAATATGCAGTAACTGATAATTTGATACTGACCCCAGAAAGCTCTGAATTCTCCTGAAACAACTCACAGGCCATATGAAGCTCAAGAAAAGCAAAGGCCAAAAGAAAAAAAAAGAAAAAAGAAAAAGAAAGCCTCAGTCCTTCTTAGGAAAAAAATATGTATAGTACCTCTCAGAGTGTGGTACACCTAGACCTTAAATCATTAATAATCCAAGAGCTAGGAATATAGCCTTGTGGCAATTTTTGATATTCAAAGATCATTATGTTTAATCTATACACACCAAGAAAACTCTAACTGTTTCTATGTTACTTTCTGTTCTACATGTGCTTTATGCTTATGGTAACTATTGGGATTTCAATGCAGGCTATCAAACCTCTGAAAGAATTAAGTAGTGACAAAATATATATTCATATAGTGTTATACCAAAATGCTTTTAATAATCTGTACATGTATCTTTCTTTTTAAAATAAAGTTGCAAGGAAAAAAATTTAGCTTCCTTAGAATGTTTTGCCACTTACAATACAGTGCTTCATTATAAAACACCCTACAATGTCATGTTTATAAACCATGTTCTAGATTGTGGTTTCAAATTTTAGTTTATGTATTCACTGGTTAGGAAAAGAAAAAGTATTGTTATCTCTCAGAAACAACTCTGTATAAAAATAGACCTCTACCTCTATTCTCTCATAGAACACAGAGTTTAGAAAGGACTGACTCTAGATACCAATGATATATTCGTGACAGTCACTATATGTGTGCCATACATTTAGCTATTTGGGGCCATAATCTGATTGCTGTTTAGTTTTTATTTTCAACATTACATATACTAGAGTCGCTTTGGTAGAGATAAACTCAAATGAATAAAGGCCTTCAGCAGATTGACCTGCGGGCATGTTTGTGGGGTTACTTTCTTGATTAATAATTGATATAGGATAAATCAATGCATGGTGAATTTTGCCTCCAAAGGCAATGTTGATGTCCCTAGTCTGGGCTGCTGCCTGGGACCATGTTGAGATCCTACCCCTTACTGGCTGCAGCATCAGTCGCTTAGTCAGCACAATAGAGCTGCCCTGACAGAATTCGTACAGGTGAGATGGCTCCCTAAGCCTTGAGAGGAAGAAGTGGACCTGCCCCTTACTTGGGAGAGTTAGCTAGACAGTGCTGGAGAGCTGTTCCTCATAGTGAAAGTGTGTTAGAGCTGGTGGACTGACCAACCAGCTACCACCAAGGTCAAGATCCAGGGCTCTGAGTTGGCTCATCTCAACATCTATCTTGTCTGTGAACTGCTAGATAGTTTGCCTGCAGATCCAAAGTTTTTGTTTGTTTGTTTGTTTGTTTGTTGTTTGTTTCCTTTTGGGGGAAAGGAAGTTTCAAAAGCAAAGGCCTGATACAGAGGAACAGAGAGATGATCAGGGTGTATCCTGTAAAATTTACAATAAATAGATAAAAGAAAGCTATCCAGGCAAAGAACCAATGAGCAAGACACTAAACAAAATTCCTTCTTGGTTTCTACTTTAGTTCCTATTTGAGCTCCTGGCCTAGTGTCCCTCCGTGATAGACTGTAATATAGAAACTGAAATAAGCCCTTTCCTCCACCCAAGTTGGTTGTGGTCCCTGTTTCCTCACACCAATAGAAGGTAAAGTAGAATAGAAAATAGTCATAAACATGCTGGCTTTAATAATAAAGAGATGGATTGTCCATGAACAATGTTCTCAAGGTAAGAAAGAACATACCACAGAGGAAGAAGTGTTTCTTTAAGCAAATGTAAAGTGGAAGAAGGAGAGGTCAGCTCAGTGTGAAGTCATAAATAAGGACTGAGTACTAGTCATAGACTAGCTGTTGGGGGACAAATAAATGCCCTCACATCCTTCTACCACCTTAAACAGAAAATAGATTTTAAAAATCTCCACTGTAATACAAAGGATTAAAGCAATCGGGTTTCAATAGAGACATCAACCACTTCTGGATCTGAGAAGAAACTCTGAAGAGCCCCCTTAAAGCAGGTTTTGAGTGGGTGTCAAACGTGTATAAAGTAAAATAACTCAAGGCTGGAGGACCTCTGTGGAGTGAGCTGAATTCCCCACAGGTCAGGAAACCTTGTAGATAAATGAAAATAAAGTACCAGGGAGAAGGGCGACTTGGAGGTTAGAATAGTTGGAGAGGATGGTAAAAGTGAGACTAAAATGTGACTCAGAATATTCCATGTAGCAAACCTTTCACCCTTATAAGAAATGGGGATGTCGAAGGATTTTGTATTGTATAACTTCCTATATTTTATGGCATATCTGCCAGAGAAAATTCTCAACTTCCCTTTGTAGAAAAGAAAACCTAGTAAATGAACCAGGCTCCAATATGGCAAGGAGTTCTTCCAACCATTTGTGTCATTCTTCAAAAGTCTAAAAGGATTTACACTTAGTAGACAAAATGTTAATTTATGCTTCAGGAAAAAGAACAGAGGAATATATATCTTGAGGTGCTCTCCTTTTTCACTTTGCATCTGAGTTCTGCACCAACTTAAAAATGGAATAAATTTACAAAATAGACATCAAATGCTCAACAGAGAGGGAGAAAAAGGTCCCTATTTATCATGTTCTTGCGACGGTGGCTGAGTGATATATTGTGATTACCACTTTTTTTTTTAATTGGCAGGCTTCTAGGATGCTCTGGGAATTGGTGACAAGATGATGGATCAGTTTCTTCATATTGGCTGGTTGATCCAACAAACCCAAAGCACATATTGACATTTGTCACTCAGCATTGGAGCCCTACAGACATCTCTGCTGATTAGTCAAACACTTCACCTCCCTTTAATTAATGTTTTAAGAGCAGAGCTTCACAGAGATGCTCAAGGGAAGAAATTTTTACAATATAATGGAAAAGGGGGTTATGGAGAACCACTTGAGTAAGAAAAGAGCATAGCCAGGAAGGGAGAAATCAATGGTAGTGTTTTAGCAGCTTAACCCTGCTGGCCCTGGCATGTTAATAGATTATTTATGCATCATGTTGCTATGAGAAGAAATTAGTATGATTAGCATTTTCTGTTTATTGACTGCTCATCACAAATCAGAAGATGGTTCACATGTATTTTGGTTTATTACCTTGAAAAATCATTGGCAAGAAAGGACAGGACAAGAATTTATCCTCTCATATAAACTCAAAGGTTATTTTACCCTAAAAAAGAAAGGTATGAATGAGCAGAAATATTTTTCACACTGTGTTGTAAAGAAAAGAGAGACTGTTTTTTCTCTATTTTCAGTGGGTGGGGGGGGGAGCCATTTAAAATAGGTAGTTAGGAGAAAGCTTTGAAGTTTGACATGAACGTAATTCTCATTCTTTTGTTAATAGCTAAGAATTTTCAAAGATTCCTTATGATGTTTGGAGGGGTTGTTCATCCCTCTGTGCCTCTAAGACTATGATCATTGAAGTTCCATTCAGCACACAATTTCAATCATTCCATGTTTTAGAAGAAGGTAGTGTGCTAATCCTATAACAATGACAGTGAAAGAGATGCATGGGGAGGGGCCCAAAGAATGTTTACCATTCCGCTTTGATTGCCATAACAATTCATAGATGTATAAGGGACAGTATTTAGGGAAAATGTTTACTGGGCTCTATACTTACAAATACCAGTCTGCAGGGATTACTGCTCTATTCAGCAGTTGGAGTAATCAGAAGTAAATGCTAGGGTTGTGTTTCTAATTGTCTCAAGCCAGCTCTTAGTAAACCGAAAAAAAAAAAAAAAAAGCAGTTTCAGAGCAAAAGAAAAGTTTGTTTTAATCCCAAGTCCTTAATTTCCTATATGAAACTTTGAACAAGACTTAGAAAACTTTCAGGCTAAAATGTAAGAATGAAAAGGCATCTTTTACCTGCTTTTCTCCTCTGCGTTTGCTGTGGTTTGAGTATAAAATTTGTGCTCTGGAACGTCATATCTATTCCACAGTGGAGGAAGTATACTTAAAGGGACTGTGTTCATCAGGTAATTCTCTCAGGGGGATAGCATTGTTCAGCTGTTAGTGGCTGTTGTGGGGTTGGTCGAAAGCCAGTTTTGGCCCTGTATGCTCTTTCTTTCTCCTTTTCTATTTCTCTGTCTCTCGGTCACTGTGTCTTTTTCTCTTTCTGTCTCATTGCTACTGTCTCCTTGTCTCTCTGTCTGTCTCTGCTTCTGTTGCTCTGTATCTTTTTCTTTCTCTGTGTTTTTCTGTCTCTGTCTCTCTCTACGTTTTGTGTGTGTCTCTGTGTGTGTATGTATGTGTGTGTGTGTGTGTGTGTGTGTGTCTCTGTGTCTGTGTGTGTCTCTCTCTGTGTGTGTGTGTGTGTGTGTGTGTGTGTGTGTGTGTTACCTGGGTGCTTTCTACCATGAGATGTTGCATCATGGAGGCCAGCACTCATCACTAATGGCTCAATCTCAGACTTGCAGGCCTGGGAACTGTAGAAGTTCAGTGATGTTTTCTTGTAGCAGCACAAGTGACCCACAACTCTGCTTTATGTGAACTCTGTTCTGGCCTTTCTGTCTCCTTTGCAATAACAATCCATCTATACATCACCACAGCATTTCCCATCCTGTGTCCTGTTTCCTCTCGTTGTTCTATTGATTATTGTAATCAAACCAGGTAAACGGAGAAGGGTTACACACTTGCTATTGTTGTCAGTTAACGTGGCAGGATTTAAGCATTTAATGTCTATGCCTCGTTCAGCTAAAAGAGTAAACTGCAGAAAGAAAAGCTTCAAAAGCAAGTTGGAAGGAAATGTCAGTGTGAACACTGATTTACACATAGATCTCTTAGTTTCCAACACGCTGAAGAGACCTCTAAAGTCAGTTGTATTTAGTATGTGTAAATGTAATTTATTGCTTATCCAAAAAATACATATGTGTGCATATATTGTTAAAACCAAGTATTA
This sequence comes from Micromys minutus, assembly GCF_963924665.1. Classification (NCBI taxonomy): domain Eukaryota; kingdom Metazoa; phylum Chordata; class Mammalia; order Rodentia; family Muridae; genus Micromys; species Micromys minutus. The sequence goes on from NC_137978.1 coordinate 11,955,021, forward strand.
CTGGGAGACATAATAGAAATCGTCAAAATAGTGCCATTTTAGAAGGCAGCTCTTCTTGCCTTTTGGATTTCCTATTGCTTTGGCTGTGTTATTAAATAACATATATCGTAATAGTGCCACTTCTGGATTTTCAGTTTAAACTACTGTTTATTGATTTTCTACCACAGAGTATCAGCATTGGGATCTCGTACTCCACCCATACACACTTACACAATTTCTCTTTCTTTATCCTACTGAAAAAATATATATACCATTTTGGGCTAAATCAATACTTAGTGCTTGCCTTATTATAACTGTGGAAATAGCATATAGAGGGAAATTACATTGTGTGTTGTGTTATATTTTTTTCTTCAATGACCTTTTTTCCCTCTGAAGGTAACTTTCCTGTATACACATCTGCATACATTTAACTTGCTACATTCTGGCTTCAGGTAATTTACCTGCCTTTCAAGAACCTTCCAAAATCTATTAGGAAGCATCATATTAATGCAATGCCTTGGACATACAATATAACAAAGGAAGATCTTGCTAGTTGGAAGACAGTCTAAAGTATATTTTAATTTTTAAATTTTATTTGTGTATATAAAGGTGTGCAGGTACCTGAGTACTGAAGACAAGGTCAGATTCTCTGGAACTAGACTTGCCAGCAGTTGTGAGCCCCTGACATGGGTGTTGAGAAGCAAACTGGGCTCTCAGCATGAGTAATGAGTATGCTAAACTGCTGAGCCATCTTCTCAGCTCCTAGAAATATCTTCTTATATCTAATTTCATAGTTCAGTGATGACATCAAATTTGATCTTACAGTAATGTGAGAGTTTCCCCAGTTCTGCTCTCTCTATGATTCCTAAGACATCTGTTGACATAAAGAATTTGTGAGGATTTTTTATTTTTTACAAATTTTGAAAAAGCATCACCAACACTGGTGTATATTGAGCCACAAAAAACAGATAATCTTTGTATATTTCTACATAAAGAAATTATGCAGGTGTGGATGATCATACTTGTAAGCCCCACACTCAGAAAGCTGAGGTATGATTGCTGTGAGGTTGAAGCCTGTTCTACATAGTGAGTTTCAACTGTATATACATAAACATGTACTTATGTATGTACACCAAACACCTATATATACATACATACATACATACATACACATACATGCACATACACACACATATGTATATATATATACACGTACACATTAAATACAGCATACACATTGTGATGATGTATTATATGCTTGGCCCAGGGAGTGACACTATTTGGAAGTGTGGCCTTGTTGGAGTGGGTGTGGCTTTTATGGAGTAGGTGTCTTACTATGGGCATGGGGTTACGACCCTCATCTATCTTCTAGAAGGTTTCAGATGAAGATTTAAAACTCTCAGCTTGTCCTGTACCATGCCTGCCTGGAGGCTTTCATGTTTTATCTTGATGATACTGGACTGAAACTCTGAACCTGTGAGCCAGCCCCAATTAAATGTTGTCCATTATAAGACTTGCCTAGGTCATGGTGTCTGTTCATAGCAATAAAACCCTAAGGGTTGATACCAACATAGTGGAGTATTCCTGTGACAAACTGACCATGTTTTGGGGCAGACTGTTGAAGGATTTTAGAACTTAGAGCTAGAAGAGACATTGGTATATTCAGAGTTCTATGGGATGTTCTGTAGGAGCATGAAAGATAATGTTGAGAACAGTGCAGAAGATGGAGGTGTGGCTTATAAAATCTTAGAGGGGAGATTAAAGACTTTTATTAGGGCTAGTGTTATTTAGATTGTGACAATTCTGTGGCTTTGGATAGCTGGGGCTGAAGAATCAGCTGAGCTTAACAAGATACCAGAACTACTAAAGCAAAACCTTTGCATTACTAGGACTACTGATGCTGGTCAGCTGGAGCTAAGAAATTAGTGGTGATTAAGAAGATACCAGAATCACTGAGGTGAAATCTTCCAGGAAGTGTTTTCTGAGAGCACAAAAAAGCTGTGTTTCAGAAATAGCCAAGGTTTTACCTCGTGCTGTGGCTGGATTTGGTAATGTGTAAGAGTCACCCAAGTGGTACTGGTTTTGAAGGCATGAAAGGGTCCTGAGGAACAGCTGAGGCTTGGCACTGTGAGAGGCCATGGAAGGCCATTGGTGAAGATGCAGCCTCAGTTGCAATTGATGGCACTGAAGGGGTTATGCAAAGGAGCTGAGGCTTGTCACCATGAAGAGAGCCTGAGAGAGGCTATTGGTGAAGCCTAGTGGCAGTGGAAGACAGCAGTGCTTTGGAGAATCCAGTGCTATGAGATCACCACCAAGAACAGCAGTGGTAGTTGAATACAGGCATCTGGAGCCTAGAGGACAAGGTGTGTGCTACAAAGGGCAGAGCTGGAGAAGTGGTCCAAACACTTGTAGGAGCCCAGAAGATTATGAATGAATCTCAGCCATTAGAAGATTAGAGTTTTATTTTGCTTTTGATTGTAACTGTACCCTGATATTCTTTCCTCTTGAAGGAAGAAAGTATTTTAGCAGAGCCTACAGCTAAAAACTTAGAATTGTAAAAATACTTGGAATTTTAAAGAGATTGGATAGTTTAAAGAGATTGAAATTCTTTTTTTTGAAACAACTTTATTTTACAAAACAAAGATAAATGTACAGATTTTAAACATTTTTTGCTTAAAATTATACATTTTTGTCAGTACTTTTTTTCAGATTTTAACATAATTTTTACATAAAACTATATGAATATATTTTTTAGTCAGTACTTGATTTTTTCAAGGTTTGATAGTATGCCTTGAAAACTTAATAGTTACAATGAGCATAAAGTACATGTAAAACAAAATGTAACATGGAAATAGTTAAAGTTTTCTTGTTTTGTAAATATTTTTTTGTTTTGTTTTGTTTTTTTTTTATTTCTTGGACTTCATACAGTCTGTGAATTGTTTCTGGGGGAGTGCAAGCCTCTGGGGTTAGCATCCCACTATCAGTGACTGCATATTATGTCTGTTCTTTTGTGACTGGGTTATCTCACTCAGGATGATATTCTCTAGATGCAGCCATTTTCTTAAGAATTTGGTTAAGTCATTGTTTCTGGTGGCTGAGTAGTATTCCATTGTGTATATGTACCACAATTTTTGTATCCATTCATCTTCTGAAGGACATCTAGGTTCCTTCCAGCTTCTGGCTATTATAAATAGAGCCGCTATGAACATTGTGGTGCATATATCTTTGTTGTGTATTAAAGTGTCTCTGGGATATATGCCCAGAAGTGGAATAGCTGGGTCTTCAGGTAGTACTATATCCAATTTTCTGAGGTATCGCCAGACAGAAATTCTAATACGTAAGAATTTGTAAAGACCATAGAACTTTTAAAGTTATTTAGATCTTGCGGATGAGTAAGAAAGTAAGGGTTGAGGCTTAATAGTGATGTGTTTGTGTGTCAAGTTGACCCCTTGTCACCTTCTACTGGCTGATTTTGTGGGTCAACTTAACACAAGAGAGATTTATCACAAAGAAAGGAGTCTCAGTTGAGGAAATGCCTCCATGAGATCCAGCTGTAAGGCATTTAATAAATTAGTGATCAAGGGTGGGAGAGCCTATTTTGGGTGGTGCCATCCCTGGCTTGGTAGACCAGGGTTCAATAAGAAAGAAAGCTGAGCAAGCCAGGGGAAGCAGTCCAGTAAGCAACATGCCTCCATGGCCTCTGCATCCGCTCCTGCTTCCTGACCTATTTGAGTTCCGGCCCTGACTTTCTTTGGTGATTAACAGCAATGTGTTAATTATCAAAGTATAAAATGAATAAACCCTTACCTTACCAAATTGCTTCTTGATCATGATGTTTTGTGCAGGAATAGAAACCCTGACTAAGACACACATCATATAGATATACACATTTACAAATATTCCCACCAATCATTCATTTATTTTAGCTTATTTCTCTTTGTTATCATTACAATTATATGGAATTAGATATATGATAGTAATTTTCTGCAACAGTTTAGATAGAGTCATTGGACAGGAAAAGCTGCCAGCCTCAGATAGAGTTTATGGAGAAGGAGTCAGAGATCACAGCGCCAATGTGAGTTTTTATATATGGGAAGGGAATGTCTTGTTGAGCTCTTACTAGTTACATACTCTCCTCACCCAGAAGCTTCAATGCGCCTGTGATCTACTAACTCTGGCCTGCTGACATCTGGGAAGGTACTGTTCATCCTTTGGAATAAATGGCTGATGGAGTAAAAGCTTGAATTCTCTGTAGTTTGAGTAGTCAAGGCAAAGAAAGTGAGACTTCAACTAAAAGAGTAAACGAGGTAGGAGTGAAACACAGTGACAGGGATTCAGGCAAGAAAGCAGATGTGCTTGGTGCGAAGATGGTTGTGGAATGGAAAATAGCCTATTTTTGAAGCAGACTGGAGTTTTAAGTAAAGTCTGAAGATAGAAACAGGGGAGACAGGGAGACATTTGTCCCCTAGGGCTGACGGGTGTCTTGCTGTGTTCTCAGATGGCATGTCCTCTGTTCCTTTATAAAAGTTGTTCCTGTCATATTTATATTTGAATGGGCCTCACCTGCAGCCTGATAAGCCTATTTACCTATTGAAGACCATATTTCTAAATATGTTACATTCTCAAGTACATGGGGCAGAAGGGGAGGTGTCTCATTAGTATAGAAAATATATTGTGGAAATTATAATACAAAATAAACCTGTTTTATAAGTCATTACATGAAGAAGATATATTCCCAGATAACAATCCCGAGAGTTAACAGTCCTAAAATATAAGAAAACCTTTGAAATGATTAACACATTTCATTCTTCTATTTGATCTGCATGCAAACGTATAAAGTAATATTTGCTTTTGCTTTGTTGTTTTTAATCTTACTTTGACAGTCACTAAAATGACAGTTCTTGTGTATGCATCATCTGGTAGGCAGAAGTGGACAGGACTGATATTAACGACAGGGAGCCTGACTCCAGAGCTCACCCTCTACTTCCAGCTCGGGTACTCATGGCTCTTAGTCGAAGGAATGCATATTTTCACATCAGAAGAACTTTTGCCCTGAGTGTGCACAGTGCACTCAGATGCTCCTTCAAACAGCATTGTCTACAGGTTTTTCCTTCACCTGAGCAGAGGGTATTTTGCTGAGTTCCCTGCAGTCTGAATTTAGCTAAGAGCACAGCTTGCTTGCATAATGCAACGTAAACTAGTGCTGGGTTTGCAAAGGGGGAAGAGTTAGAGCAAGTCTTTTCCTTTTCTTTCTGTTTTCATCATTAAAGAAAATGAAATACATGCATCTGAACATAAGTTCAGAAGCAGATCAAGGCTGAGAGCTTTTAGAAGAGCGGTAACTAGCTACTTCCTTACCTCAGCAACTCCATTTTGTCTGCAAGTTCAATTACATTCCATAAAACCACAAAGAGTTCATCGAGGTGCAAAGCAAAGGTAAAGGAAGGTGCCTTGGGAAAAGAGATCTAAGAGAATTAATTTGTTATTTAGAAGAAAGATCAGTTCCTCTAGGTTAGCTGTTCTCATTCAGGCTTGGAGAGAGAAGTGATAAACATTTTTTTTTTCTGTTTGCACGGTCTGTGGACTCCAAAGCAGGAAATAAACAGAAGGAAATAGTTGGCTTCTTGCATAGAGTAGTAATAATCAAATATGAGCTAATAAGGACTGGCAAAGATACTGGCCCAAATAAATAAAAGATAAAAGGGAAGCTCACTCAATTATCAGCCATATTTCTAAAGGAAAACATCCATGAAATGTTAGCATGAGCATTTTTGAAACTGCATTTTATCTACTATAGAATGCAAATATATTTTACTTAACAAAAGTTAATATTGTTTCCTCAAAGTTTCTGAGGTCCTCTTCACCCACTCCTAATTTTTGACATTCTCCCACATAGGAATTCAGCATTGCTAATTGAATGCTAAGCATCTTTCTTTGGAAGTTCTGTATTAGTATGAGGAGTAAACTTTTTTTTTTTAACCTCTAAAGCTTCTCTTGTATTGCTTTCACCAAAAAATAACTCTTTAAAGTATGTAGCATATACTTTTCTCTAGGTGATAAGTCTGGGTAATAATTGTGTGTTTTCAGTTGTCAGCAATTTGTTTATTGAACAATCAGTCTTTCTTAATGATTTCAATATATTCACATATATAAACAAATATTCTGGGTTTATATCTCTCCTGTTCTTCATTCAGTACTACACTGTTGGAATGTCAGTAATATGTAATATGATTATTTTTACATAGAAAAATTCAATTATAAAATACACTTGATATTTGACATTTTTAGTCTGATACATGCTAAGTTCCCAGCATCAAACAGAAAAATCATTGTAAAAAAATATTATAATATCTTCTATTATTTCATTACTGATAATTGGAGAGAGCTTGTTCAAAATGAAAACTTTAGCAATTAGTAATATCTTTTTCTCTTTTTAAAATATTTTATTTATTTACATTCCAAATATTGCCCCCTTCCCTGTCTCCTCTTCAAGAGTTCTTTATTCCTTCCCTTTTGCCTCTGAAAGGGTGATCTCTCACCTCCCTATCTGCCACCTCTCTCTCTCTCTCTCTCTCTCTCTCTCTCTCTCTCTCTCTCTCTCTCTCTCTCTCTCTCTTTTTCTCTCTCTCTCTCTCCTCTTTCCTGGGGGCATCCTGTCCTGAGGCCAGACAAGGCAGTCTTCTGCTATGTAAATGCTGGGGGCCACAGGACCAGCCTATAGTCTTCTGGAGCTCTGAGGAGTCCCGGTTATTTGATATTATTCTTTCTCTGGGGTTCTGGTGCCCTTCAATTCCTTCAGTCCTTCCCCTAAATCTTCCATATACATCCCTGACCTTAGTGCAATGGTTGGATCTATCTAAGTTTCTTTTAAGTTTCTCAGTAAGCTGCTGGAATAGCCTCTTACAGGACAGCCATGCTAGTCTTCTGTCTGCAGGCACAACATAGCATCATAGGGTAGATCCCAAATTGGGCCAGTCACTCAATAGCCTTTACTTCAATCTCTGCTCCATTTTTCACTGCATTTCTTTAGACTGGAACAATTCTGGGTCAAAAAGTTTTCAGGTCAGTTGGTGATCCCATCCTTCCATTGGGAGCACTAACTGACTACTGGAATTACCCTCTTCAGGTTCTATATCTTTACTACTAGGCATTTTGACTAAGGTCATTTTCATTAAGTCTTAGGATGCTTTCACAACTAAGGTCTCTGGGACTTTCCAGAGGTTCCTCCTGCCCCCTTAAGCCCTGCAAATACATATTTCTATTCATTCTCCTGACCCTTTAAGCTTCTCTCCTGTTACCTCCACCATACCTGACCTGCACCCACTTTCCAGCTCCCCTATCCCGCTCCCACCTATGTCCCTCTCTCTGTTTCCTGTGGTTATTATTTTGTTCCCCATTCTAAGAAAGATTGAAGCAACCTCACTTGGACCTTTCTTCTTGATAAACTTCTTACAGTCTATGTGATACATCATGAGTAATCTATACTTTTTGTTAATATTCAACTCATCAGTGAGTACATACCACTTATATTCTTCTATGTCTGGGTTACCTCACTCAGGATGATATTTTATAGTCCCATCCATTTGCCTTAAAATGTCAGGAAACCCTTGTTTTTAATAGCTAAGTAGTACTCCACTGTGTAAATGTACAACTTTTTTTATCCATTCTTCTGTTGAAAGCCATCTGGGTTGTTCCCAGCTTCTGGCTATTATAAATAAGGCTGCTATAAATATAGTGGAGCATCTGTCCTTGTTATCTATTGGGGTATCTTTGGGGTATATGTCCAGGAGTGGCATAGCTGAGTTTTTATATAAAACTATTTTCAATTTTCTTAGGGACTGCCAGATTGATTTCCAAAGTGGTTTTACCAGCTTGCAATACCACCAGCAATGGAGGAGTGTTCTTATTCTTCCACAACCTCACTAGCATCTGCTGTCACCTGAGTTTTTGATCTTAGTCATTCTGATTGGTTAGAGGTAGAATCTTAGAGTCATTTTGATTTGCATTTCTCTAATGACAAAGTACATTGAATATTTCTTTAGGTGCTTCTCACCTATCAAAGATTTTCCAGTTGAGAATTCTCTGTTTAGCTCTGCAACTATTTTTTCTAAATGGTGGTATTTGGGTCTCTGAAGTCTAACTTCTTGAGTTCTTTTTATATAATGAATATTAGCCCTCTATCAGATGAAGGATTATTAAAGATCTTTTCCCAATCAGCTGGTAGCTCTTTTGTCCTATTGATAGTGTCTTTAGCCTACAAATGCTTCGCAATTTTATGAGGTCCAATTTTCAATTGTTGATCTTAGAGCATAAGCTATTGGTGTTCTATTCAAGAAACTTCCTCTGTGCCCATGTGTTTGAGGCTCTTCCCCACTCTCTCTTTTATTAAATTCAACATATCTGGTTTTTTATGGAGGTCCATGATCAACTTAGTTTGGTATGTGGAAGGGTCAGCAGGAAGTGGGATATCATTTGAGATGTAAACAAGTGGAATGATTAATAGAAGAAGAAGAAGAAGGAGAAGGAGAAGGAGAAGAAGAAGAAGAAGAAGAAGAAGAAGAAGAAGAAGAAGAAGAAGAAGAAGAAGAAGAAGAAGAAGAAGAAGAAGAAGAAGAAGAAGAAGAAGAAGAAGAAAAAGAAAAAGGAGAAGAAGAAGAAGATTAGGAAAAATAGTTCTGGTTCTTGTTTATCATTGTGTTTAGTCAGGTTGTTAGGTTGTTTTCTGCTTTCTTTCTCCATTCTGGTGTCAGTCTTTATATAGTGCATTTATGCCCTATTATAATAGTCAGACTTATTAACCACTGGCTGTTCACAATTTTATTTAATGTATAACACTTTGTGTACAGCTGATACTAAAGGCTGATATTCACTAATTAAAAATATGCTCTAAATGAAAGACATTATACTTAAATGAATAGCAAGTCATTAACAGAAAAAATGGCTGCCCTCTGCTCTAGGTTTAATTGTGCCTCATGAATGATGATAAAAAGACTGAATTCTTTCTACATGCAGATTCATACCCAATTCAATCTGGTAGTTATCAAAGCCCCTTTAAAAAGTTCCAGCTAATACATATGTATGATCACTCTAAGGACAATTTTATTTGATTCTTCCTGCTATCAGTTCTATTGAGAATATAACTTCACTAAGCTTCAGAGGATAATGAGGTGGTGTGGTATACTGGGCAGGTGTCATTGCTGTTTATTTCCAGACCTAAGGTTCCAAAACTGTTTTTGAGTCTGAAAGAATGGGTGACAATCTGGGTTAAATTCAGGGTAGCTAGAGTTCAGGATTCTCTGATAATTTTCTTCTGTATATCTAGGTTTTTCTCAAAAACCTTAGAATATCAAGACAAACATTCCTTAAAGTTCTCAACAGATCTTTTCTCTCTGTGTATCCCACAAAGTATCTCCAAACTCACACATTAATAAAAATATATATGCACCTTCATTTCATATTATAGGTTCTTTATTTTTGTCCTTAAACAATAATACTTAAATAGGTATCTGAAAATTAATTCAACCCTTCCCTGAGTCCTTCCTGATCTACTCTCATGCTGTCCCAACTTTGTATACACTCTTCTTTTTTAAAATATATAATCTATCAGAATGTGTGCTGCCTACATATCCTCAAGGGTGTGGTACCACCCACTGAGGCATAGTCAACCTACTAGTGGCTACGTTCTTAAAGAAAACAAATTCGACTTCTCTAGTATCCATGTGATGTCTGTCAGTAGTACTTTGGCAAAGTATGAGAACCAATAATTGAATCCTCACTCCATGTTGAAAATTTGATGGACATAAGCTTGAGTAGTTCTTGTGCCAACAACCACAGTGTCTGTTAGTTATGTACTATGATACTTTCATGTCCAGAAGACATATTCCACCCTGCTACTCTGCAACCTCTAGCTGTTACAACCTTTTGTGAGTCTTTCTATTAATACAACTAAAGCCCATTCTTTCTTCAGGTTTTATGTCCTCTAGGAATCATAGCAATTATTACCCAAACTCACTTCATCATCTCATAAATTGATAGAACTTTCACCATGGGGGTGTGGGTTTGTTTAACTACTGGCCAAAGTCAAGTTGAACAATTTAGGTTTTTTGTGCATGTGGGTAGGATGAGAGTGAAGACCACTAATGGGATGACTGTTTATGCTTATTCAAATGTATGACCACTGAGCTGGCCAAAAGAGAAGTTAAAGTAAAGCCAAAAACAAACAAACAAACAAACAAATAAATAAATAAAGGCAGAAAAGAGAGAGCTGCATTTGTTTCCAAGAAATCATATATCTGACTAAGAATAAAGGATGAATTGATTATTCTGCCATAATTATATACCGATTTTTTATTATACCTACCATCAGCAACATTATTTTGTTCAAAAGTTACTAATAAAAACATTCATGTTAAAACCTGCAATAGATCTGTTTTGCTATAATGATTTACAGTATTTCCTTCTCTGTAGAACTTTAAAATCTGTTTAGAGATAGACACATATGATAAACCTTCAGAGATGTCAATTATGAGAGTTTGCATAGTTCTTTATAATATGAGAAAACTGTTTAATCTATATGTTTATACAGACAGGAGAAGGCTTGTAGATATCTGTCATGATTGGATCGAAGAAAATAATTTGGAAGAAAGCAATGCGAAGACAAAAGTAACAAAGAGACATTAAGCAAAAAGTAGCTGTATATTTTAAGAGGATTTTACTGACTCTACATAATCTAGCATTTCAGTCTTACGGGATAAAGATTGTTTGGAGGACTGGCTTATATACAGCTGCATCAAGTAGAGAGCTAGAGATAAAATGTAAAGGTCCCTCAGGCCAGACTTCAACTGTGGTTTATAAACCAGAGAAATTACAATAAGAGGTCTCTGCTGAAGACATATGAAACCCATTTCACAAACAAGAAAACTGAGGTAGAGATGATGTATCAAATCACAGGACTAAAGAAAGCTTCTGTCAGCTACTTGCATTGAGATTATGCCCGAAAATTGATCCTTTTGTTTATTGCTTTGCCTTTAAGATGATTTAAGAAAAACGCTAAGACTTTTAAAAAACGAGAAACAAAAGAATATTTCAGTGAAGGAGGTAGGTAATTATGGACAGGATCTCTGTTATTGTAACATCTGTCCCAGTCACTCTGTTTTTTATATTCCAGAAATAGTGTAAGAAACACTAACCAACCAACCACCCAAACCACATGAACAAAACAAATTCACATAATTTGCATTTCTCCTAGCTTGAGGAAGGGAAGTACATTTGCTGTTAAGACCAGGAGGAAGTTTCGGGAACTCTGTTTCTATGAGGGTTGAATTTGCTTTGGGAATCATTTGTTTTTCTTTCATATTGAGTAAAGATAAAATGATATATAACTGCTTTTAAGACACTAAGAATTTGGATAATCTGAAGCAACAAATACCCATTCCAGTGCTGATTCTTCCTCTATTTATTCACTGAAAAAAACCATCTCTCCAAGAAGATAAGCAGATTGACTGTGGTTTCAGGTGGGCTCTGTCTTATGTCAAGTATTGCATTTAAATAACAAAGCCTGGCAATCTCAGAAGCAGTCTGCATGTGTGCAGTAGCAAATGCACACACACACACACACACACACACACACACACACACATACACACACATACACACACACACACACACACACATATACATACACACACACAACACACCTTTCTATATTTAGCCTTCAAGTAGCAGCAGTATACCACCGTGTAGTTTAGTGCCTGGAGGAACTGTGCTCCAGTCTTGTGGCACGAAAACGTGGAACGAAAGAGTAATAGACTTTACTGACACCCAGATGACTGTCTTACAGCACTGGGTGTTCTAAAGAACAAGTATTGTGGCTCCTTTCCTTTCTATATCAAGTGCAATTCAAGAGAAACAGGGTTACAGGCAGGGATCCTTCTGCTTTTTATTCATCAACAGGGTGCATCCCAATTCATCATAGCAAATGAACATCAAATGAGCAGTATTCGGACACATGACTTTCATATGTTCCCACAGAAACACAAAAATTCAATTCTGGTGTTACTTTTTACCTATAAGAGAATCTTGCTGGTAGGACGAAAAAAAAAAAAAAAAAGAATAGTCTTCACAAGCTCAGTTCTGAAGGGAATATACTTTTATCTCTACTTACATACATTACTGGAATCTATTATTTTCTGCCACTGCTAAGGTGTTGTTTTCTAGGTCATCTGTCTACTCTCCTTAGTGACCATGGAAATCTCTGTGTCTGGTGCTTTACAGGTTTGGCAAAATATATTTTTGTGTCTCGCTGAGACTGAAGATTCATCTCTTTCATCAATTATGAAAATGTTTTCAGCTCTTCCCTAATGTCTCCTTAGCTTTTTGGTCTGTAACTCAAATTTGTCTCTAGGCCTTAAACTCTCACAAAATCAAATGCTGTCTCTCTGTAATCATTTGTGGGTTTTTTTTTTTTTTCTGATAGATCTTGTTGGCTCATCTTCGTTTTTATTCTATCTAATGTACTTCTGACATTTTCATCACATTGTAATCTTATTTAAAATTTTACATATTTCTATTTTCCTAACTTACCATTTGTGGTGGTTTGAATAGGAATTGCCTCTATAAACTCATGGGTTTTTATGCTTGGCCCATAGGGAGTCATATGATTAGGAGGAGTGGCCGTGTTATAGTCAGTGTGGCCTTGTTATCACTGTGGGAGCCAGCTTTGAGGTCTCCTATGCTCAAGCTATGAGCAGTGTGGAACAACCAATGCTGCCTGTAGATCAAGATGTAGAACTCTCAGCTGCTTCTCTAACACCATGTCTGCCTGCATTCATCATGCTTCTGGCCACAAATGATGATAATGGATTAAACCTCTGAAATTGTAAGCCAGCTTCAACTAAATGTTTTCCCTTGATTGCTGTGGTTGTGACTCTTCACAGCAATAGAAAATCAAACTATAATACCATACTTACCTAAACCTTTTAAATGTATCTAGTGATTCTTCTAACTGGATCTTCTGATCCTACCTGAGCTAGTTTTGTGCCTATAGGAATCTCTTGGTATACTGTGAAGTAAACAACACTAAGGATTTATCAGTAGGGACTCAGCAGAGTCTCAAACTTGGATGAGCCACCCAGACTTACCTTTTACTCACCAAATACACAGCAAGTTAGAGTCCTTGGGATACTTTTATATTTCTTAGAGGAAATTCAGGCTATGATAAATTGTCTTCCTTTCTCACTACTTTATATTTTGGTGGATGTTTTCTAGTTTTCCTTTCAATGGGGGCACTGTGCTTCTAAGTTGCTGCCTTTTTGAAGCAGGCACTATTCCTACACATCACAAGCTTAGGCTCAAGGTCATTTCTTCTCTGGCACAACCATTAAAGCCTACACTTCCTGGGAACTGAGATTGACAAGCTCCCCTAGGGTACCTTGAGCTTTAACATCAGCCTGCCATTCTGATTCCTGTCAGTCTGTGAATCGTGCCTCTAGAGACTAACTTTACTTTCTAGCCAGCTTAGTTATTCATTAGAAGAATATTTATTATATTTTCCAAGCATTTCTTGTTGTTTTACATTGAGAGAGTCGTAAGAGTCTAGTTTAAATCACCATCAGAAATAAATCCCGAAAGCAGAGCTAAGAATTTTGTTGACTTGTTCTAGAATCCTCCTGGCGTCCATTATAAGCAATACTTCTAGCTATTAGCCAGTCTGCTTAGATTTGAGGAAGCAGAGCTAGAATTTGTCATTTTGAGCTATACTTTGTCATTTTAATTCTTGATATATAAAATAAGCCAACTCTGAGGGCCTATCTAAGAATATTTGTCACTGGTAAGATTTGCTTTATTCACAATTAACTAGTTAATTAAAATTAACTAAAGCTAGAAAATTAAAGATTACAGAAAGACAGCAAAGAATTTCAATGTTATAGCCTTAAGGTAGTTGTTTCCTTAGAGAAAATAAGATGGATTTTAATATGTTCGTACTCAACTGAATTTTTAATTACTTTCTATTTTAATATTAATTTTATAGATTAATATTTATTAATAGTAGGAATATTGATGAATAGCTTACATAGGGAAAGGACAAAAGAAAAGAGATATGAAGAGAGAGCAAATGCTCATACTGTGGAAGTTGCATGCCCATTTGTTCTGTCTCCTTGCAACTTATAATCACAGGTTGCAATAGGACTCCAGCAAGCATGCCAGAATCAGTGTGTTTCCCTTCATCTGTCAATGTCCTGTTTACTAGCAGGGCAGCATGAACACATAAGAATATTTCAACGCACACAAAAGAACTGGTACCTTATCCAGTCACACGGAGTGTAAATTTGTTTGTAAGCAATAGGGAACCCACAGGGAGTTTCATACTGTTCAGTTCCCAGCACAAAGCAGGCACAGGGTCTGAATAGGCAGTAGTGTCCCTTCAGGAAAGCAGAACAGTGTAGTTCCAACCCAGGATTCACTAAGTCTCTCCCTTTAAGTACTACAAGCCTTCTGATTCAACCTTAGGGCTTCCTCCTTATTTAATTAATACTAAACTGAATAATATGTTAAGTGTACTTAAATGTACTAAGCCAATCAACTTGGTATTTTCATCTCCACCTTTGTATAAGAGGATTAGTCTAATAAAGTACATACATTGGACAAAATTAGCACTAGTAAAACCTGCACACGTGCAGATGGTGACCTTGTTCATGTTTAAGATAAAAAAGTCTCAGGAATCCATTTTGCCTTTTCCGTCTTTCTCAACTCCTAACACATACTAACATGCCTTTCTTCTTTTCCTTTCTGTTTTTATTTTCTTTTCAAACTTTAACTATGTTTGACTGAGTAATTTTTAAAATACTGCCAGATTAAAATACACACTTTGACGTCTTGATGATTCAGATATTTTTATTTGTGTTGGGCTATTTTGAGAGAGAGAGAGAGAGAGAGAGAGAGAGAGAGAGAGAGAGAGAGAGAGAATCAAAACACAATAATAGTTCCACTCTGCACCCAGAAGAGAAGAAAGAATAGATATTTCATGGTTATTTCATTCTCTTACAAATGTTAAGGTGGGATCCATAGATGAAACATTTCATTTAGTATCATGAGGACTGTGATTACTCTCCTGATGCTAGATCACTTGGATAAGGAAAATACATCTTCTGCTACATACTACATTAAAATAGTATTTCCCCGTGGATCTGAAGTAAGTACCTTTCTGAAGTTACCAGCTACCCTTAAGCATTATTTTCTGCATAAAACAAATGGATTTCTGTTTTTGTATGTTTCCTTTTGTTTCTCAATATAACATTGCAAACTGATTAACTTACTCTGGTGGAGGAAATGTGATTTATTTCCTCAAGTCTATTAACTCAATGGATATTGACCATCATTTTAGTTTCTTAGGGAAATCATTCAGATTAATTCCTATGAAAGCAGAAAAATCTCCTCCCAAGTGACTTGTTAATAGGACTGTT
The DNA here is from genome assembly GCF_963924665.1 of Micromys minutus. Lineage (NCBI taxonomy): Eukaryota > Metazoa > Chordata > Mammalia > Rodentia > Muridae > Micromys > Micromys minutus. Next base: position 11,970,461 of record NC_137978.1, read on the forward strand.
TGGTATAAGTATGTCTGAGGGCTTTTGAATAGCACTGTCTCTGAGAAATGAATGAAGAACTACAGCAAATAAAGAACAGAAAAAAATAATCTCACTTGGTTAAATGTCTTGTGAGAAGAAGGTGGTTTGAAGTAGTTACTGGGTTAACTATTCATTCTTTATTTCTAATATGTACTTGCAGGAGAACAGGAATAAGTAAGTGATGAGGTCAGATCTTGAAAACTTTGTCTTACATGAGTGAACCAAAAGATTTTGCTCTTATGCAGAGTTCATGTCTTCAGCATGTTTATATTAAGGTGTCCTTGGCTTTATGTTTATAACAAACACATAATTCATTCTCCCTGGAAATTTTTCCTGAGTTGTATATTTCATAGATATGGAATGGAGACTTTAATAATTTAAATACACCAAGATTAAGAGGAAATCTCACAAACTTCATTGAAGAATAGAATGTACTAACCTTACTTCCCACAACTTCTATGAAAAATTGAAGAGAACATGTTTTGAAACTTGAGTGAGATATACGTAAAAGTAATTATGTTAGTTAGTATGTAAATTAGTAAAAATTAAAGACAATAGGAATTATTTGACCTTTTCTCATTAGAACTCCAATACACCATTAGATCTTGATTGGCTGGATATAATGTCCATCTTCTTCCAAGACTGCCTCTAGATCTCAGTCTGTTATCATATTTAAACAGCATTTTTTGTTAAAATTGACAAGTCCTTCAAATTTGGTGCTGTATTGGGCCTTCTGTGCAGTGGGGATGAAGACAGGACTATTGAGTGAAAGATGACTCCTGTAGATTAGACAGTCATCTATATCTAGCACATTCCAAATAATCCAGCTTTGCAGCTTTTTTTTTTTTTTTTTTTTTTTTACAGAAAAAGGCGAGGTACTGCATCACATCTCAAGACATTACTAGGCAACCATCATGTGAGTGTTACAGTGTCACCCTTAGAAGGCTGTATTCTAGCAATTTTCCCAGTGTCCCCTCTACTACTAGACAATAAGTCTACTTCTCCTCAGAGCATTTCACTGATATATCAAAACTATGCTGTCAGTAATTGATTTGTTTTTTTTTTAAGTTTAACTCAAGAGATATGGCCACCCAGTTTTCTTAGATTTAAAATTTTATAATAGAGTTTAGTCACACTAGAGCTAAGGACGTCTTGCTCTTCATATCTATTTATCAGCGTTAGACTGCTATGTAGATTTTCTTATCATAATCATTAGGGTCAGTAATCAGAATTGATATTTGTTCTGGTTCATGTGCCTTGAGATGAAATCATGCTAATCCCTTTAGCAATCCTACATCACTGTACATGTAACATATGCTATTTCATTATAAAGAGTCAAAAGTATACAAAAGCAAAGAATACAAAAGTACGTAAATAGGAAATTGTCAGCAAATTTATTTTGGAGTAAATTAAACATTCTGAGAGGCTGTCTTGGAATCAATGAGCAGCTAGGACGGGCCAGATTTTAATATCTGTATCCCAAGGGTTGTTTCCTCATGTTGGTCTTTAAAAGAATTCTGATGGCATATGCTGGAAGCATTTAAAAGAAAAATTAGAATGCCCAGCTCTCTTAAGACAAAATTGAATGGAATAAACTCATTTGGGTTTCTCCCTGTTTTTGCATCAGTTCTTCCAGGAGATTGTGAGTTACAAGCGTGATGGGACATGAAAATGTATCTGATGCCATAAATTAATTATGGAAGGAGATGATTGATATGAATGGAAACTTTCCTAATTAGACAATGATGAGAATTGCAAGCAAGATAATGCACAACAAGTGTACTATTTGCAGGGTGGACTTCTGCTAAGGGATTTAGGTAATCCATGCTTGTTATTTATACAATATTAAAAACCCCAAGGTGGAAAGAGAGCTGTGTATTCATGTATCTTTATTTGAATTATCATACATAGTATTTTGATGGGAATTTTAAGGTGAATAATATATATTAAACTGACTGGCCTGTTTACCTGAATAAGACAATTTCCTTACTTAGCTGTCTTGGATGTTTTCCAAATTGAGGTGAGTTGCAGATTATATAGAAAAGCATAAAAAGGATGAATTGCCACACACGGTGTCTGTACAGAGTACATTGTTCTCAAGGAAATCATAGAATAAAATTACTTCAAATGTCAGAAAATAAATTATGAATTTTAATCATTTATGTTTTGCAGTTTGGCTTACAGCACCTTGGGTTGCATAAACATGTTACATTTACATTGCCATTGTTGTCCTTAATGACAAGAGCAAGTCAGTTCTAATGCTTGCAAAAGAATAACGACTGATAGGGAAGATTAACTTATTTCAGGATGGGATTTCCTTCAGAAAACACAACGGTTTTGTAGAGATAAAGCATATCTCAAACTGTGAGCTTCTGGATGCTCTTTCACTCAGCAGGAAAGTGAGTTACAGCAGGATTTTAGGATTATCCCAAAGATGATGTATGAATAGTCACATGACCAGAGATCAGAAGACCTGTACATTAATCTTCAGTGTGATTTGCTGGAGAAGGAGAGACTTTTCCTGTGAAGGAAGGGATCAGATAAAACTCAGCTCTCTTAACTCACACAAACTATTCTACAGACAGAAAATTTTCTGACCAAGGGAAGGACTGATAATTCTTCTACATTCTGTTATCTTACATGAATGGCTTTTTCTCCTTGAATAAAACCACCCAGTTCATCAAATTATATTATTAGTCTGTGATAGTATAGAATTACTAAGCTTTTTTATTTTAGGATCAAGAAGAGAATAAGACATTGCATTAAGGATATATGCAGTAAGTCTTACCTGCATAGGTACTTAGCTACTCTTCTTACTAGACATCTTAGAGGACAGTAGTTTCTCAAGATCTTTTACAGGTGCATCATGCTAAGAGTTAGTTTTTCTTTCCGTCTGAACACAGCCCAGAGTGCATTCTCCCTCCTGGTGTATTGCCTTTTTTTTTTTTTTTTTTTTTTTTTTTTTTGTCTTCATTTTCTTAGGTTCATTGATTTCTACCTATACTTTATTTGGAAAATCCATACCTTGTTAAAGAAGATAGTGGCAGGCAAAAGGTCAGGATCCTACTCAAGAAACGGTTCTGTTCCTGAGATAATAAACCATATCTGGGCTCTCTTTTCTCTTCGGTTAAGATATAAAGATCCAAATGAATGATAAAATGAAAAAGATTGTTGTTAGTGTGTAAAACAGAAGAGAAAAAACCCAGAAAATACAGGGTTTTTCAAAGCATTCGGTGAGTATTTATATGTGATCTTGTTATTTTCATTGAGATAAAGAATTGAATCATTTTTCTATAGTGTTATTAATAAAGGAATATCATCTCCTAGAACATTAAACACTTTCTGTAATTGCTAAGGAGGTTATGAAAATGTGTCATTTTCAGTCACTATATTTCTTTAAAATATTTTTATTTTTAAATCTTAAGTAACATTTTAATCTGTTTGTGAGGGTGTGGCTTGTGTGACACAAAACATGAATATAGAAGAAAATGTGTGGGAATCATATCTTTATTCCTATCATATGAATCCTTGGGATCAAACTCAAACTTTTGAGCTTCTCAGATTATTTCTTCTCACTGATACTTCTTTCAGGACACCAACTCTACTTCTCAGGTAGCAGTTTTAGAAGCAGGGGCATAATTTTAGATTGTATGAAAATAAAAAAGTAAAATTATGTATTCTTATTATTAAAAATGACAGTAATGAAACTAAAGGAAATGAGATGTGTGGAAGTAACATTCTCTCAATAATGACAATTTTTCATCAGCCCAACAATTTTCCTTTCGCAGAAAGCTAAACTAGATCAATAGAAGATGGGTATTTTAATCAGCCCAATTAATTTCTTAGTAAATTTATATATTTTATTGAGAAAAAATATATGAATGCCTAAATAGTATTCTAGGAAAGATAGATTACTTATTCAGCATTACATGTGCTGCCTCAATATTTGTATACATAATCCATGGCTGAAGATAAAGGGAAATAAATGTAAGAGGAGAGGAAGGCAGAAGGCTGAGTGATACAGACAATGGTAAGGAGACATAATGGGACAAGAAGATGGAGAAATGGAGGAAAGATAGAGATGATGAGAAAGATGACCACAAATCTACTATAGACTGAGGACTTCCCAGCTCTCCAGATACCAGCCACCTATATTTCGTCAAACAAATTTGATCTATATTCTCATTCCCTTTCCTTTTCCATTAACTAGATGTGAAGCCATAGAGCAGCAAAATGGAATCTACTATTATAATGCTCCATTAAGTCCTGTAGGTTGACATCAAGGTAATACACGATTGGACAATAGAGAGTGGCACATGGATAAAGTTATGTTAAGGTGGGAGAGATGAGGAAGGAGGAGATTCAACATGGAAGAGGAAGATGACCCGTCTTCTTCCACACGGCTCTGAGTAACCATAGGTAGTAATGTATACTTTCTAAGGAGAAGATTTCTATAGGCCAAGTTATCTTATCTAGGTGGGTGGTTTATATTTTGATCAACTAGTTGTAAGCATATTGTGTGGATAGATTGTAGATTGAGAATTTAACATATAAATCTGATTTCTAAATTATTGAGTACTGATTTGTGATTTTACCAGACTTTAGGGAATGTGAGAAAGTTCCCAGCTGGCAAGGAGACAGCTAGGAGGGATGGCTCATGGACCACATGGCAGAGACAGAGAAGAGACACATGGCTCTACACTGGAATGAGAACACACAGAACCAGTGGATGCTGATTCTTTTTTAATATTTACTGCAACACAGACCCTGTACCAGTTCTACTGAAGTTAAGTAAGACCAGAAATTTGCATCCTATGCTCTACCCATGATTTAACATTGACTTATATTTTTGGAGCCCACATAACACCACCTATTGAAGCTCCCTTTCATTGCCTGATGGTTGGGCTTCTCATCAAGCTCTGGGTTTCTTTTTTTTTCATAATTCTAGAATATTTAATATAAAATAATTTTACAAATGTTTGTTCATGAGGAAAATTTTATTGCTTCTTTGGGGAAAAATATCTATAATCAGTTAGTATCATGTATATTTATTTTTCTAAATGTAAGGTCACTTAACCTTTTATTTTATATAGCAAATTTTAAGTGTATTATATTTAATAAAATTTTAATGCTTGGTTTTATAATAATACTAAGCACTTTTTGGAGTTTCAGAGCATTTTTTTCATCATTGAAACATTTAGTCCTCATATTACTATATCATCTCATCAACCAATTAACATGCTGTCTATTTTTTGTCAAGCACATTATTTATTGATGGGTATATCTAAATATGATACTCTGATTTTTACTCAGAAGCCACTTGCAATGGTAAATTGAGAAAGATATTAAGGGGAAAATTTCATTAGTGAGATACAGTATTGTAAAATTCACATGCAGAAAATAAGTCTCTAGCTGTAAAAGAAGGCATATTATGATGGATATTGCAAGAAGATGATCATTTATTAATAGGCAAGATTTTAAAAGTAACATATTAAGTACAAGTAGAGTGACAAAGGCTTTTTGAAAAGGCAGCTAAATGCAAATCATGATGTTTAAGGCAAATATATTTACATAATTGTTCACTCCCAAAAACCTGTAATAGTAATCTGCTTCTTTCTGCTGCCTCCCTGTGTTTCCCTTGTTCTGGCATTTAGTCATCAAGTTCTTGAAAGTTGCTGAACTATAATTAATTTTATAGATTTCTGCACCCATTGAATTTCTGTGGCTGTTCACTCTGAATGATAAGATTTCCGGTTAGACTAGGAAGAAATCTCCTCCACCAACCTCTAAGGATGATATGGGTTATGTTGCCTCTTTTTGAGGTATCGTATTTGTTGTAATAAGGAATTTCCTTCATGTTATTCTAAATATTTGTTCACATATTCATATCTTCCTCTGGTCATTATGCTCTTTAACACTCCACAGATTGTGCTACACCATTTTTTTTAAACGACTTTATTTTACAAAACAAAGATAAATGTACAGATTTTAAACAGTACTGTTTTTTCAGATATTAAAATAATTTTTACATAAAACTATGTGAATATATTTTTTAGTCAGTACTTGATTTTTTCAAGGGCTTGACAGTATGCATTGAAAACCTAATAGTTACAATGAAGCTCTGTGTTTCTAACAACCGGTATGACTCAAATTACCAAAACTTGGGCCCACATGCTCTTTATAGCTTCATGAAACTCGTGTGCTAGAAGCACTGCCCCCTCAGAAAAATATATCCAGCTAATCTGCAACTGACTTCTGTTTATATATTTAAGCACTTTACATATTTTTAAACATTGTGTGTGTGTGTGTATGTGTGTGTGTGTGTGTGTGTGTGTGTGTGTGTTCATGCTTCATGGCATACATGTAGAGGTAAGAGAACAACTTTTAGGAGTCAAATGTCTCCTTGTTCCTTCCTGTGGGTTAAGGCAATTGATCTCAAATCAAGTGTGAGTGGCAAGAACGTTTTACCCAATGAGTCATCTTATCTGCCCCATACTACTGATGAAATGTAGCTGGCATGTTTTTTTTCAGAGCACACATTTTATAGTTTCAATGTTTTGCATATGGCTGTGGTGCTGAGAGCACTGATTCCTCCTCCTATGAGAGACAACTCCTATGTCCCGGATTCCTCAACATTCTCTAAATTCCCTGTGTCCTGTGGTTCACATCGCCCCCAGTCGACGCCATTTTAGTTATCACCACATTGCCCTTCTATTTATCTTCAGTAAAATGGAAATTCCATTTTAACAATACAAACCAATATTTTACATTCGATCATTTCTACTTCCTACCACAAAATGGAAACAAAGTAGGTACCCTTAAAATGTTTTCCAAAAGATCAGTAGCCGCTGGACTCACTCGGTCATTTCAGGACCTTGGAGGAGATATTCTACCCCACTCTATCTCGCTCCTCTCTTCCTTCCTGTAGTAGCTGTGGAATTCCACATTTCCCCCTCACTTTCTCTTCCTCAGACTCACTATTCCTTTTCTCTTAATTTAGAATTGGAAAATTCCAGCACAACTCCCTATTTAGAAGCACATGAACAGGTTGAGGTGCTGATTTGCATAGGTGCACCAAAAAATAATCGCATAATGGATAGACTCCTCGCCACCTTTCAACTGACTGCTGTATTATCTCTGTTAATAAGATTCCTTAGACTCTGCACATTTTCATGATAAGAATAACTGCTGTCATATTTTTTGTTTCAATTTGAGGTTTTTAAAGGCATTTGCTATTAGCACTAATTAGATGGATAGAAGAGACTTCCTGAGCAAAGCAGATAGTCACAGCTAATTCATGAAGAATTAATGATAGCAACAAAATTACTTTATAGATTTATACTTTGGGGAGGGTTAAATTGCCATAATATGAAAACATTTAAAATGGATTTTATATTTAATACCAGTCATGGTTTTATTAAATTTATAATAATTTTGAAATCTTCTCATTCCATTCCAAATGAGTATTTGTATAAAAACACTTAAGAGTAAATAAGCTAATAATACGACAACGTGAGTAGAGGGAATAATACCATTATCTATTTGTAGAGTACTGTTTAGTCTAATTATTATTTTCATTATTATAATTCTGGGCTATTTCATTTGTGATATAAACAATTTAAAGCAAGTGCTTTCAGCAAAGAAGGTAGACATTAGAGGTCGCATTTAATTCTGGGAAGTGAGTAATAATCGGACATAACTGAGCAGATCATTTGTTCAGTAATTTTTCCAGAACTTTTGAGTGTGGGTTTTGTTCAGATGTGTTTCCTGTGCTTCCTAAAAGTCACATTTCCCTAGTATTGCTTATAGGTTTAAATATCTTCTTTGAACTTTTACTAGCTAGATAGATGCTGAAGTCTGTTTTATTTAAAGGGCTACACAAAACTGGTTTTTCAGCAAAACTGGCACTCAATGTTTATCGTTCAAATGGCAAAAGCCATATTTGAAGGAAAATAAAGTCCTTGTGGACAGGGTTTGAAATCTCTGCAAGCTTTGAAGTTGCCCTATCTCTGGATTTGGGCAACACAACTTTGCAAGAAAGAGTACTACAAGCATTTCTTTGCATTTCCCCAATTTTGCTAATACATGCAACCAGTAATGGGATGCAGGTGGATGCACCCTTGCCATGTAAAACCCCAAATGCAGTGTCATACAGTCACATGCAGTTGGTCTGTCTCAGGTGGATGCTTAAAGCATAAACCCTATCAGCATCAGATATTGCCTGCTTTTTCCAAATTTTCTGTTGAGAGTACCAAATTCTAGAACATCTTAGGACATGGACTTGGATCTAGACAGTGTAGGCATAATGTTTTTGTGCACTGTGTAAAGGTTATCCTACTGTAACTCTCATGCTCATTTTTCTGTCCTCATATCTGATCTCAAACTGGACACAACATTGTAATGTTTATGTAAAGAATCTGCTGTCTCACATTTCTGTAAACAGTTCTTACCATTTTTTTCTCTCCCTTTTAGATAAATTCTAATCATCCAATGGCTGGGCAGAAGAGAGACTAGGGCTGGACTTGCACCAGCTGGGGTGGGGGGAGGGGGAAAAGAAAAGTGTCAGGGCGAGGGACCATGTCCAAGGTGTTCAGAGAAAGACTGGCCACATAAGGGCAGAAGAAAGATGGTTTAGAGTTCAGATGTACAACGGAAGCCCTAATTTCGAGAATTTGGGATCATGGCTAGGAGACAGCAGATTTATTTAACGAGCCTGAGAAATACAGATGCAGATGCTCACAGCCAACCATTGGACTGAGCACGGAGACCCGATGGAGGAGATAGGGGAAGGACTGAAGAACTGAAGGGGTTTGCAACCCCATAGGAAGAACAGTAATATCAACAACCAGAACCCCCAGAGCTCCCAGGGACTAAACCGTCAACCAAAGAGTACACATGGAGGGACCCATGGCTCTAGCTGCATATGTAGCAGAGGATGGCCTTGTCTGACATCAGTGGGAGGAGAGACCCTTGGTCCTGTGGAAGGCTCGATGCCCCAGTGTAGGGGAATGCCAGGGTGCTGAGGTGGTAATGGGCGGGTGGGAGGAGAGCACCCTCATAGACTCAGGGGCAGGGAGGATGGGATAGTGAGTTTGAGGAGGAAAAGCAAGTAACAGGCTTTATATTTGAAATGTAAATAAATAAATTATCTAGTTTAAATAAAAGTCTTTGTTGCTTCCCTACTTTGGCATCTTTATAATTTTACCTTCTCAAAATTACCCGTTCCAACTTTATTTGCCGCATATCTGTTTTTGCCATAGAAAGCTGGTTTCTCACCCTACCCAGGTGTTGCATTAGCCTTCTTCATTTGATGTCACTCTTTTCGCTTTAAGCAAAGACAAGAGCTGTTTAAGTATCAGCTGTGCCGATTTCAAGCACGACACTTTACTTTTCCTCTCTCCATCTTCCCAGGAGCTGCTTTCAAGATGCTGAGGGGCATGAACCATAATTTGTGTTCCAATAATTTACAGGTTTTTTTTTCCCCAATTTTTATTGTCTCTTGAGTGTATTTCAATAAGGATAAGGAATTTGGGTTCATCTGCACTAGATATGTTTTAGAACTATGGGTTAAGGGAAAGTGTAACCAAAGCTATTTTAATATTTCCTAATATTTAAGTGTTCCAAAAAGAGACTATTGTCCTTTGTGTTACTCTATAATCATAGACCACAATTCCTACTGTCATGCCCTTAACTGTAGCCATTGTTATCGGCACAATATCTTTAGTCTTTTTCTTCTAAACCAAAGTCAATATTAACACTCGCTTTAATTATAGGTGCCCCTTTGATTGGAAACATAATTTTCTATTGAAAACAAAGTTAGCCCACTTGTTTTTAAATTTTACTAACAAGTTTAAAATATATCTTAGCTTTGAAGACATCACCAAAATTTATTAGGCAAACTTTAATGGAGGAAGGAAACTGCCTGATTAGTCATGCACAAAATAGACAGGCAGAGAATTAACTGGAAAAGCAATGAAATGCATTATTCATCTTTAGGCCACATATCATCCTAAGACACTCACTATTCTTTGCAAGGAGAGCCTGGAAGCTGTAATGGAGAAAAGAGAGGTTAAGCCTGGCTTATCATAGTATATAGCATTTTGCATTATTTAGTAAATGTGTCTATGTGCTCTTTTATTTCTATCACTTAATATGTCATAACTTACTGACCATTTACACGTTAGAATAAGAGTCTTTTTCTACTAGGAAAGTGTGTTCTTCTAAAATCTGAGGTGTCACTGCAAAACAGAAAACACATTTCTATTGTGAAACATAATCTGGCACAAAACAGTGTGTTCCACAGATTCACACAGTATGTGCTACTCTATAAAGTATTCTCATGTTGTGATGACATGGAAGATGACTTTCCCTTCACCCAGACTCTTGTGGAAAACCAGCATGCTTTATGTACTCATGTGTTATAAAAGCAGATAGAAAAAATCAGTAGTGTTCTTTCCATGGTCCCCTGTGTGCCTGTGCTATGGCTTTCGCCTGTACTTAGGAGTTCCTCACTTTCTCACAGCTAGAAATAAAAGGCCAATGTTCTTTTTAAAAGTATCCAAATTGGGGTCATATATTACATTCTGAGAAGTCTAGCCTAAATTTATATGTTGAGTAGTTTCTAGGTACACATGAAAACATGAGAATTTGGGATCCGATCAATATTTTCTAAGGTAATATTGCGTTGGTCCACGGAAAATGAGATTCTGGTTGTTGGTAACTGGCAGTAGCAAAAAATGTATGTGTGCAATTGGCATACGCTGCTGTCAAAATCATACACCTAAGTAAGGACAGGCCGTGAAATTCTAGTATTCTCTCCTCTTGCTTTTCTTCAATGTAGTAGAACAATGAGGTAGGATGCCTTCTTCTGACTTTCCATCTAATGGCAGGATGACTGTGTTAAAAACACCTTTGATTTACTCTGTCTTGGAAGCTTTAGGCCTTTGGACATTAAAACCTAAACGCTACTACTAGCACCCATTTATGATAGAGGCTGAATATATAGACTTTATTTACCAACAAAGCATAAAATTCTAAGTTTTGGATTTTAAATGACATGAGTTTGAAAAGTTCCTAAATCCCACTAGCTCTTCATTGGCCACAAATATAGATCCTCATACATCCAATGATGTGATGAAGGTTGCCTCTGAACCTGCAGTGATCTCAGTTACCACTGACAGAGAGTTCTGACTTTCTTATCATCATAACTATCACTACACTTGCTTTATGTGAATCATGGTTAACACCTAAAGACACTGATATACAAAGAGGCAAGAGAAACATTTTATATCTGTTATGTGGAGGAAAGGAGGAAGGGAAAGCAGGAGGGAGAGAGGGAGGGAGGTAGGGAGGGGGAGAGGTGGGTAGTTGACAATGCATACACAGAGAAACATGAATTAATAGGGTGCACACACAGCCTGACTAAAATTCTATTGCTAGCAGTTCCCGATGCAAACCCTCGAATCTGTCTACTTTTTCTATAAAAAAAAAAAAAAAACAAATATTTTTCATATCTTCTTAATGTATTTTAGTATTAGTATTAGTACCAACAATTTGAAAATGTTGACATAGTAGTTCCTACCATCATTTTTTAATGCTCCTATTAGAGATAGATTTTTGCAGATAATTATGGACTACTATGAAAATAAACATACAGTTAATGAGTTTACAACTCTTATTCTACCAGAAGCCCCTTTACTGCATCAAATAACTACAGCTCTAGTGGTCTGGTGTATATCTGTTGATACTTTCTTTGAACATCTTAGCCATGACACAATAAGGTATTTATTTTACCTGGAAGAAATTTATGCACTTTTTACCTTTGACAAAAGTAAAAAATACAGGTGGGACTATGTTTAGTTAAGAGATCGTTGGGAAAATGGAATATGCAATGCAGAATTATCAGGTGGATACTTGTCTCACTATACACTCAAAACACCCCCCCCTAACAAAAACAAATTGGGTAAAAGAATTGACAATGACATTAAACTATAAAACTACTAGAAAAAAGAGGGAAAATAATTGATGATAATGACCCTAGTCAAAGTTTTTAAGATGTGACTCCCCAAGCACAGACAACAAAACAAAAACTAGTAAAGGAGACTGCACATGTTTAAAGACATTTCCACGGTAGAGGAAACCAAGGACACGGTAGAAAGACAACCTAAAAGATGAAAGCAAACAGTTGTAAGTAATGATTCTGATAAGAGATTAGCAACCAAAATATATAATAAAATATTAAAATAATTAAGGAACAATTTTTTTTGGAAATAAGCAAACCACCTTTATTTCAGAAGAGAACACACAAATGTCCAAAACCTATAATTTAAATGCTTAAAACTATTTGTTGCCAAGAAAATAGAAATTAAATTTTAGAGGCTTTCTAAAATAGTTTTTATATAAAAAAATCAAAACTGGAAGTTGATCAAGAGCATATAAAGAAGAGATGATTTTATATGACAGTGCTCATGAAACTAGTAACTTTACTACTAATAAAAAAATGGAGGTAATACAAATTAATTATAATATATTCCAGTGATATTATTTTAAATAGCATAAGCAAAAAATATATAAAGGAAAGGAATAGAAAATAAAATGGAATAAAAGAAAAATTTTAAAAGTGTCAAGAGCTGTTTCATAGCTGAGTTATGGTAACATGAGCAACTTTCAAAATGAAATACTTTACGTGTCCAGTGAGGATGCACAAGAAAGTGATATGTCATGGGATCGTTTGGGTTATGTGTATATGTGTATAAAGGAGTAGTCGTCAATCTTAAAAAAGGCAATAATGTTATTGTGATGACAGATGAACACATGGCCACTAGGGAACATTTTCTGAATAGACTACTAATGGCTTGATCAAGGATGGACAAGTGGGACCTCATAAAAATGCAAAGTTTCTGTAAGGCAAAGGACACTACCAATAGGACATAATGGAAACCAACAGATTGGGAAAAGATTTTTACCAATCCTACATCTGATAGACAGCTAATATCCAATATACACAAAGAACTCAAGAAATTAGACCCCAGAGAATCAAATAATCCTATTTAAAAATAGGGTACAGAACTAAAAGAATTCTCAGCTTAGGAATACTGAAAGGCAGAGAAGCCCCTAAAGAAATGTTCAACATCCTTAGTCATCAGGGAAATGCAAATCAAAACAACCCTGAGATTCCAACTCACACCAGTCAGAATTGCTAAGATCGAAAACTCGGGTGACAGCAGATGCTGGTGAGAACTTTGAGAAGGAAGAACACTCCTCCATTTTTGGTTGGATTGCAAGCTGGTACAACCACTCTGGAAATCAGTCTGGTGGTTTTTCATAAAATTGGACATAGTACTACCTGAGGACCCAGCTAGACTACTTCTAGGCATATACCCAGAAGACCCTCCAACATATAATAAGGACACATGTTCTACTATGTTCATAGCAGCTTTATCTATAATAGCCAGAAGCTGGAAAGAACCCAGATGTCCTTCAACAGAGGAATGGATACAGAAATTTTGGTACACTCCTAAGAGGAAATACAAAGACAAATAGAGGAGCAGAGATTGGAAAAAGCATCATCTCAAGACTGCCTCATCTGGGGATTCATTCCATATGCAGCCCCCAAAGCTGCACTATGCTGATACCAAGAAGTGCTTACTGGCAGGAGCCAGATATGATGCCTCCTCAGAGGCTCTGCCAGAGTCATACAGATAGAGTTGAGGATGCTTGCGGCTAACCATTGGACTGAACAGAGGGACCCCAATGAAGGAGCCAGAGAAAGAACTGAAGGAGCTGAAAGGTGTTGTAACCTCATGGGAAAAACATTATTGACAACCAAACCTTCCATAGCTCTTAGGGACTAATAGGCCAAGCAATGAGTTTGCATGGAGAGACCCATGGCTCCAGTTGCATACGTAGCAGAGGATAGCATTCTCTGGCATCAATGGGAGGAGAGCCCTTTGGTCCAGAGAAGGTTAATTTTCTCAGTATAGGGAAATGCCAAGATGCTGAGGTGGGAAAGGGTGGTTGGGAGAGGGAGCACCTTCCTGGAGGCAAGGGAAGGGGGGGGGGGATTATAGTGGGGGAGGGAAATGTAAATACAGAGAATATCCATTAAAAATTTTTTAAAAAGACAAACATTTTTTTTTAGATATTTAGTGAAACAATTGGCCTCTCAGTGACAAAGAATAAAAATGTCTATTATATGTCAGTGTCACCATAATCAAACCTCTGTGGATGCTAATGAATGCACTCTCAACTTCAGATGAATTGAGTGATCCTGTCTCCAAGTAGATAAAATAGTGGAAATCGCAGTACTATGAAATATCTTAAAGAAAGCTTGAAGTTTCAGGCTATCTTTCAAACCATTTATTACTATTGTCAATTACTCAACTCACAGTGGAAATCCTATCCCTTGTTTCTTTTAGTAGAGAGAAAGAATCTGATGACAATGTAGGAGGATAAATGATAGTCACTTAATGGAACTATCATTGTTACTAGTTACGTTAATAAGTGTGTTCCATAATTTTGGGGGGGGGAGAAGCAAAGCCATTATTGCTTGGTGGTTGAGAAACGAGGGGGTGCTATTTCCACTCCCAGGCCTTTGTTCTAAGATCCTGCTCTGACAGGATCACTTAAAGCTTCAAAGATTTTCATGAATGATAGTTTAGGTCACTGCCAAGGAACAGGCTCAGCTTGGAAGGGGATTCCAAGAGAAGGGGTGCCTGGGAGCAGTGAAAGGAAGGACTTAAAACTTCTAGGTCCAAGTTGACAGGACAGGTTTTCAGATTGCTCTCTGCCTTCTGTGAGAGATGTATTTCTCTTGCTATTCTAAAAACTCAATGGACAGGTCACCTCTTGTAGATCAAAAGGCCAGTTTTTAATTTACATATCAATTCAGTCATTACCCCAGGTTCCCTTTTGATTATCCCATGAATCAGCATCCCAGGAACCCAGCCTTCTGATTCCTTGAAAGAGATGCACAGACAACAAGATTGCTGGGTGGGATCTTGCCCTGAAATTACCATTCCTGTTATGCCTGGGCCTAGACCTAAAGTTCCTCCTTCCCACGCAGACTTTGAACTTCGGAATCTTCCTGCCTTTGTACTTAATCTCTCTTTTGTCTGTCTGCTCCTGAATCTTTCTAACAAGGTGACTCATAGTGCAGCTGCATCTGTTTTTCTCGGTCTGCCCAGCCCCTCATATAATTCATATTACATCCTTATATTTTGCATAGTTGAGAAATTATATACTTTTTGAAATCATGTTTTCGGCACTTTTTTTTTTCCCACAGCCTTAAGGTCTGTGCTGAAGCTCACAGCATTCTACTAATTTCCTGAGACATTAGCCATACCCTTGCCTTCTGGACTCATGCTGCCTCAGATTAGCATGGAGTCATTAACCTTGGCAGAGAGGACATTCCTGGAAAAAGGAATATGAAGTAAAAAAATTATATATGCATATGTATTGTGTGTATATATATATGTATATATGTATATGTATATCACACACACACACACACACACACACACACACGTAACCCAACCCATGTAGACATGTGCACTTGTGTACCCATATAAATATACACAAAAATTTAACAAAAATAATGAAGATTCTTAGTTAACTAGTTAGCTCTGGATATAGTAAATATGATGAAAGAAATTTTGTATTTGCAGAAATGGGGTTCATAATGAGTGAGTAAAATTTTCTTGCTTTTTTTATAGGAATATTTTCAGATATCAACTATGTTCTACCTTTCTCTTCACACACTATATGTGGTACCTTGAAATGCTAATGTTTATTAATGCTCTAAACATAAACTATAAAGTAACAACTACCAAGGAGTGATAATGACAGAAGTAGTGTAAAATAGATTATTAAAATTAGACTATAAGGAGGATTATAGTGAATTTATGTCTCTACTTATTGAAAATTAATACACTTGTTAGAGAAATAATCAAAACATGCTAGGTGGAGTCAGCATTTGTGGGGCCCTAAAGACAGAGAAATGGCTGAAGTGAGATTCAGGGTCTTTCCATTCAACCCTCCTGTGCCTGACAAATAAATACAATGGCACAGAGCAATTCTCAGAAAAAAAATCCCACAGAATATACTGACTGATAGCCACCTGGCCCTCTAGAGAGCCATAGATAGGGTCCTGATGCATGTCATAGTTAGCTCATGCTCCAATCACACAATTCTGAGAAACTAAACAAGGATGAAAACCCACAGAATTTTCTGGCTTACAGCCACATGGTCTCATGGAAAAGACAAAAATATGCATCATCATCAGCCTAAACCCCTCATCCAGTGAATCCAGTGGTCACTGTAACCAACCAATGTGATGTCACCACCCCATGCTGTTACTGAAATTTGCCCTCCGAACTGTATAAAATTGTGTACTTTGAAACCTCAGGGTCATCTCTGTCTCACTTGCAGAATGACCTCAGTACACTGGACTTATCAATTAAACCTCTTGCCTATTACATCGGTTCTCAGTCTCTGTGAGATTGGACACCCCAGTTGCTGGGCCATGAAGGTCCAACACAATCAGTTTTTACTACACTTTAGAGTCTCTAATGTGACTGAAATGGGAACTTAACTGTTCAGTGCAGAAATTGTGTTGAAGAAAGCCTGTGTCTCACAGTAAGAAGAAAGCCTGAGGAGTTAGAAAGAAAGTGCCCAGAAGGATAAGATGAATGGCTAAGTGTGTGACCTTGATTAGGTGTAAGATTCAGATGTGCTGTGCTCTGAACATCACAGCATGACTTCTTTCCAAACTGAAATGCCATTGATTAAATCAGAACACATGATTCCCTCCTCTGGGTTAAATTTACAATGCACTAGTGTTTTAGTTAGGGTTTTATTGCTGTGAATAGACACCATGACCAAGACAAGTCTTATAAATAACAACTTTTAATTGGGGATGGCTTACAGGTTCAGAGGTTCAGTCCAGTATCATGGCAGAAGCATGGCAGCATCCAGGCAGGCATGGTGCAGGACATACTGAGAGTTCTACATCTTCATCCAAAGGAAACCAAGAACAGACTAAGAATCCTCAGGCAGCTAGGAGGAGTGTCTCCAAGCCCATCCCCAGAGTGACACACTTCCTCCTTCTAGGCCACACCATCTAATAGTGCCACCCCCTGGGCCAAGCATATGCAAACCATCACAACTCGTCTCCCATGTGCCCAGCTGAGTATGTAATATGAGAATCTGTGATACTTTGATGATTAAATAATTAGAAGAGACTATTAAACAGCCTCTTCCTCTCAATCACTGTGAGAAAAAAATATATTAACAGAGCACACAAATATATAGGAAGATCTAAGAGTGAAATGAAGGTTTGGAGGAACTCTGCTCAAAATTCAAACAGGTACCACTAAACTATGCTTTGTTTCAGCACCAAAACTGTGTTTTGCTTCAAACACACTACATCCTTTCTCTCCTCCTGAGCTGACACACTTCTCGTCCTATTACTTTGTATTCTTCATGTCTCCATTTTTTTATTCCTTACCATTGCCTTCTTCAGGTTACTGGATACAAAAGAGAAATCTGAACACAAATAGCTAAGAGCAGAGCCTGTATCCCGTAGTCACACCTCCAGTCTTCGCTGTCTTATATTCACTTTTTAAAACTTCACTGCATCAAAAACTCTATGAAATTACTTGTTACCTCATATATGTGTATAATTTTTATGTGTGAGTGAGTAAGTTAAGGCTATTTTTTTTATTGTTCCTCATATATGCTAAGATACATACATACATACATACACACACACACACACACACACACACACACACACGGGGTAGGGGAGAGAATGAGGGAGGAGGGAGGGAGGGAGGGATGGAGAGGGGGGAAATGGAGATGGGGGAGAAACGATGGTTAGTGAAATCAGAAGCAAGAAAAATATCATTAAAAAAGAACAGTACTTGTATTCTTTTAGAGTAATCACTTAATGTGACTCCCAGAGACTATGCTCAGTTCCCTAGTTGCCTGTAAGTTGAGAGATAATGACATTCTAGACTTGCTTTGCCCTTTGTTCCCTGAGTATGAAGATAGAAGATGTCTTCCCTTTCTCATGTCTTTCCATTTCTATTTGGTTTCATTTCCTGCTGATTGTAATCACAGATTGTTCTTCAAGTACTTCATTTTCTTTCTTAAAGTTATTTACTGATTTTGTGTGCATGTGCGTGCCAGGGGTGGGCTGGACCATAGCATCATTGGTGAGAGGTCAGAGGACATCTGTCAGGAGGTTGTTTGTTTTGTTTTATTTTGTTTTTGTTTTTGTCCTTCCACCACGCGGATTCAGGATATCAGTTCCTCAGACTTGTGGATGAGCACTCTGCCCACCATCCATCAAGGTGGTCCTCTAATCTTTCATTTCCATGTGACCACTATAAAATTAAAGAATCTAATTTAGCACTTGTAAAAGAAAAGCCCTTAGGTACCATTAAGATAAGCTTCGTAGCTGATGAAGCTAAACACAAAATGATTTAACAACAATTACTGTTCTCCAGAAGAAATATTTAAATAGAATGTCTTCCTTAATGAACAAAAAAAGATGAGAGTAAAATCAAGACTGTTTTGGTAATTCTGAAACATGCACAAACACTGAAAAGGAAGCTCTGTCTCCTTGTTTGAAGCAGTGCTGAGCTGTGCGCTGCCCTCTGTCTGGAACCACATTAACCTTTCTCTACAATGAAGAACTTTGAGAGCTTTGCTATTTTTCTTCTTTGCAAACCTGTATTAAGATATAGAACCTTGTTTGAGCATACTGCATTATTTCCAGCCTCATTTCTGGGAAAGACGACTGGGTATATATTCATGTTTTTGTACAAACTACAGCACTGTGTTATTAAAAATAGGATGCTTAAACCCAAGGCAAACTGGCATGGTACTCAAGAATATGCTCTTCTCTCTCTCTCTCTCTCTCTCTCTCTCTCTCTCTCTCTCTCTCTCTCTCTCTCTCTCTCTCTCTCCCTCCCTCCCTCCCTCCCTCCCTCCCTCTCTCTCTCTCTCTCTCTCTCTCTCTGTCTGCCTGCCTTTTTGTCCCCCCCTAGTGTGTGTGTGTGTGTGTGTGTGTGTGTGTGTGTGTGTGTGTGTGATTCTCACTGTATCTTTCCATCTTCCTCCCTCTCTATCTGTGTGCAGATGTGCATGGGTGTGTTAAATACATGGGAACATCATGGTGCACATGTG
The DNA here is from genome assembly GCF_963924665.1 of Micromys minutus. NCBI lineage: Eukaryota > Metazoa > Chordata > Mammalia > Rodentia > Muridae > Micromys > Micromys minutus. The sequence continues at coordinate 11,989,673 of NC_137978.1, forward strand.
GAGATCAGATGAAAAGTTCCGGGTATTTGTCTTTGTCCTTTTCACCTTTTTTTGAGAGAGGTTCTCAGCTCCACTTGCTTATTAAGGCAGCCAGTTGGCCCACAAGATTCTAGAGGGTTTGCTATATTCACATCCCACACTGGTAAGAACCCACTGAGAATATGAATACTGTACTATGTTGAAGGACATTTATGTTGCATTCTGGGGATCCAAACTCAGGTTATTATACTTGCAGGGCACACAATTGTACCTACTGGATCACTTTCTTAACTCTATACCAATTGCAGCAACATGACAGTAAATTAGTAAACTTCATGGGTTTATTGGAAAGAGAGACTTGAACTTGCATTTGTACCATACTCATGAACTCCCAAGAAAATTCATTTGTTTGTTGATAGTATCTATCGAAAGACTGTATGTTAGCTTTGAAGCTCTGTAAAAATCACTTTCTAGTGTCCTTCCCTCTACATAATAGGATGTTTTCTTTTTAATGTAACATGTGAGCATGTCTATTACTGTCTGTTGAAGTTGTGTTGTCTTCAGCTCATTTAAGGCTCCCTTACACTGATGATCAATTCCCTCTTCCTTAAAAAGAAGGTTATTTTTTGAGACATAATTGAATGCTTCAAACTCCGGTCCTCATTTTATGCAATTAAAATGATACCATGTATAACCGTGACTGTGCTGTGTATAAAAACACAAGAGTAATTTGCATTTTAAGACCTGTCATTTCTTCTCAGCAACTGCCCTGGATCCAGGTGCTATATAATGAGCACTAACACCAGAGGGGGCTCCCACCTGGTGCACAAGGGTTTAGCACCTAAGTTGGTAAAACTTGAAGAATATTCTATTTACTTATCCCAACTTGCTACCAGGCACTGGCACTGTAGTTGTCTGTGAGTAAATTTAATATCTTGATTAGCCCTCCCGAGGTTTCTCCTGGAAACCTTCAACAAAGAGGGACACATGGTATGATACCTATAGTGGCTTCAGAAATCTTCTGCTGAGAGGCCTGTTTGCTTAGAATTATAAGATGATCGTTACCTTGACAACCATAGGCAGGAAAAGGCTGGGTTTTGAGTGACTTTAAATTCCTTCGCAATTCCGTATGGGGATAAATGATTTGTATGTCTAATCAATGCATGGCAAAGACATGTTATTTAATAAGATTAATGAAGCTGCTATCAAGTACTTTGTATGCTAGGCCCAATGGCATGGCTTCCTTAAAATGCGCTCTACACTGCTTAGAATGTAGTTAACATTTCTGAAGTACAGACCGTGGGGAGGATTAACACATTTTTAAAGTGAGGTGGGTAGGGGTATAACTATATTTTAAGAGGCCTCAGACACACAGTCTATTTTAGAGTGTTTGTCTTGGTGTTTAAGGATATTGTGTAGATTTAACTAAAGCTCAGTGAGTTTGTCATTTTCTACTGTGTTTGTTTCATGGCAGTTTTATCCTCCATCTTCAAGCTTCTGTCCATTGCTTTCTGTCTCACTATACAAACACATTTGGGTTGTAACCATAGAAATATACTCGCTCCATTTATCTACATTTGAAGTTAATTTCTTGGATGTTATATCAGTTATTGATTGCTATGTAACACATTATGCAAAGCCCTCGTTGCTTCAGATAGCTGGCATTAATAACCCCAGAGTAGTTTAGCCAGATAGTTCTAGCTCAGAGTCTCTTGAAGTTGCATTTAAGCTGTCAGTAGGAGCTGCCATCCGTGAAGACTAGCAAAGGCCGTTAAGATGCCCCTCATGAGGCCACTGATAGGACTCTGCTCATCACCTTGCCTTTTTAATAGGCATTTCTTTCCACATGACAGTGTGTTTCCTTGAAAGGAATTACAAAGAAGGTAGCAGAGAACTCCTTCATTACCTTGTCTCTGCATTGGCTTACTGGACCTTGACTTTATTCTAGCAGCTCCAGAGACCAACCCTGATAGTGTTGGAGGACTACTAAAGAGTGTGACTACCAAGTGCAAGTCATGTAGGGGTGCACATAGCACCCCTTTGCTTTACCAGGTGAAAATAGAATGTTAATTTAAAAGAAACTCTTCCCCAAGTCTGCTCTAGAACTATATATGAGTTAGTTTGCAGAGACAAACCTGGGATTTGGTGTATGTGAGAGATAGGATATGTATTAAGAGCATGTGTGTGTGTGTGTGTGTGTGTGTGTGTGTGTGTTGTATATTACATATTATTTATATATTCATGTTTTATATATATATATATATATATATATATATATATATATATATATATAATGTTGTTAGATATTGTATTGTATGGGGGAACTCTTTCAGAAGAGGAGGGAGAGAGAGCCTCTGGGAGGGGAAGACTGAAAAGAGACACAATTTAGGATGTAGATAAATAAATAATATACAAAATATAGTAAGCATAAAATACATATTTTATGTTACTATTTCTATGTAAATAACCATATATAAGACTAGGTTATGGTGTACAAATTGATTTACCCAATTTATATTGATTAAAAAATTAGCAACTGAAAAAAATGTTGCACTATTTGTGTAGTGCACTTGAATTTCACTTTATCTTTCCATTAGAGTTTACTCTCAATTCCTGGCTGGAAGGTAGCAATATGAGGAAAGGCTCCCCATTCTGTGCAGAGTCTGAGGTGTCTTTACTGAGTAAGTATTTATTTGAAGTAAATAATCAAAGGAAGGCTTCAAGTTAAAAAATAAAAAGGACAAGTAAATATCATGGAGTATGTGTGCATTGGCACATATGACAGGAACCATAAGTATTCGTCCTTGTCACCTAAGCACTAGCCATACGTAAATATCGCTACCTTCTTCACAAAAATAAGGAAATACATTTTTAAGAAGTCCTTCAGCAGCATATGTAGTAGAGAATGGCATTGTCTGGCCCCAGTAGGAGGAGAAGTTCTTGGACCTGTCAAGTCTGTTTTCCCCAGTGTAGGAAAATGCCAGGGTGGTAATGTGGGAGTGGGTGGGTGAGAGAGAAAACATCTTCATAGAGGCAGGGGAAGGGGGGATGAGATAGGGATTTCCAAAGGGGAAACTGAGAAAGAGAATAATATTTGAAATGAAGATACAGAAAGTATGCAATAAAAACAAAGAAGTTCTTCATCTGAGGCATATAAAGGATGAAGAAACCTGTGTTTGAGTTTCTTTGGGCCAAACATAGTGTAAAGATGGTGTAAGAGCTTGTGGTATGCCTGGAGCATGCAGACATTTAAAGATAGGAGTGGCCCCATTCTTTTGTTGTTATTCTAAGTACTTATTTGCTAAATTTCCCTGAATATTTTCTATGTGTCTCCTAGTCATTCATTTGTGTCTCATCATTCCATCTATGGTCATGTCTTACATTTTGTACTCAAAACATTATCCTCTGTTCACAAAGCCTGGCAGATTCTAAGTTGGATCAAGGTCTAGAAATACAGGATGTACCTGGTAGCCTAACTTTTCCTTTTGGCAGTGGTAGAAAGAAAACAGTTTTCTTTGAGTTTGTCATAAGAATGATATTTTGCCTTCCAGAATGGCTGGGTTTCTTTCCTGCTTCCTCCAAACTGAATTGGTCTCAGATTAGAAGTCATATGTCTACTTTCACAACAGGCTGTATGATGCCTTATTTAGCTCATCATGGCATGAACATTAAAAATAATAAATGGTCAATTACCTAACATAATCATGTTTGAATGATGGCACCAGCAAACTCAGACTGTGCTTTCATGCAGCAGTGGCCTTGAGGCTTACAAGTCATGTTTTTAGTGTCTTTGCTGCATTAACATAGACTCACTAATATGAACAATAGAACCATTTCATATGGTGGCAGTATTTAATCAAATATGTTCTTCTCTGAGTCTTTTAGCAGACAGTGGGAGTAGCTGCAGATACAGAAGACATGATGTTGAGTCTAAGCATCTTTATATCACATAGATTTATTGTTTTAAAGACAAACTCATGTTTATTTGACTTAATAGAACTGTCTATCAGGAATTTAACAAATGGATACTGTCTTAGTCAAGGTTTCTATTCCTGCACAAATATCATGATCAAGAAGCAAGTTGGAGAGAAAAGAATTTATTGAGCTTACACTTCTATGTTGCTGTTTATCACCAAAGGAAGTTGGGCCTGGAACTCAAGCAGGTCAGGAATCAGGAGTTGATGCAGAGGCCATGGAGGGATGTTGCTGACTGGCTTGCTTCCCCTGGCTTGCTCAGCCTGCTTTCTTATATAACCCAGGTCTACCAGCCCAGGACAACACCACCCACAATGGGCTGGGCCCTCCCCCCTTGATCACTAGTTGACAAAATGCCTTACAGCTGGATCTTATGGAATCTTTTCCTCAACTGAGGCTCGTTTCTCTGTGATAACTCTAGCCTGTGTCAAGTTGACACACAATCGGCCAGTACAGATACTCAGTACGTGTAGTATTCATTTCAAGTAGTCACTGGATCAACTATCACCTTTCCTTTTTGATTTATTTCTTTTCAACTAATTCCACTCTAGTGTCTAGTTTTATTATAGTTCTCCCCCTCTATAAAATATCCAGGTTTTATGTCCTTATTCAATCTTTCCTGTATCCCAGAGCTTGGTTTTAAGAAATTTTTGGATAATGGACCCATTTGGATTGATTGTAGGATGTCCCTTGGGTGTGGTTATTCAGTTAAATTCTCAGTGGGGATACTTTAGCTTTTCAATATAAATTGAAAACTCAACATTTTATTTATCAGCATGTTGTTCTTTGAGTCTCTTCTTTGGAAAAGAACCATTTTCAAACAAAATAAAAGAGTCATTGATAAAACAACACTGTCTGGGAAATAAGTAATATATACTAACAAGTAAGGAGTAAAAAGCTAGTCAAGTGATTCAGTAAAGGAAACAATATAAACCCTGTGGTTTCGAGTAAGGAAAACCTGTACATTGTAAAATAATGCCAAGTGACAAAGGCAGATGAAATCATGGCAGTTATCAATGATTTAAGGTGTTTGTCAGCATCCCTCTTGGAAGCCTGGGGCCCTTGTTTATACACCCAAGACAGTGTTATTCTAGAAACTAGCTACACAAAGTCAGGTCTATGTTCTGTTTTTCCATCAGCAGCTTTTTTATCCTTTATCTATCCACAGAGAACAAGCTTGTCCTTTTTGAATAAAAGAATAGTAAATGATTAAATAATTCTCCATCTAGTCTGCACTAATCTCATTCCAATGCTGAAGCCACTTGTCCCTATCTAGGTTGTCCCTGAAAGAGGCATGCAAGGACAGTTTCAGGAGAAAACCATCTCTTTAAAACTTCTCAGGCTTCACTAATGAAGCTGAGGGAAATTCAGTCTCATTTTGTGTTTCTCAGAAATGATCTGGCCATGGGGCAGAATGAATTTTTTGAAAACAAGAAAATAATCCACCAGTTCAGTCTGTACACTGTTTAACACACACATTTTCTCCATTAACAATATGGTGTAAGAGAGAGGCTAGGGGTCATTAAAGGACCTGAAAATACCCTGCAATGTGTTTGCACAAGATTAGCCTCTCATTGAAAAGATATTTTCATTTTTGTACAGCTTTATGTCAGGGTTTCTGGCCTTTATGTGTGAACCCTTTCCAGTTCATCCAGGCAAAAATGCTCAGAGCTGTTTTCTGGGTTTACAATAAAAGAGTACGCTGCAGTAGATGAGAAACCTTTGTTGCTCTTTTTATTTCATACCTTTCTCTCCATTTCTTATTCTCTTTTCTCACCTGACTTGGCTTGGCTTACTAAACAAAGAAAACCTTGTGGCAAATTGTGATAATATACCCACTCGACCTGCTACACATTTTTACAATGTGGATTTGATTTTAATATCAGGGCGTTTCAAATAGTGCATTCTTCTCTGCTTATTACCGCTCCTTTAGAACTAGTTTCTCAAATATATGCAGAAACCAAGCTCCGTTTAGACTCGTCCATGGTGACTTCTATGTGCTGGTGCTCACGCTCTATGGCTACTGCAGGAACCCAGCAAAACACTCCTCAGTGTTTTAGTGCTTGGTGTGTTTAATACTGTAATCTGAAGTACAGTGGAAGGGACACACTGTGTACCCACTTAAAAACCTCTTTTGGAACCCACCCTCTCTATTTGGCTGAATCCAGTAAGAGGATCTCAACCCTGCTGTGGGCCCTTCCACCAAGCACTCTTTGCAAATACCTAACTGCTCTGTGTCCGGATCTTGTAAGAGCACTACCTCCTCTGTTGCACTGCCCACTGTGCTTCGGGGTCCTGTAAAGGTACCCAACCAGTTCCTGGGGCTGGTTGTATTTAAGTATTTAAGAGGCCTACTGTCTTCTCTGTTCCTAGGGCCCTTGAAAGATGACCAGATGCTTCATATAGCTGATTCACCACCTTTTCTGCAGCATCATGAACTATACCACCCAGCACAATCTGAAGGTACCTAGTTATTCAATGTTTCTGGACCCATTCAGAGTCCAGCCTCCCCCGAGGCTCTGCTCATACTGCCATAGATCTATCTACACGTGAGTTCCGTGATGTACTACGTGGCATGAACAGTAAGAGGCCTGCTCCTCTCATCCATTCGACATGCCCGAAATACTCAGTCTTAGGACTCTAGGTTAGTGGGTCAAATACTAGTGTCAAAAGCAAAACCGACGGCCTTCATCCAAATATCAAAAAGATTGTGGAGACTGAGGGGTCCTTTCTGTCTGTTCCCCCACATTCCTTTTCTGAAAAAAAAAAAAAAAAAACAAGCAAACAGTATGTCCCTCTCTAAAATTTCCAGTCGCATTAAAACAGCTGCCACAGAGAATAAACTATATAAAATGAAGATCAAACATCAATGAAGCTCAAAAAGAATTCAGAAAATAATCACACTTATAGAAAATTCAACAAAACAAAAATGAATAATTATAGTATCATTGAAGAAATTGAGAAAAAAGTAAAAAACAATACTGGAAGTTAAACAAAATGACAACATAATGTATCAAATTTCTACAGAATATTATGAAAAAACTCCTAAAAAGTTAAGCATATGGCTCTAAATGCCTATATTTTTTAAAAGTCAGAAAGACCTAAAATAAGTAAATGAATTATGTACCTCTTTGGGAAAGCACAATAAGAAACAAAACCCAAAGACAATAGATAACAAGAAATAATTAAAACCACAACAGATGTTAACTACATGAAAGGAAACAGCAAAACGATTCAACGTATCTATCAAATAAAGAATGAGTTCCTGGAAAAAATGAACAAGAAACACTTAGTCAAACTTGCCAAACAGAACAACCCCAGCAACAAAACAGGCATAGCCATTCTCATATCCAACAAAATGAACTTCAAACCAAAAATAGTCAGAAGAAGTAAGAAAGTTCATTTAAGACTCATTAAAGAACAATTCAGCAAAATATACTAAACTTACATGAGTCAAAAATGGGTAGATTCAGTTTCTTAAAAGAAATACTTTATTGAGTACAGACCAGGTAGTTCTCTGCTGTATATGTATTGGGGACTCATACCAGCTGGTGTACGCTGCCTAGTTGGCACACCTTATCTGAAAGTTCTCATCTGCTTCAAACTTTGTCTCTGTACTTTCTCCTGAAAATATTTTTGTATGCCCTTCTAAGAAGGACTTAAGCATATACACAATGAGCTTCATGTGATCTGTGAATCATACCTTGGGTAAACAGAGGTATTGGGCTAATATCCATGTATCAGTAAGTGCATACCATATGTGCTTTTTTGTGATTGGGCTCCTTTAAAAAAAATTTTATTTTAAAAACAAAGATAAAAGAAAAATTTTTTAAAAATATTTTTGCATAAATGTATACAAATACAATTGTGTCAGTGCTTGGCTTTTTTGTTTTCTCTTTTTTTTTTTAAGGTTTGATACTCTGCATTAAGGTCTTACTAGTTACAATGAGCAAAAAGTACATGTAAAACAGGGAGTAACCCGGAATTAGTCAACGTTTTCTTGGTGTGTAAGGATTGAGCATGACTTTTTTTTTGTTGTTGTTATTGTTTTGTTTTGTTTTCTTTTTTTCTTGAACTTCACACAGTCTGTGAGTTGTTTCTGGGGCAGTCTGAGCGTCTGGGGTTAGCGTGCCACTATCAGTGACTGCATATTATGTCTGTTCTTTTGTGACTGGGTTATCTCACTCAGGATGATATTCTCTAGATGCAATAATTTTCTTAAGAATTTGGTTAAGTCATTGTTTCTGATGGCTGAGTAGTATTCCATTGTGTAAATGTACCACAATTTTTGTATCTATTCATCTACTGAAAGATATCTGGGTTCTTTCCAGCTTCTGGCTATTATAAATAGAGCTGCAATGAACATTGTGGTGCATGTATCTTTGCTGTATATTGGAGTGTCTCTGGGGTATATGCCCAGAAGTGGAATAGCTAGATCTTCAGGTAGTACTATGTCCAATTTTCTGAGGAATCACCAGACTGATTTCCAGAGTGGTTGTATCAGTTTACAACCCCACCAACAGTGGAGAAATGTTCCTCTTTCTCCGCAACCTCGCAAGCATCTGCTGTCATCTGAGTTTTGGATCTTGGCCAATCTGACTGGTGTGAGGTGGAATCTCAGGGTTGTTTTGATTTGCATTTCCCTGATCCTAAGGATGTCCAGCACTTCCTTAGACGTTTCTCAGTCATTCGATATTCCTCAATTGGGAACATTTTGTTTAGCTCTGTATCCCATTTTTTAATAGGGTTGTTTGATTCTCTGGAGTTTAGCTTTTTGAGTCCTTTGTATACCTTGGATATGAGGCCTCTATCTGATGTGGAGTTGGTAAAGATCTTTTCCCATTCTGCTGGCTGCCGTTTTGTTTTCTTGACAATGTCCTTAGCCTTACAGAAACTTTGCAATCTCCTTAAGTCCCATTTGTTAATCTTTGACCTTAGAGCTTGAGCCATTGGTGTTTTGTTCAGAAAATTTTCTCCTGTGCCTATGTGTTCTAAGGTTTTTCCTACTTTTTCATCTAATAGTTTCAGTATATCTGGTTTAATGTGGAGATCTTTGATCCACTTACACTTGAGCTTTGTACAAGGAGATAAGAAAGGGTCTCAGGTGACCATATACGTGAGGGCTCATTTCTGTATCTTCTATTCTATTCCATTGATCCACGTTTATATTTCTGTACCAGTACCATGCAGTTTTCAGCACAATTGCCTTGTAATATAGCTTGAGGTCAGGGATGGTGATCCCCACACATATTTTCTTGATATTGAGGAGAGATTCCACTCATCTAGGTCTTTTGTTATTCCATATGTAATTGCACATTGATCTTTCCAAGTCTATGAAGAATTAGGTTGGAATTTTGATGGGGATTGCATTGAATCTGTAGATTGCTTTTGGTAGGATGGCCATTTTTAAAATGTTGATCTTTCCAATCCATGAGCAAGGGAGATCTTTCCATTTTCTGAGATCCTCCTCAATTTCCTTCTTTAGAGGTTTGAAGTTCTTGTCTTACAGGTCCTTCACTTGCTTAGTTAGAATCACACCAAGGTATTTCATAGTTTTTGTGACGATTGTGAAGGGTACCTTTTCCCTAATTTCTTTCTCCACATGTTTGTTTTTTGAGTATAGAAAGGCTACTGATTTGTTTGAGTTAATTTTGTATCCAGCCACTTTGCTGAACTTGTTTATCAGCTGTAGGAGTTCTCTGGTGGAATTTTGGGGGTCACTTAAGTATACTATCATGTCATTGGCAAAGAGTGATGTTTTTATTTCTTCCTTGCCGATTTGTATCCATTTGATTTCCTTTTGCTCTCTCATTGCTCCAGCCAGGACTTCCAGTACTATGTTGAACAGGTAGGGGGAGAGTGGGCAGCCTTGTCGAGTCCCTGATTTTAGTGGGATTGCTTCAAGTTTCTCACTGTTAAGTTTCATGTTGCCTATTGGTTTGCTGTATATTGCTTTTATTATGTTTAGATATGGGCCTTGGATTTCTGTTCTTTCCAAGGCTTTTAACAGAAGGAGTGTTGAATTTTGTCAAATGTTTTCTCAACATCTAGTGAGATGACCATGTGGTTTTTTTCTTTGAGTTTGTTTATATGGTGGATTACATTGATGGATTTCCTTTTATTAAGCCACCCCTACATCCCAGGGATGAAGCCTACTTGATCATGGTGAATGTCCGTTATGATCCATTCTTGGACTCAGTTTGCAAGGGTTTTGTTGAGTATTTTTGCATCAATTATCATAAGTGAACTTGGTCTGAAGTTCTCTTTCTTTGTAGGGTCTTTGTGTGGTTTAGGAACAATGGTTACTGTGACCTCCAAAAATGAGTTAGGTAGTGTTCCATCTGACTCTATTTTGTGGAATAGTTTGGAGAGTATTCGTATTAGGTCACAATAAATGTCTGATAGAATTCTGCACTGACCCCATCTAGACCTGGGCTTTTTTGGTTGGGAGGTTTTGGATGACTACTTCTATTTCTTTAGGTGTTATGGGATTATTTAGATGGCTTACCTTGTCCTTGTTTAACTTTAGAATCTTGAATTCATCTATTTAGTTTAGGAATTCATCTATTTCCTCCAGATTTTCCAGATTTGTTGAGTATAGGCTTTTGGAGTAGTATCTGATGATTTCTTAAATTTTCTCAGTCTCAGTTGTTATGTCTCCCCTTTGCTTTTTGATTTTGTTCACTTGGATACTCTCTCTTTGCCCTCTAGTTAGTCTGGCTAAGGGTTTATCAATCTTGTTAATTTTCTCAAAGAACCAGCTCTTGGTTTTGTTCATTCTTTGAATAGTTCTCTTTTTTCTATTTGGTCATTTTCTGCTCTGAGTTTGAATATTTTTGCCATATACTCCTCTTGTGTGAATCTGCTTCCTTTTATTATAGAGCTTTCAACTGTGCTATCAAGTTGCTAGTGTATGCTCTCTCCAGTTTCTTTTTGGAAGCACTCAGCACTATGAGTTTTCCTCTCCATACTGCTAGAATTGAATCTCAGAGGCTTGAGTATGTTGTGTGTTTTTTTCATTAAATTCTATAAAATCCTTAATTTCTTTCATTATTTCTTCTTTGACCATGCTATCGTTTAATAGAGCATTGTTCATTTTCCATGTGTATATGGGCTTTTTGTTGTCTTTGTTGTTATTAAAGACCAGCCTTAGACCATGATAATCTGATAGGATGGATGGGAGTATTTCAATCTTCTTGTATTTATTGATTCTTTTTCTGTGAGAGATTATATGGTCAATTTAGGAGAAGGTACCATGAGGTGCTGAGAAGAAGGTATATTCTTTGGTTTTCGGATAAAATATTCTGGAGATGTCTATTAATTCCAATTGGTTCATAACCTCTGCTTGTTTCACTGTGTTCTTGTTCAGTTTCTGTTTTCATGATCAGTTCATTTATGAGAGTGGGATGTTGAAGTCTCCCACTATTATTGTGTGGGGTACAATGTATTTTATGTGCTTTAGTAGGGTTTCTTTTATGAATATGGGTGTTCTTGTATTTGGAGCATATATGTTAAGGATTGAGAGTTCCTTTGTTAAAGTTTCCATGTAATGAGTGAAAAGTGTCCTTCTTTATCTTTTTTGATGACTTTTGGTTGAAAATCTACTTTGTTTGATATTCGAATTGCTACTCCAGCTTTTTCTTGGGGCCATTTGCTTGGAAATTTTTTTCCCAACTCCTTACTCTGAGATAGAGTTGGTCTTTGTCTCTGTGATGAATTTCCTATATGCAGCAAAATGCTGGATTCTGTTTATGTATCAAGTCTGATAACCTATGTCTTTTTATTGGGGAATTGAATTTATTTGTGTTAACATATATTAAGGATTAGTGCTTGCTTTTTCCTGCTACTTTTGCTTTTAGAGTTATATTTGTGCCTGTGTGTCTTTCTTTTTTTGGTTTTATTGCTTAGGTATTTTCTTGTTTTTCCTAGGATACAGTTTCCCTCCTTGTATTTGATTTTCTATCTATAATTCATTGTAGTGCTGGGTTTGTGGTCAGATATTGTGTAAATTTAGTTTTCCCTGGAATATCTTGGTCTCTCCATCTATGGTGATTGAGAGTCTTGCTGGGTATAGCAGCTTGGGCTGACACTTGTGTTCTCTTATGGTCTGCATGATGTCTGTTTATGATCTTCTAGCTTTCATTGTCTCTGTTGAGAAGTCGGGTGTGATTTTGTTTGGTCTGCCTTTATATGTTACATGACCTTTTTCCCTTACTGCTTTTAGTATTCTTTCTTCATTTTGGGCACTTGGCATTTTGACTATTATGTGTAAGGAGGAATTTCTTTTCTGGTCCAGTCTATTTGGAGTTCTTTAGGCGTATTTTATGCTCATGGTCATCTCATTCTTAAGGGTCGGGAAGTTTTCTTCCACAATTTTGTCAAAGATATTTACTGTACCTCTTAGTTGATATTCTTTGCCCTCTTTTATTTCTATTATCCTCAGGTTTGGTCTTCTCATTGTGTCCTTGATTTCCTGGACATTTTGTGTTAGGAGCTTTTTGGCTTTTGCATCTTCTCTGACTGTTTTGTCTATGTTTTCAATGTTGTCTTCAGGCCCCTGAGATTCTCTCTTCCATCTCTTGTAGTCTGTTGGAGATGTTTGCATCTGTGACTCCTGATTTTTCTTTTAGGCTTTCTACCTTTAGGGTTGTCTCTTTTAGTGTTTTCTTTATTGTTTCCATTTCCATTTTAAATTTCTTCTTCAATTCCTTCATCTCTTTGGTTCTGTTTTCCTCTAGTTGTTTGATTACTTTGAGTGTTTTTTTGTGTTTCCTCTTTAAGAGCTTCTATTTCTTTATGCTTTTCCTCCCTTTCTTGTTTAAAGATCTCCATCATCATCTTGAGGTATGATTTCAGGTCTGAGTCTTCTTTTTCTTGAGTGTTTGGCTTTCTGATGTTTGCTGTGATGGGAGAGCTGTATTCTGATGATGCCAGGTTGTCTTGCTTTCCATTGGTTAAGTTATTTTGCTTTTCTCTTGCCATAATGTTGTCTGTGATTATACGTGGTCTTGTTGTCAGTGATTGATTCCCATCTCTCTCATGTACCTGGCCTGTGTCCCTTGGTCACCACTGTTTTAGGTGGCAATCTTTCTAACCCCTCAATATCCTTAGTCATTAGAGTAATATAAATTAAAACAACTTTTTATCTTAAAATAGGCAGAATGTCTTGAGATTAAACAAATTTGTGGCAACTAGTGTAACTAGTTTATTCACTATGAAATCCAGTTTGCATGTTCCTCCCAAAGTAATAAAAAAATCTATATGTTATTTAGCTGTTCTATTTTGGGGCATTGCCTTAGTCAGGTTTTCTATTCCTGCACAAACTTCATGACCATGAAGCATGTTGGGGAGGAAAGGGTTTATTCAGCTCACACTTCCATATTGCTGTTTATCACCAAAGGAATTCAGGACTGGAATTCAGCAGATCAGGATGCAGGAACTAATGCAGAAGCCATGGTTGGTTGTTGCTTACTAGCTTGCTTCCCCTGGGTTGCTCAGCTTGCTTTCTTATAGAACCCAGGTCTATTATCCCAGGATGGAAACACCCACAATGGGCTGGCCCTTGATCAGTAGTTGAGAAAATGCCTTACATCTGGATCTTATGGAGGCATTTTATCAACTGAGGCTCTTTTCTCTGTGATAACTCCAGCTTGTGTCAAGCTTGCTGACACAAAACAGGCCAGTACAGTCATGTTCCCAATGGATTCTATGTCCTACTCTGCAGATACTTGCTCATCCATGTTCATTGATGCTGTAAGTATATCACCCAGTAAACAGAAACAAATTAGATGTCCATCAACAGAAGAATGTACAAAAAACATGTGATTCAATGCACAATGGAGTATTATGTTTCCTAATTTAAAAAACTATGAAATTGTATGTAAACTAAACTTGGCTAGAAATATTCACCCCCAGTGATATAATCTAGACCCAGATAGTTAAGTGCCTCATACTCTCTTTCTTATGTGGATACCATTTTGAATCTTTATATATGTTTGCTTAAAGATGAAATACCCATAGTGTCAATAACAAGGAACTATAGGTAGAGATTTCAAGCAAGGGTGATAGAATGCAGTATTTATGTATCATGACAGAAGAAGGAATATAGGGGTAGGTAATCGGAGTGTATGAGTGAGTATAAAAACCTTCAAAAATGTTATATGGAAAACCTGTTACTCCAGAATATTTTTAATTATATAAGTATAAGTAGATTAAAGGTGTTCTAATGGACTTACAATAGTGAGACAATAACTCTCCATAGACCATTAGCTCTCAAATAAAAATCTATGGATATATATTAAAGGTATATACTAATTTATATCTTAACAGTGGAAACAAAAGATATTTTACTGATGAAAATAATCTTACTGTTTTTCTTCTTAATTACTATGAGTACTTAAGGTCTTAAGGTGTGTCCTTGCCTCTGGAGAGTTGCCAAAATTACATAATTCCAAGTGCTCAAATAAAAATGCTTACCTACGTAGTAGCTCTCAGAATGCTAATTATAGTCCATTCGGTAAGACAGCAGAAAAAAAGGAAGTGAGCTCAGGAAAAGTAGAATACAGGCCAGACTTGAAAGAGAGAGGTGTAAGGAAGGATGTATAGAGTGAAGGTTGACATACAGTTAAAGAAGAAAGCTGACGCATGGAGGACTGTATACAGTCCAGATACATCAGTAGAAGATGATACTTCAAACAAACACTGGAACTGGCTGATAATGGAATTAAGTGATATATTCATAGTAAATCAGAATATTACCAACAATACTCCTTGCCCTAAAAAATACATTTTCTTATGCTTAAAACATAAAACATTTCTTTCCTGCATTTTATCTAAGATCAAGATTAACATTGTTCCTTCTTAGTTTAAAACAGAGGAAATAACAGTCTCCTAAGATTGCCTCTTATGTAAAGAACAGGTAAGCAGTTTCGCTGTGTGAGATGCCACGTTCCCCCATTTTTAACTGCATAATGGAAAGAAACAGCTCCTCTGACACAACTATTTTTTTTACATACGTTGACACAACTATTTTGATGATAGAAGTATAAAACAAATAACACAAGGGATAAAGCCACTCCATTCCTTTGGAACCTTTTGGACATTCAGTGAATTCACATTCCCCCCAGTAACCTTGCCCTTGAACTGCGTGTAGTTAAAGATCGCTATTAACATGCCCAGAATTAATGAAATGACAGCTATGCTGCTTGGAACTCCCAGATGAGTGATTTGGGTGAGAGCAGCACAGGGCTGAATCAGGACACGAAAGGGAAAGGTTGTCAGAGGTAGCTCTCCTCATCTCTTCCATTACAGACAGAAATCTACCACTTCCTAGTGAGGTGATCAGGAAGCTACATTTTGTCTCCTATTTGAGTCTAAAATTACAACATTTTTCTTCACTTTCTTCTATTGCTCTCTATTAGATTTATGGCCTTTTTGCTATTATTACATTCTTACATGAATACCATATATATTCTTATTATAACCCGTTTAGTCTGTGTGATGTTACCTGCGTGAAGGTTTTCCGGACTGAACTTCTCAATATAATTTTTTCTTATTCTGTAAAGTGAATGTGAGGCTTTTATAAAGCTTCCGCTTTGCCTGCAGTTTCTAAAGAGGCTTTTACCCACTCAAGGACCCTTTCCTCACTTTTTATGGAGTATTTACATTTGAAATTTGATTACCACATAGTTTCCTACTTTCTTGAAATGTAAATCTTCTGCCAGACTCCTAGCCAGTTTTATGTAACTGTAGCTAAAAAAGGTAGCATCTGGATTTCCTCATATCTGTGGGAAGTAAAGAGACTAAGTCCCATCAACATCAATTACCAAATGCATTGACCACACCCCTCACTAGCCCATCATTTCTCTCTAGGTTCCCCAACACTGAGCTTTTCCACCTCACATTCAACAGGACTTCCAAACCACTGACTTGATTATTGTTCACACTGACAATTTCAAGTAAAATACATAGTCATATTTCCAAAGTAATCCAACTGCAATTTAAAGTATCAGAATTGGTTTAACACCAAGATTTAGAAGCTGAACTGCTCCCGAACATTACATATACTTCTTAACATCAGTGACTCGACAGCCACTGGGAAGTCGATGCATCGACTGCATCATTTATCTATGAATATTAAACCATTAGATTTGCCAAATTTAAATTGGAGAAAAAACCAGAATGTTTCATTATATTCCCCATGGATTGCCTGTTTTCTCATTCATTGTAAAAGAAATGCCAAGTTCTTAACCCATTTTATTAACATGCATTAAAATTTAATGCCAAGAGCACACACTAAGTAATGAAATGCACATGTTAATACATAAGCCTTTTATTTATTCTGCATAAAATACCATTTTATATCTAAAAACAGCCACACATCAGATGGTCCAAATTAAGGAATTCATACTCATTAAAGAGTACTCATATTATAAATAGCAATTTTAATATAAATTCTTTTTGTCTTTTTTATAAAAGTAAAATTCTTATTGGAAAGAGTTGCAGTAGTTTCCTGTTTTCTTACAATATCTTCACTAGTATTTTGAGCCTATGATCAAATGGTTAAAGAGAGAATATGAAGTCCTTCTTCCTTGCATGTTTAATCTTCATCACTGCCCTGTGTATTTCAGCCACAACCCCCAGGTACTGTGTGGAAAACAAACATCCCCTGAAAAGCTTCCAGTCACCAATGAGTAGAGCTATAAGGACAAGTTGGGTCAGAATGAGAGCATCTTCATTATTAGAATAATCTATTGATATGATGGTGATCGTAGCATCTTTTGTAGGAAAG
Organism: Micromys minutus; assembly: GCF_963924665.1. Taxonomy (NCBI): domain Eukaryota; kingdom Metazoa; phylum Chordata; class Mammalia; order Rodentia; family Muridae; genus Micromys; species Micromys minutus. The sequence goes on from NC_137978.1 coordinate 12,006,417, forward strand.
GCCAAGTTAGAAAAAGCACATCAGTGGGGTGGTCCGATAAGGCAGAGGAGGTCTCTGATCTTTTTATAGTGTTGCTTTTGATGTGAAGACACCAACCACATTATACTTTGTTGTTATTTCATAACTGTACTATTGCTACTGTTATGAATTATGGTATGCATATATGTTTGTTCTGGGTTTAAGACAACATCTGTGAAATGGGGTTTGACCTCCAAAGAAGTAAGGATGCACAGGTTAAGACCTATGATTTATGAGTAACTAATTAAAAGTAGCCAATCCCAAAGAACAGCATACCTCAACCATAAATCTAAGCAGTTTTGACTACATTACAGTTATCTGTTTCTATACTCCAGCTTCACTCCCAAGATAAATTAATCATTGATAAAGGAAAAGAAAAATATCCCAGTAAGTATATTTTTATATAAAAATTCAAACATTTATTCGTAAATTGACCGGCATACTAATATACAGAGAGCAGAGGGTTGGCAAGAAGTGGTACTTAAGATGGAACAGAGGTTAAGAACATTTGTTGCTCTCAAAGAGAACATTGGTATAGTTCACAGTACCCACATAATAGCATATAAATTGCCAATTACTCCAAATCTAGGGGATATAATGTATTCTTCTGACACCTGCTGATATAAGGCACAAACATATTATACAGACAGAATACTGGCAAAAAAAATCAAGCATAAATTACAATAAGGATTTTTAAAATGTAAATGGGGGCAAAAATTGATAAGCAATATTGGCATTCTTTGAATTGTGCCTCCCCATCAAATTTATATGTTAAATTTCCATTTATCCAGATGATTTGGGGGAAGATATGTCCTTTTTCTTTAAGGAACATGATATTTAAAATTGGTGAGAAAAATTTGAACCCTGTTTCAATGTAATTAGTTTGCTTACCAAAAGGACACTAGAATGCATTCCCCTCTTTTCTCTCCCTCCCTGTGTGTGTGTGTCTGTGTATGTATGTGTGTATGTGTTTGTGTGTTTCCCTCCCTTTTCCCCTGTATACATGTATACAGCATGAAACCACAAAAGTAGTATAGTGTGTCCTGACTGAGAATTAAATCTTCAGGTAGTAAACCAGAGTGGTCTTAATTTTCTCAGCTTCTAAAATTGCAACTAAATGCTTTTGCCTAGTGAGTCTCCAAACTTTTAAGTTGAGAGCTAGAAATTTTTAGGGTCACCCAATTTGTTTTCCTCCCATTTGGTATCATAACCCAGCAGCATTAACTTTTCTCAATGTTTAAAAGCAATTATTTTATATACCTTTATTAGTGTTTAAGTTGGTTACTATGAGATTACAAAACTTACACTAGTTATGATTAGAAAATGAACACTTCTACTTTATCAAACTAGGAGTTGTAATGTTACAGTAAAATTAGACAAAACAAAGCTATGAGACTCCTAGGTTAAGAATCATGTATGTCCCCAGCAAATGCCAAATAATGACAGGGAGAAGAAAAGGAACTGACACAATGTCTGGTCTAGAGCTTGGATTTGACAGCATTTGCCTATTGTTCCTCAACCATTCAACAAGCCAAGGAAAGAGCAGTAAAGCAACCAAACCAGGAATATTTTCAAGGAAATGAAAATTCCTGGCTCAGACTTTTGAAAAGTTAAATAACCAGATGATTATCCTATCTTTACATATATAAGACTTAGAATTTTAAAAATACTGCTTAAAGTATTTTAAAGTATTTAAAAAAAGAAATGCAAATATTTATCAATAAATATAAGGGTCACATGCGGATAACATATTCATGGGTAAAAATTATGGAATCATCACACAAAGTAATACTATATTCATGAAGGGGAATGAACTGATATATGGGGAACAATAAGATAACTCATAAACATATGCTGAACAAAAGAAGCCAGACACAAAAGAATGCATAATGAATGACAACATTTGTGTGTAGTGGAGACACAGATGATCCTGATATATGGTGACAGAAATCAGTCACTGTTACTTTTAGCATAGCTTGTTTCTCAAAAGAAACACGAAAAAAGACCTCACTGGCTGTTTATTTCATACCTTTGTTAAGTAGGAATGATCCAATAAAGTCCACAGTCCTACATATTCATTAAGCTCTATACTTGTGAAATATTTATGTTTCTATTTGCCCATTAAAATCCTTATGTTTATTATACTATGCTGGATTTCATAAAACCACAAAATTATCATAGAGTATAATAAAATACTTGTATGTAGAAACTTACAATATCCATAGTATATAATGCTAGTATAGAATTGTAAATTAATAATTGCACTACAGTTATGAGCAGAAGATTGACTTGACTTCAGTAGAGGTAGGCAGAATTGAGGAATAATATAGCTTTTGCAGAAAATATAAACTATGAATTATAACTTTTCAGTTTAAAAAATAACATTGACTCCAAAATTGGTAAGATATGTAAGGAAAATAGACCAACATCCTATTGGTTTGGACCAAAATCAGTAGTGGTAAACTAGTTTGTACAGAAATATGGGAATCCTGTGATTTTAGTGGGAGATTGGTAGTAAGAGCATCTAATGTTATTCAAATCCTGATATAAGATGGGATGGTATTTGGATAATCCTTAGGCACATCTTTCTGTGTGTTTGAAACAATCTCTTAATCCTATATACCACACCAAATACTGTAAATATATGTAAATATTTTATATATTATTTAAATAATTGTAGTATGGAAAAGGTACATTTATGTTAATATATACATCTTTTACTGTTTAAAACAGTTTTGATCTACAGTTTGATGAATCCACAGATGTAAGGCTGAGTGCAGTAAGGTTAGATTTTTAATGAATTCAGATAGTGGATAAAAGAATTTGTATTTCTGTAGACACAAGGGAACCATTTACCATTTATGAGCAGTGAAAAGTTATGATCAAAATTATGCTCCAGAAAAATAAATCCGTTGACCTCAAGATTATTGGAAGAAGAGGAGAATTGATGTAGCAAGAAAACATAAATGGGTGTTATGAAAATGCAATTCACTTTCATTTAACAAACAGTTATTGAAGGTCTCCTGACTGGCTCTAGCAAAAATTAGCACATGCACTGGGTCACTGCAGTGGGAGGGTAATAAGAGGCAGACATGACACTTTTATTAAAGAATGATATGAAAGATTATTTATTGGGTAGCACTAATAAATTTTTATGACAGTATATGAAAAAAGAATATGTGTGGTCACCATACAAAGTAATCTGCACAAATGTATAGTGGTTTTTTTTCACATAGTAAGATTATGCCTGCATATTGCTGATGTCAGCTCATCACCCCTCCAATGCCATTTCATGAAGAATTGTTCTTTCTGCCTTTATTGTGCATGGTTTGTAAACATTATATATTTTCAAAGTAGACAATGTGATATTTTGATACAGGGGTAAATTGTGTGCCAAATTGTAAAGTTGACTTAATTAATATCTATCATTCACACGTATCTTTTCTCTGTGAGTGATGAAAATACTTCAAATCTACTTTTTTACTAATGATTGTTATCATAATAGATATTAGTTCCTCAACATTTATTCATCTTAGTATCAGAAACTTTGAACACTTTGCCTAACTTATCCATATCTGCACAAATAAACACCCAAGGCTTCCACATTTTAATATATTGATGCTGTGGTTTCCACACTCTTTTGTTAGTTTTGTCAGCATCTCCCACATTTTCATTAGAGCTTCTTGAACATACAAGTTAATGGAAGTGGTAGTACCAGACTATTGTGTGAGCCATTGAAAGGAAATAAAGAGCCTGTGCTGACACTTTTTAAATCTGATTTTCTCAATGAATCAGTAGCTACAAATAGTCTAGCCTCAGTAGAAATGGGAGCCTTGAATCTCCCTTGAAAGTAGAGAATGAAAAGATGATAGGCAAGATGCAACTGTCCTTGGGTTACATACATAACCAACTTCCCAGAAACATATAGCAACATCAAGGTATTGTTAACAAAAATGAAGTGAGGATATATGATTGCTCTTAAGGGAACATTTTTTTTTTCAAAGTTCATAACCCATTGCTTAAATATTGGGTAAGATATGTCTTCTGCTTTTCAAAGACATACTTAATAACTATTAAAGTATTGTAAGTATCTGCAAGAAATTATATTAAAAATAAACTAAGACTTTCTACTTTGTATATATGATCAATTTTTAAGTGTCTGTATATTTTGTTGAATGATTACTAATAATATATAATGATCACTAGTATCACACACACAATAGGAAAGGAGTAGAAAAGTGGATGTGACCTATGGTTTTATACACATGTTCCAATTTTAATGCCAACTTAACCCTAACTTATGCTCAGAAAAGAGTTCTTATCTTTTGACTTAAGAAACTGATTTTATTTTGAAAAATAGTTTCTCAACACAAATAACAGAAAATAAATGAATGTGAACACTTTGGAATTTATGTGTGTTAGGACCTTGAAGAGAATTGTTTCCTATAGATGAGGTTGTCAAGTGTGATTTCACATTCTTTCTCATAGGATTCATTTTTAGCTGGATCATATACAACATAAATATTATATATGATACAATGTATAAATAATCCAAGTTGTCTTTCATGTAATATATTAAAATATGATTTATATGTATCTACTTTCTGTCATATTTTATATGTTGAAGTAAATAAATAAATATTTATTGAAAATTAAGTGATATGTTTGTTTTCCTTTTCATTGATTCTAGATGGTTGATTCTTTAATACTCTACAGATAGAAACTTTTAGTACTAGCCCAAAGAATTATAGTACAAACATTCTAATTTAAATAACTCTTGTATTTTTCTCTGATATCTCAAAACATTCAGTATGGCATCTCCTAACTCTTAGATTTTTTTGATAGATAACTAACTTCTTCATGAACAAAACAATTCCTAGTGGAAGCTGACTCAATGCTTAGCTTGAAAATTATGTCTGACTATCTAAATGTTAAGACAGAAGACAGAATTTAATCTGTAAAAATAAAAGCGTATGGTATCTTAAGGCATTTCTTTATCCTTTTTCTTTAAATAAACATATCAGATGTTTCAAGCAGGCTTTGGGAAATGCTGAGTCAGAGAAAGTTCATGATTTTATACTTAGCCTCAGAGCTCAATACTTTCCTGTTGATTAAGAAAGAAGTCATACACTGTAGGATAAGGCTAGATAAGTAAATCATTGAACATTCTGTTTCCTATGCTGAGGAGCATGACTTTTATTTCTACCCAGACAGATGGCCAGCACCCTGTTCTCAGAGGCAGCCTACAAGGATATTTGCCAGACTGCCAAGAGTTTCTCCATAGCAGAATCTACTAATTTTTTTTTTTTTTTTTTTTTTTTTTTTTTTGGAAAAGGACAACTTGAAATTTCAGATTTTTATAGGGTACATTATTTGGTATGAAAATCTTCAGCTGTTCAACACCAACTACTTTTATCATGTTGTTGTCATTTGAATAGGTATGATTCCCCATAGAGTCCTGTGTTTCACTGTTTGGCCCATGAGGAATGGCAATATTGGGAGATGTGTTGTGAGAAGAACTATGTCATGATGACGTGGGTTTCAAAGTTCCCTTGTGTTTAAGCTTTCCACTGAATGGAGAATCTAGCCCCCTTCTGATGCCTTTGGAACCCTTACCTCCTCCAGCCCATGTCTCCCTGTACACTGCCATGCTTCCTGCCACAATAATAAAGAACTATACCTCTGAAACTGTAAGCCAGACCTAAATAAATGTTTTCCTTTATAAGAGTTGGCTTAGACACAGTGTCTCTTCACATCAATAAAACCCTAACTAATGCACCATTTGAATGCTTGTATGGCACCTATATAAAGTAACATAACATGTAGACATCTGATAGAACCATCCAAGCGTTGTACAATATACTTAACTGCAAGATTTTCTGCATGTTTTAAAGGTACTGTTAGAGAACACAAGACTAAGAGAAGCAGAAGTGATGAAAGTACTTTTTAAATTGGGAGCCAGGGCAAAAGTTAAAGCATGATGCTTTTGTCAGAAATGAAAAAATAAGGAACAGAATATTTCTTCTGAGACTGCCTACCCGCAATGAAATTTAAAATTCTTGTTTGGAGGTTCCTTGCTAGTTGAATTAAGACAGAGTAGTTTTAAGAATGGAACAGTGTTCCCTAGACCCCAAATAAAACATGTAATTGAAAGCAGTGGTTAGAATGAAGTTTTGAAGGGGGCAGCACAGGTCTCGTCCAGGGGACCTCATCTGGGGCTGTCTCAGTGTGATCCTCTTCTTATTCTTCACCTCCCACTCATTTCCTAACTTAATTTGCCTTCAGAACTCTGGCTTCATATCCCATTCCCAATACTGCACTTATTGCCCTGCACCTGACAGCCAATTTAATATGCCTGGCCTCTAAGACCTTGTCTCAACACTACACTCCCCTTTGGAGTATCTGATCTGAGCTGTCTATTGGGAACTTGGACAGGTCGTATCTGTCTTATACATTTTAAGAGGAAAAAAGTAGAGAGCCTAAGAATGCCTTTATAGACAGACCATATTTATTTCAGGACAGCACTTTATTAGGGCTATAAACACTGCAATTAATCATGCCCTACATTTTGTAATATGCAAATACACACACACTAAAAGGAAGATTACTTAGAACACAAGCTATGAATCACAGTCCACCTGTGACACATTTCAAACTGCAGGGGGGAGGGAACGTGCTTTGAAAATAGTACAAATTCAGTTTGTTGACATGAACTTACTCCACAGTGTTGGAGCACTGCCTTGGGTTCTTAGAAAGAAAGCTACAGTTAAAAAAAAAAAAAGGTAAAATTTAAATTTTTGATTGGCTTCTAATTTCATGTGCTATAGTTAGCATTAATAGCTCACTGTCATTCAATTTATATATTTAAATACAGTAAAATACTTATAAAATTTACATCATTAAAATGCAATTTTTGCTGTTTTGGGGGGTTATTTTTATTTCTGATAAAGTCTCTAGGAACAAATAGGATTTCATTAACTTTTCTTTTGGAAGTTGAACTCCATGGTTCTCATATAGCTCTTTTAAGTAATAAAAAAATATAAATAACCCTGGAAATTATTTGAATATTACTTAGATGCTGCTATGATCAGTCTTAGTTGTCAGCTTGTCACAGTCTAAAATCACCTAGGAAAAGAGTCTAAATGAGGAATTATCATCGAGTTGACCTGTTGGCATGTCTGCACATAATTGTGCTAATGGATAGATGATGAAAGACAAACTAGCCCATAGTTGTGGCACATTTAATGGATTGGACTATGGACTACATAAAAGTGGTATGAGCTTCCTGAGTACAAAACAAACGAACAAGGAAGCAAGGATCCATCCATTTATTCTCTATTCTTGACTGCATGTGAAATGTTAAGATTCTGCCCAACATGCCTGTCTTTCTGTAAGATGTTTTCTGTCAGGGTATTTGATCATAGTAACTGAAACTAAGCAAGAAGTGGCTCAGTGTCTTTCTACATGTGGTCCTCTTCACATAGAACATTTTTTTTCTATGCATCATGTAGAACATTCTGCCCATTATTTTGCCTTCCCATCCAAGGCAATCGTTGATGTCCTTCCAATAAGTACTGACTAGATGTGATCACAAAGTTGGTGCTCTCTGGTTCCTAATTCTGGTGGCCCACTTCACTTCTGAGGTTTGGAGCACCATGGAGCCAACATTCATTTTGTTAAGTCTTTTTAAGGAATATTCATGCTGTTGATTCACATACCGTGCTTTTAGGATACTGAATCTGTATAAAATAAAACATAAATGTAATATATTTCTGTTCTATTGTCATTAATTCTTCAGTTTAGTGGCATACTTTAGTACATAAGTTCAATTGCTTGGTTTTTATAAAAATAAATAATATATAGCTCTTTTATTAGATTTTTTGAACAAAATAAGGCTTATATATAGAACCATCTATTCTATGCCTACATATGTTTAATAAATGTTTTAAATTAATCCTCTTTTTCTAAATTCTTTTTATGTGTTATTTTGTGTATTGTTCTCGCATATAATACATTCCAAGTGCAGCTTCCCCTGTCTCCTGTCCCCACAGTTCCCCTCTCCCATCCCTCCTCTCCCAGATCCATTGTTCCTCCATTTCCTTTCAGAAAAAAAAAAAAAAAAAAAAAAAAAAAAAAAAAAAAAACAGTGATATCAACCAGACTCTGTATAACAATATGCAATAAGGTCAGGCATATACTTTCATGCCAAGGCATGAAACTCTATAAACTCTCTGAGTTCTTGATGGCAAATAAAACCTAAAACAAGAATCTAAAGTACCAGGTATTTTACAGGAAAGATAACTGTGTGAGAGAGAAAGTAAAATGACATGACGCCATATTCAATAACAGAAAACAAACAAAGCAAATAGTAAAATAAAATGTAGGATAGTTGTGATATAAACAAAACTCCAACCTTATGACGAAGAAGGGAGACATATATGTCATAATAAGATTTTTAAATTAATTGAATCCAACCAAGAGTAGATGAAAGTACTAAAATTGACAGGAAAGGTTCTAAGGTAGTAATTGTAACTATATTCATGTGCACATAAGTAGCAACACAGAAAATATTTTAAATACACATTAAAATTTCAAGATGCTTTGGTAGTCACAGAAGATTAAATATGGTATATGAATAATTAACTTGGGGAATTATTGCTTTATCATTTCTGAGACATAACCCATGACAAAGGGCTCCAGGAGAGAGTGAGGATTTATTTGGAATTATAGTGGAAGGGACTCTAAAGCATCCTCAATAGACAGGCACATGAGTAGCAGGAAGGAAACTGCTCACACTATCTGTGCAGGAAGTACAAAGGAGAAGAGTGGTTTTCCACTCACTTCCTCTTTGTATTCAGTCCATGAAATATTGTTGTCAAGAAGGGCCGACTTTCCCAGATCAATTACCCCCATTTGGGAATACCCTCATAGACACAACTCAAGTGTGGTGATTCGCCAACCATTCAGATCAAACTTGGAAATTAACTAGACAAAGACCTACCAGCAGAAATAATTGAAAATGTAAAGCTTAAAGATCACGAGCTTCAAAAAATTACCAGGTGGTCGGTGAGCTGTGGGACAATTTTGTACGCCTAGGAACATTTGGCTAAAAGCCAGAGAGGAGAGTAAAATTTTTATATAAATAATATAGCTGTGAGGAGTTAAACCCCAACTGTCCACCCCTCCACTATGAGGGGGTTTGGATGAGAAACGTACTCCACAGCCTTATAGATTTGAACACTTGGTCACTATTTGATGGTTTTGTCTCGGGAAGTTGTAGCATTTTGAGGATATGGAGTTTCACAGGAGAAAGTATGGTACTGGGGCCAGATTTGACAATTTATAGTTTTCCCAACATTCAGTTCTCTCTGTTTCCTGGGTAGAGAGGGAAAAGTGATCACTCAACTTCATTCCAGGTCATCTACCACTGAAAACTGATCTGGATACAAAAGCACAAACTAAACCTTTTTCTTTTAGAAACTGACTAGGTCAAGTATATTTAGTCAAAGCAACAAAACCCAACTAATTAAACCACCTTCGTTTGGCTATCTGGAGAAGAATTATGCAACAGGGAAGGGGAGCCTATTGCTTTTAGCAGATTATTGTTCTTCGGTCTCCAAATATAAGTATCATGATGAACATGGAGAAACTAGAAGAAAATAAAATACTGTGAAAGACCATAAACCAAAACTAAATATTTCTAGACTAGCTGTATATCTCTTATTGGGACTCAACAGAATGGTGTACCATTTTTCTCTGTTCCTAGAAACAGAACAATGTTCTATTAATAAAATTAAGAATTAATGCTGAAGACTCTGCCATGAATTAGCCACTAGATAGAGGGATGTTTAAATTGCAAATTTCTTTGAAAGGCATTAACTACAACTAACTTAATAAAGTAAAATATTCACACTATTAAGAAGATTAACAGATGTTGTTTTAATGTTTAACATAAAATATTTATCTGATGGTATAATATAATCCTGTTTTTATCTTAAGCCTCCCCCTCCCTGACACACACACAAACACACACACACACACACACACACACACACACACACACACACACACACACTATTCTTTCTCTCTGTGTGTTTAGTTATGTATGTTGTATTTCTTTTAAAAGGTTTGTTTTTGTTTTCTTTTATTTTGTTTTGCAAGACCATTGATGTATTTTCCCAATACTAGCTTCACCTTTAATAAATGACATTTTGAAGTATTTCTCCATGAAACATCTCTAAGGAGCAAGTAGAAACCTTAAGGAATCTGTAGGAGTAATACAAAGCAAAACCATTTATTTTTCTACATTCAGCATGGCACATGAAGATTTGTAACTACACACACACAGACACACACACACACACACACACACACACACACACACAAATACTCATTCACACACACACATAAACACTCATTCACACACACACACATACAAACACTCACACACACACACACACACACACACACACACACACACACAAAGCATGTTTAAGTAATACAGCTTCAAGCTAAGAGAGGGACAGTGTGACAAATGTGTTTTGATTTGGATTGTCTTTTCTTTTTCTTAGATTTATTTAAAGTGGGTTTTTCTTGGAGCCATAATCAGTATTGCCATAAACAATGAGTAAAACTTGTATGGGAAAAATAGTATAGCTTCAATGTTTGGGAACAAAAACATTCTTACAGACAGAAAGAAAGCATTCAGATTAAACTGCTATAATTTGAAGTTTCTTCTTAAGATTTGTTTATAGTTGGTTTATTTTTTTCAAGCAGAAAATAAGTAGCAAGTGGGAAAATATAGAAAATGTTTTGATTTAAATGACTATGGAGAAGAACGATTTTAACTTAAAGAAGAAAGAAGAGGAGGAAGAGGAGGAGGACTAGAAGGAGGAAGGGGGAGAAAAAGAGGGAGGAAGGGAAGAAGGGAAGCAGTAAAGGTGGGAATGAAGGGAGGGAGAGGGGGAGAGATGTAAGGAGGGGTAAATGAGGTGTGACTCTCTGAAGGAGAGACAGCCCACCTTCTCTCTTGAAGTGAAGAGTGGTAGCCAGTGCCATCCCTGTTTCTATTGCTACCTTCCTCATATCCGTGCAGTGGAGAAGGAATGCATCCCCTCACTCCACCTGTTAATCTTATTAGTAGCTTCTGATGTTCTCTCTTTCTGGGTCCAGACAAAAAGAACAGTAATAAAAATAATTAGGGGAGAATGAGAAGAATGAGAGAGAGGAGGAGAAAGCAGGTAAGTAAGGAGGCCAGTGTGAGGAAAAAATTCACTCTAATCTTCTTGGGACATATATTCCCAAACCAAAACAACAACAACAATAACAGCAACAGCCCCCTCAAAAGACAGAAAAACAAACAAACAAACAGGCTAAACAACATCAAAACCAAATCAACACTTTTCCTCTTGAAGACTGAGACACTCATCATTGGCTCTCCCTTTGTACTCACGTCATAAAATCCATTCTTGTATTTAGATGGAATGGACATGGCCTTCTGAGAAGCTGCAAAGATGAACTAGATTTAAAGTACATTCTGAAAATGATATAATTTTAAAAGATATTAGAGCTAAAATTAGTATGGATGTCAGTTTGGTCCTATGGAAGGCCTGGCACTAGTCCAAGTCTTTCAGTGAGAAAATACAAAGATAACAGCCCCCAATCTAAGGGGGAAGTTTGGGGGAAACGTCTAAACAAGCACATAGAGTGTAGAAGGGACATGTAGCTCTGTAGAGATATGCAGGGATATGTGAGATGCTCACAGATACTCAGGAGGTCTTTAGTCCAGGACAGTGCAGTGAGCTCTTTCAGTTGAATAGCTTTTCTGTAGGGCAAGGTAAAGGAAGATGGTTCTAGCTGGGAGGAGGATATGAGCCAGAGCAGCATGTGGACATTTCAGTAGTCTCGGGGATGGAAAACAGCTTAAGGAAGCGTTTCCCTGCTGGGATAATAAATGAGGGACTTGCTGAAAGAAAATTGCTTTGCCACCTGTTTCTACACTCATGGCTTGTTTCTTGGTTTGCTTGTTTGTTTGAACTTGAAGGATGGCATGTTTAACTTGTTAAACTGAAAAGGGAAAGCCTAGGCCTTTAACTCCCGCACTCTGGAGGCAGAGTCAGGTGGATTTCTGTGATTTTAAAGACAGTCTCATTACATAGAGCGTTCCAGGATTGTCATGCCTGCATAAAAAACATGGTATCATCCTCCCCCAGTAATAAATAAACAGATATATAAACAAATAAAACTCTATTTCATGATAATTTTTTAAAGTTATAGCAAGAATTGAACTGAAATCTAGAAAAAAGAGACCATGAGTATAACACAGACCCCAGCTACAGGGTTTATAGGCTTGATTAGTTACCTCTAACCCCTAATAACTGTTATATTTATTTCTACCATTGCATCTCTCACTATTTTTTTGCTCATAATTTAATAAAAATGAAATAATACATAGACTCATCTACGTTCCACTGCACTTTATCCTTCTGTATTGTATAAAGAGTTTGTTCTTCTGATTGTTGATTATAATTCAATTCATAAAATTATATGCATGATCTAATTTTAATGTACATTTGAGCTTTTCATTTGTTTTCATTTTATCTTCCAAGCAAATGGATTAAAACCAAATCGATTTCAAAATGACTAAACAGGTCACCTGCTGACTATGAATATAAGTGGCTACATACAAATTTCAAGTATGATCACTGATCAGCAACGTCTTTAATAGAGCTCAGTTGACATCATGTCCAGCCAGTAGACCTCCGCAGTGTGTATCACGGCTGGGTCAGGTCATCTGTTCTAATCTGTTAGTCCCTGGCCTGTGCTGACATCTTTGGAGTTCTAAGTTACTAGTTCTAATTAGAAGTGTCTATATTTTATTCTAGTACAGGGGTGTTTTTTTAATGTTTAAATAGTGCGCATGGTAGAAAATTGGCATTTCTTCAAACCATGAAGTTGAAATAATGCATGCATATAACAAACATAATCAACACACAAATTGCACATGCTTAATTTTAAAACTTCGGAGTAACTCTAATTGTTGCTAGGTTTCACTCTAAGAAGTGTAATTTTCCTCTGAAGGAAACTCAGCAATTTGAGCAGGAACAGCAAACTTTCATGCTTGCCATTGGGATGGATTCTCATTGGGGAAATGTCCATAGACTCTCTCCATTGTCCTGTAAAGCATCATCCAGCCATAGTTCTGCAACTCTCACACAGTCTTTACTATTGACTCCTGTCTGAAAAAAAACACCCCCTCCAAAGACTCCGTGCAATGCACCTACCCCTTTCTAGTCCTGTTACTTCCTCCAACCCTTGATATCTACTTGTGTATACTGATCAGAGGACTTGAAAAAAAAGACCCAAACCAGGAAAAGGCACATGTGCAAATTTCACATCACAGTGCACACACATAGAGAATCTAAGAGGACCAAAGACTGCAGAACAAGCTTCGCTGTGAAACCTCGAAACTGTCTGCACCTGAAGTCTAAGATCATTGATCAAAGACTGTAAACAGTGTGAGGCAGAGTAAAAAATGTTTCTCTTTACTCAGTCTTGCTATTATATGGCTATGAATTTCAAGGAATCTCTGAAGTTCATTCCACAACCTCCATGGAAGCGGCTAAGATCAGCTGTCAAGTAAACAGACTTTGTAAATCTCAAGATTACTATATAAACAAATGTGTAAATGACTTGGGTGGGACTTGTGGTGGCTTGCTGTTTTAATAACACTAACATTCCCTTTATAAACATTAAATATATAACAAACTTCTTAAGGAGAGTGGTCTTGTAAAGATATAGTAGAATTTTTTTAACTTTTATAAAGTCTGTTAGACTACATTTCTCACATCTCTTTCCTCCCTTCAAAACCTGTCATATGCTTCATATATTTAGGAAAAAATATGTATATTCCTAAACATAATCTGATTCATCTATAAAATGTGTTGTTCTCTAACAAAATTCCTGTTGTTGATTTTACCACTGAAGACTCAGGAGTCAGATGCTGAGGTGAAAGCTAGCTCAGAGAGGCAGAGGACAAACCACCTGACCTTCCTTTTCAGTCGCGGACTCTCTGGAATTCAGTCTCTCATGCCTTTTCCAAAACCCTTTTCTAATTGAATGTCTTTGGCTTCCACTTCCTGTTTGTCTCGCCGTTCCCCTGAATCCCTATTACTCTTTATGTTTATTTTTTCTTAATAATCCTATATTCACTTCCTGTCAACAGGATGCTTGCTCTGACTCTTGACCTTTGGCTGACTTCATTTACAATAAACAGAAAGTTCTTAGAAGGTATATGCTAAGGCTGAACCACACCACAAATTAAAACATTTTTTTTCCAATAAATAACACAATCTTGGGGTTCGCAATGTGATCAAATACCTGCAGCAGTGACATTACATGTATATTTTCAGGGCTGACCGTTTTACACCGGACAATCAATTGGTCTGCTCTTCCCTAGGGGAGAGTTCCTCTCAGGATCACAGTTTACTGAGATTTCTAATCGAATTTTGATGTAATCTTGTTTACTTCAAAGCACTACTTTCCCTGAATAAAATACCTCATTGTGAGAATTTTTCACTATTGTTGAATCGTAGAGGAAGTGCTGAAATTTAATAATAAAAGCTCGAGTTACTATGACATTATATAGTTAACAACACTTTCAAACCCTTTACTGAGCCTGTTATTTTAATTTCACTATGTTTCCTGTATATTAATTGTTCAGCATTTGTCAGATCTTAGGAATATAAAGCCAATGAAGCTAGTCAGCCTATATTTCAAGGAATTTACATTATATTCCAAAAGGCAGTGAAAAAAATTAGGTAACATGGTAAGACGTACTTTATAATGAAACTACCATATGGAAAGCCAGAAGGGACAATTTTTAAAAGTGTTTGTTTGTTAGAGGATGTTTTTGAAGCAGAATACCACTATGTACTCAGTGCTAGTCATGAACTTGCAATTCTTCTGCCTCAGCCTTCTAAGTTCTAGGGTTACCATGTTGTATCATCAAAACTTGCTTTTTACATTAAATAATATGTTTATGTGTAGCACTTACAAACATGTGAGGGTGATGGAATTTGACAGATCTGAAAGTAGAGAGTCAGTCCAAGGCTTCATAGCTCTTTCAATCATGAGTCACAGAAGGCTTTGGGACATGGTTCTGATTTCAAGCTCAGTGTTCAGTAAACAGAAGTACATCCACCACCCTCCCCTATGAATTAGTGTTACTTTTCTTTAGGAGCATGAATTTACTGACAAAATACTTCAGAATTTTAAGCAATCTTTGGTGGCATATGATTG
Source organism: Micromys minutus (assembly GCF_963924665.1). NCBI lineage: Eukaryota > Metazoa > Chordata > Mammalia > Rodentia > Muridae > Micromys > Micromys minutus. The sequence continues at coordinate 12,021,735 of NC_137978.1, forward strand.
CATGTTCATAACCAGCTGTCATGGATGCCCTCTGTTATATGTAAGAAACAAGGGAAACACTGTAAAGAACTGGTCCAAGATCCCGACAAAGAGCTACAGTGACATGAAAGCTATTTTGCATTATTTACATTTTTCTTTGTATTATTTTTGTAGCCTCTGTTCTCAATATCATAGCTACCGTGAGAAAAAAGGACAAAGTAGACTTTCTCTATCATGGTGATTCTACCTTTTTTTATAAGTCTATAATGAGATTTAAACAAAGGCAGTTCAATACAGAAGAAGACATGCTGTCATCTATAGGGCAGAATGTGTAGCAAAGCACAGATGTCTTGAAAGGATACACAAAGAAGTCACATCAAGTTTGTACTTTCCAGACTCCTCGAAAGGAAGAGAACTGTTTGCCTTATAGAATTTGATCCAGGTAGTATAGAGTGGGGTGTCACTCTTTGAAGTGAGAAAGAACCATTTCAAGCTTTCAGCCAATTCCATAAAGGGTCCTCGCTGAACCATGCTTAGAAGAATACATATCTCAAAGTAACAAAGCCTTGTTTGAATCTCTTCCTTCCTGACATAGTTACCTGTTCATATCCAGGTTGGGTAGAATTAGAGCAGTGATTAAAGCTGAAAATGAAAAGAATAACAGTCCTCACCAGCTTAGATTTAAATAAAGAGTAATTTCAGAGAACGTGAAAGTAGCCAGGGTTAATGTGCCGGTCAAACTAGACACCTGAGAAAGAATCTGCCACATCCTTTGTCCTGTCAGCTGTGTCTGGATAGTTATGCAGAATACTACAAAGCTGAGCCAGTCACCTAGGTGCTGACGAGGACCTGTCAGGGAGAGCTAATGTGGTGACCAGCGATACTTAGAAACCATAGTAAAATTAGTTTAGATGAGGCTGTAATTCTTGTTTTCATCATAGATTTTATTTTCTTCTGTCAAAAACGTAATAATACTGAATAGCCCTTAAAGGATTGGAAGCCCCAGAACAATTTCTCACTTCATATCTCATTAATTACTCATTAAGATAATGATGGCCAACCCATAAATGAAAATAGCAAAATAGGCTGAGATGAGGAACAATAACCCTGCTCTTTGCTGATATGAATATAGGTGGAGTGCAATATTTAAGGTGATTTAGAACTTGATATCCAAAGGAAAAAAACTGCAAACATTTAATTTCATGTCTTTAATATGGACAAGATAAATTTTGCAAAGGATTATCCTGTTTTTCTAAGATCAACTTATTTTTTTCTGACTTTTATAAAAAATGTAGTGTATCTTATACTTTTATTAGAATTGTTATGTTAATTGGTCATTTTGAAGAGGCAAAATAAAATAGGAAATTGTGTAAGTGATTTTTTTTTTCTTTGCTTCTGTTTTCTTTCTTTTCTTCTGTCTACCTACTAAAGTTTTAATAACAGAATTGCTACAGAGTTCTACCTCAAAAGTCTATAATGTTCTTTGTAGTTATTTAAATACAGATTTGATGATATCTATTTGCTACACTAAAATACAACATCAATGTGATGATTCTTGTAAATCTGTACTTGTAGGTTTCTTTTTTCATGGAGATTATAATGTTTGGGTATCAACAGAATCAACAACTGTAATTACATCAACTATCAATATTAAATATTGGGACCAATTGCTATAATGTGCATATATTGTTTCTTTAGAAATGAGAATCTATACCATATAGGAGGAGAAAGCAAGCTATATATTATTATAGATTTATCCATCTCTCCTTATTTCTGTTTGGGGACGTAATATGACCAGCTGCTTCAAAACCTCCAGCTGCCTTGACTTGCCCATGATGGAGCATATCTTAAAATGTGAGCCAAAAGAAATCTTTTCATCCATTAAGTTATTTTTGTCAGAGTACTTTATCATAGCAATAAAAAAGGAAGACCAAAATCTTGTACCAAAGAAGTAGACTTTGGCTGTAATATATCTGCTGGTGTCATTCTTAGGTCATGGTAAATGTCCTCTGGCCAGAAAGGGAAAGAATCTGGTATAAATACCTTCAGCTAGAAAAGGTCTAGCATGGCAGAAGCAAAATACAATGGATCAGTCGGTAGGAGCTTGGAAGACTGTAGTGTTGAAAAGGCAGACAGTGGAAACCTGGCTCTTGAGATTTCAGAAAGGAACTGGAACTCTTTCAGGGAGTGAACCATTTGAGTGTTTTTTTTTTTTTTTTTTTTCTTTTCTTTTTGTAGAAATAACAAATAACTCAAACAACAAAAATAGCTTATTTTATATTTTCCTATGTCCTTAGGACTGAAGTGAAGGTGAGCTTAAAATAATGGACTAATTTTTCCAAATGAAATTTCGAGAGAGTAAATCATTAAAACTGCTGGTTGAAAACACCCGTATTTGCTTATTTCGATGGATAATTACCACTGAAGAGAAACCTTCTCAAACAAGAGGAAAGGTGTCCTGAAAGTGAAAGTAACATCTCTAGGAGGCTCTGTCTTGTGGAAATCTAGATTCCTTTAGATGTAGAAAGTCTAAACTGAAGTCAGTCCTTACTCCTAGGAGACAACTGTCTAATAACATGTTTCCTCGGGGTTACTACGCTGATACTCAGTCCAAAAGAGCCATACTACATATTGAGCTGATTGTGGGACTTTAGAACATCACTCCTGTAGTACTTGTTTTGCAAACTTAGGAGATGGAAGAGTGAGGGTGTAATGAAGTCTTGGCTTCAGAAGGTTGCTGAACCTAAGCAATGTAAGTCATGGTCAGGGTTGCAGAGAACCCATTGTGTGGTGCTATGAAGATGTGGGCTAGGTTGTACTGGGAACCCCAGATTCTGGAGATGTCAGGATCTTGGGATGTATAACCAGGAAAAGCTACAGATATGGAAAAAAGTTGTCCCAGGGGAGAATCTCTGAGTGTTAAGGGAAGCAGACATGGTAGGGTGAGGCTACCACTGAAGCATTTTGGTGTTTAGCTGATTTGTAGTGTGTATCTCAGATGAGGGAGATGAAGCTTCAGAGATTGATGTTTTTCCAACTGAACTCTGGTTTTTCTTGGATCTTATTATTTTTTGCTACTCCCCAGTTCTTCCATTTTGAAACAGAAATGTTTTCTCTGTGCCTTTTAATGTTTGTAATGTGTAACTTATTGAAGCTCCCTGTTGAGAGTGGTTGAACTTTTAAACTACTAGGATACTTAAAGACTATGGAAACTTCTAAGGTAAAACTTGGCTTTTCATATTTTTACATTGACAAGTGTCTATGAGGACATGTAATAGAAAAATATGGATCAAAAGTGATATATTTCTGTACCAAATTTACAAATAATGGAATTGTAAGCATGAGTATTAATTACCATGTTGACAGAATCAAGAACCACCTTGAGGATGAGTCTAGAGTCATAACTGCATAATTATATTGATTACAGAAATACTTGTGGGGAGCCAGTGTGGGCTGAACTATTCCCTGTGCAGAGATTCTGGGATGTGAGAAGTGGAGAACATGAAATAACTTACTTGGGCTTATCCTCCTGTGACTTCCTGATTGTGCCTGTCATGTGACCAGCTTTTTCAAGTTCCTCCTGCCAAAACCATGATAGAATACCTTGAATTGTGACACAGAACAAAATAGTTCGCCCTTCAGGAGCTTTTGTCAGACCATTCTATTATAGTAACAAGAAAGTAACTAAGATTGTATATGTGCATTTATGCACTATTGAAATTTAATCCATAACCATTAAAATATATTTATTAAAATCATAATGGGCATAAAAAGTCACATATGTTAGTCACTGTTGAACAACTTCATTATAAATGTTAGCATTAATCATCTCAGAGCTTCATCATGTTACTAGTTGCTTGGGATAGTTTATATCCAGGGGTGAAGGTTGCAAGACATCAGCTAACCATTTGCCAAAGAAGGTCCTTCAGAGTCTTTCACATGCTAATGCATAATTATAGCAATAACCACTGATTAGAAAGATTTTTTTATATACTCTTTTAAGCATTTGCATAAATTATTTGATATAATATTTATAAAAGGTCCCATGAGATATTTGTTATTAAATAAAATTTAAAGCCTAAGACACTAGGAATGCCACAGGCAAATCAAAATACAGTATATAATTTTGAAATATGAAGATTATCCAGTCATGCAAAAATGCCATCTTCCTCCTGTTAGCAGTGGCAACAAAGCACCATCTTCCTAAGTGCAGCTAACATGACTAGAAGTAAAGTATGGCAGGCCTGTTTCCCCCATTGCCTGAAAGAAAACCCTTCCCCCCTGCTTTCTTCTATGCCTGTGAAGTGCTCAGTTCAATGAAGGTAGCCGACTCAAGTTTGGGACTACATCAATCAGGTACTGTAGGGCCAGTGGGCACTAGAGACCTTCTATTACGTTTTCTTATGAACCACTAGTGGAGCATAGTCATTTTCTGCCTCTGGCATTCTATAGGGAAAAAAAGGACAAAGGAAAGCAGGCAATTTTCTCCTGTCACATAGATTAATCAAGAAAGCCATAACCTTTGTATCTTTAGCTGGTCTCTGATAAGGCAAAAAGGTCACTATGATAGATCCAGGGAGGAAACACTTCAATCATCTTTAACCATCCTAGGACATAAGGCAAGAGACTTAAAGCTTTCATTTAAAACATACGTCTTTTCTATTGATGTTTCTACAATTATTACCTGTGCTGTGTCTGCCATGCTGCACTTAGGACTTCAGAGAACAGAGGCAGGTTCATCAGAGCAAAGAAAAAATATATTGACTAAGGAAAAAAAACAGAAAAGATTGTTTCTACTAAACACACACATACTTTGTTGTTATGGTAACATAAGATCTAAGAATGACACACCAAATAGTATGGCATCAAGGCACACTACTGTGATCAACTGTCACAATAAACATGCTTCAGCTACTGACTGTCACATGCTGTGCTGACTCCTGCTTTTCTAACAACTCTCACTTGAGACCAAAGAAACTTGCTGCAGTGGCCAAGATAATTTATCCTTCTTGGTGTTTCTTCTTTGCAGGAAGAGATCTCATCAATTCCACTGAAAAATACAAGCAGTAGTATAAAACTTGGGCTGCGGTTGTTGCTTTTCTTGCCTATAAGAGCAAGAATACCATACCATTGTAGCAATACATACAACATCAGAATTCATTTATGTGTGTATATTTAAGAATCTAGAATTGACTAAAAATTGGCTAAACTATATACATTAAACCTTGCTGCTTTATTTATCTAATTTATAGATGAGAATGTATATCCTTCTACATGCTTTTAATCTAAAAAAAATTCTTGGGTTACTCATTAATACATACCATTGGCTGGAAAAAATAAAATGTGATGTCCTGCAAAATAACAAATTTACTATAGTTCATTATAACCTCTTATATGTTGAATAGAAGAGTTCAATGTTTCCTAAAACAAAATGCAAAAAATTAATATAGAAATCGTAATTACCCAGGATTGATCATTTATTATCATACTATATATTCCATTAAATATGCACAATTATAAATCAATTAAAGGTAGTATATGTGGAAACAATAGAAGGAATCATCCGTTGTGCTGCATATTTGTAACTCATCCTTTTCACACTTCTCATAGCATTCTGATACACATATGCACAATTGAACTTTCTACCATTGGCACTGACTTGGGATTGGGTTTCGTGACGTTCCCAGTGAAAAGAGAGTGAAAAAATGGTAGAAGGATTGCTAACAGGTCAAGAGCAATTTTCTGCAGGAGAATATGGAGAGATCAGAGCAGGGAAAAGGTCACACATCTAGGAGGTCTTAGAGATGATGAAAAAGATCATACACACTTTCGAGAAGCATGAAGTAGTGAGCACTGAATGAGGTGACTGAAATTGGCTTCAGGGACTGTGTCCCCTTTCATGTCGAAGCTGAACTGGCATGAAAAGGAAAGGCTATGCCCAAATGAAACCAGAGGCTTCAAAGCCTGGTCCTTGGGTGGATGTTATACACTCTTGCCCTTGGCCTCGGATAGTTCACCTTGATAGTGCACTTAGATGAGCTTTTTGTTCAAACCAAGCATTTGTCACCCAAATATTTCAAAAGAGATTTGTGAATCTTCTTTGTCCATTTCCAAAGGGTCTTTAACTTTTTATTTTTGGGCTCATTTCAACAGAAAACAGAATTGCTATTCTGTTAGCGTCAGCTAATTTCCCTGCTTTTTTTCCCTATTTATTTGAAAAATATGCTGCTCTGCAACTCAGTGTATTTCTGATGGGACTGAATTAAGTGTGATAATACTGAACATAGTAATTTAAAATATATACTAAGGTTCTTAGCTTAGTCAAACACAGTTAATGTTTCTGTTCTAAATTTTCTCACTGACTAACCACTTCAAGCAATAATTTCACAGTGAGTGGTAAGCTGTTTACTGGTAAGGGAGGGCTACCATCTCTAAGGCATTTGCTATCAGTTTCCTTCAAGTGTTTTAAAATACAAAAGACAATGAAATTCCAACCAGTAATTGAGCCAATGTGCTCAATGCATTTTCTGATGAGATTGCTGTATATTACTGAATGAAATTAAAATGTCGGTAACAATGGATTGGAACATAGAAAGATTGCAGAAAGAAGATTGAAGCATTAGCAGAATAAACATAGATTCTGCACACGTTAATTTAACACTCAAATTTTAATTTTTACTAAGAAGTCCAGTTTATGGAACTATATGAATAGTGACAGCTTAGCTCTCTTCCAGAGGACCTGATTTGATTCTCAGCACCCACATAAAAACTCACACAGTCCACAACTCTCCTCCCAGAGCACAAATAGCTTCCACTGGCCTCTGTGGGTACAAGACAAGTATGTGGAGCCTAGAAATATATAGATACAAAATACTCATACAGATGAAAGAAAACAATATTAATAGTTGTAATAATAAATTGTTTTAAAGTCTATGTTACTATACAACATCAAAGGGGTATGACCTGCCTATTAATTTGAGAGATGGACATAAAGCCATGCTAAAATATGATAATCGTGCTAAAAACAATTACAACATTAAAGATCAATTACTTATTACCAATCATATATCAAAAGCATCCAGCAGAAGAGAAAGTTGAATTCTGAAGTGTATATACAAGATAATTATGAGGATTTGGGTGGAGCACAAAATGTTGACGTTCTCAGAAATGTCTCAGAAAATTTCCTCTTGTATAAAAGACAAAGAAAAAAAAACAACTGTCTTATTATTTTCATTGTCACTTAGGACTGGCACAGGTAAGCTATTGCTTCCTGTGACTTTTCTATTCAGTTGTTGTGAAGGACTTTAGACTTTTAAAGCTGCCACTCATTAATTATCAGATTTTCATATTGTAAAGGACAATCTTCAGTGAATTTCCTCTAGTAGAGTTGGAAGCTACAGAGGAAGAGAGAGAGAGAGAGAGAGAGAGAGAGAGAGAGAGAGAGAGAGAGAGAGAGAGAGAGAGAGAGAGACAAAGACAGAGACAGAGACATAGAAAGAGACAGACAGAGAGGGGTAGGAGAGAGACATAGAGACAGAGACAGAGAGAGTTCATTTTGTCATTCCTCCCTTTTATGTATCACTCTGTTCTGTAAGGTCAATATGTTGTTATCTATAATAACAAGGGAATCTAATATGTGAATGTTTTTGACATTTTATTATGAAATATTGACTTTTTTGAAGGATGATATCATTTAGTAGAATAAGATTAATAAAATAGTGACTTGCTTGTCTTATAAGCGCTTGCAGAGAAATGATAACAGTCATTCCCTTTTGTGAGAGTTATCTCTTTGCCGTGGTTAACTTTTCAATGCCATTATGAAACACCTGACAAAGAAACTGGAGAAGTTGTCTCATGGTTTAATAATAGATTCACTCCAGTAAGTCCAGAAAGGACTGTTAGGAGAAGTGTGAAAGGATTGGGCACATTGCATCTGTAGTTGGGAACAGAGAAAGAAAGATAAACATTGGCTCCCAGTTTCTTCTTTACTTTCCATTTATCCCAGGGCCCCACAAAATGGGACTACCCGTATTCAGAGTTGTTCATCCCTTCTCAGCTAAACCTTTTAGGAACCATGTACATGGACATCTCAGCAGTGCGCCTTTGAGATGATTGTATATTCATTCAAGTTAGTATCAAGATTACCATCACTTTCCACTCATGTCTTTTGTATTTGTTATTCATCCATACTACTTCCCATCTTCCTGATAAGTTTATGTTGTATAAACTTATTTCTCAGTCATTGGAACATTCTTCCTTGGTTATCACTTGTATTGCAATTTTATTTATTCTTTTCTCCTTTGCCATTGACAATATTACATTGTCACATAATCTTTATTCACACATTCACCTGATTATTTTTTCCATCATTCATATTTCTCTGCTGTGATTGTTGGTTTCTATTCTCCAGCCCCCTTTTACTTTTTCCATTTTTTTCTGTTTCCATGAATAGCCTTAACATTATATCATCTCTTTTCCCACAAATTGTTTCTAAACAAATTCTGTTTTCTACACACTTTCATCCATAAATTCTGTAAATAATGCTAATGTATTCTCACTTGATAACTAAGATGGTTTCATAGAGACTAGAGAATGAACAATTTCAGGTCTTAAAATAGGTAGCTCTAATTAGTGAGAGGAGAGAATGCAAGCCTTTACATATGATAGTTATCAGCCTATGCATGGGAGTTTCACACCTATGCTACTTCATTCTCCCATCAAAACAGAGGGATGTCTGACTCTAAAACAGAAGTTTGTACTCTGAAATATAGGATAAGAGAGCTAGAAAGCATAACTTTGCATCTTTTGAAAAATGAAGCTTGGATATGTAACCATAAGTGAGGATATCATCAATTTTCTTTGTTCTTAGAATGTCTACTACCAGTCCAATCTCCAAAGGAGAAGTCTGTGAGCATTAAGAAACTGGAGGATCACAATTGACCATTCCTAAGCTCATTTATGGGTAGGGGTTCGATGTTAAGTATGAGGCCTCCATCTGATAACTAGGCCCTGACCATGATCCAGCAACTAACTAATAGCTTCTGTAAAACTCTTAATCATTCTCGACCATGAACAGGCACTCAGTGATTGTATGATATGATATGATATGATATATGATATGATATGATATTATGTGATATAAAATGATAACCAAAAATTCACTCACCCTCTCTTCTTTGAGAATTTTTTTTCTGTCAAAAGTAGTTAGCCAGACATGAGCTCAAGTACCTGGAATCTCTCCCTTTGCCTTTGGACAAATTAACTAAATGGATCCAACTTTGATATGCAGCCTCTACAAATAGGATGAGACCATTACTACCTACATGCTGATAAAAGACAAATGTTACCTTGGCCAAGTGTACATGCTGACCCTGCTTGAATTCTTGCAACTTGAACACCTTTTACAAAACTAAATTGTTACTTTTAGTTTATGGATTCTTAAATACAACACTACTTTATTCCTTGCCAAACATGAAAACTGCTTTATTTCATCACATAGGCATAAACCTTCCTTAGGTGACTTTTTTGATGAGTTAAATAGGAACAGATGCATATTTGTCTCTTTGAACAGAAATTTAAGATTTTCATTGATGACCATTTCACCCTCCTTCTCCAGGACCAGAGCGCCAGAAGCATGCAAGTTAGAGCCTTTTCTTTCATGTTCTACTGCCTGCCAGTCCCACTTGCGCATGCCCTGTGTTGCATGTTGCCTCCCACCCCAGCTAGATTGTCTGCCTTCTTCAGGCCTGCTGCATCAGGAACATCTAGTTAGGCGTTCCTTGAACTGCCCTGAATCTCCTGGGAGTATGTTCCACTGCTCTAAAATATGCACTATCTCCTTAGTTCTATTGTCCAGCCCAGGGCTGCCCACTAGAAACCTGTTGTACCAGAAACTTGCAGGCTATGTACAAACCTGATACACTAGAAACATCCAGGTACAAACAGATGGGTAAAGGCCAGCATAAGAACACAAGAGTCGGGGCAATATATTACCTTCAGAGCAAAGCTATCCTACTACAGCAAGGTTGTGTTAGGGTATTTTATTTCAACCAAAACACAAGAAATAAGCTTAAATACAATCTTATAAAAATAATAGGGACCCTTAAAGAGGAAATGAATAAATATCTTACAGAAATACAGGCAAATACAGTTAACAGGTGAGGAAAATAAATAAAACTGTTCAGGGCCTTAAAAAAAAATAGAAGCAGTAAAGAAAATGGCAAACAGGGAATCCTAGAGATGGAAAACCTAGGGAATAGAATGGGATCAACAGACCCACACATCACTAACTGTTTACAGGAGATTTAAGAAAGAATCTTAGGCATCGAACATACAATAGGAGAAATAGACGCAACAGTCAAAGAATATACTAAATTTTTAAAAAGTTACTGATACAAGACACCCACAATTTTATTGTGTAAATGAACCACATCTTCTGTAGCCATTCTGCCATTGTAGGACATCTGGATAGTTTCCAGCTTCCGGTTATTAAAAATAAGGCCACTATGAACATGCCCCATGTGGAATGGTGAGAAATCTTTTAGATATATGCTCAAGACTGGTATAACTTGGTTTTTCAAGTAGATCTATTTCTAATTTTCTGAGGAACCTTTATATAAATTTCCAGAGTGGTTGTACCAGTTTGCAATCCTACCAGCAAAGAAGGAGTGTTCCTCTTTCTCCATGTGGAATCTATTCATCTATTAAAAATGAGAACATCATAAGTTTTGTAGGAAAATAGAATGAACTAAAAAATATCCTGAGTGATGTAACTCAGACCCAATAAAACCATGCATGATATGTACCCATTAATAAGTGGATATTAGCCAAGAAAGTACAGAATAACCATGATACAATCCTTAGAACTCAAGAAGGCTAACAAGCTGAGGGTCCCAAGTAAGGATGAACAAATCCCATTTGGAAGGGAGAATGTGGTTGAATTAGAGAAAGGCTGAATGGAACAGGTAATGGAACAAGTAGGGAAAGAAAGAAACATAATTGGGTATTGGGAAGGGGAGAACTGAAACCCTGAGAACTAACAGAAAGAATGGGAACAGGAAACCTTGGGATGTAGAATATGGGGGATTCTCTAGAATGTACCAGAGACCTGGTAGGTGAGAGACTTTCAGGACTCAAAAGGGAGAGACCTCAAATGAAATGCCCACCAGTAAGGAGAGGAAACTAGAGTCCACTTCCAGTAGACAACAGGGTATCAGGTGGAAGGATGGCACAGTCATCCCACAGTCAAAAATTCTCACTCACAATTGTTCCCACCCAAAAGAACTGCAGAAAAAGTGGAGAAGAGAATTAGGGAAAGGAGGTTCAGTGACCATCCCAAATTGTGATCCATCTCAAAGGGAGGTCACCAGGCCTGACACTATTACTGATGCTATGGAGTATTTACATACAGGAGCCTAGCATGACTGCCTCCCATCCCCATGAGAGGCTCAACAAGCAGCTTATACTTACACCCAACCAATGAACTGAATTTTCAGTACCCTGTGGTTGAATTAGAGAAAGACTGAAAGAAGTTGTGGAGGAGCGTGACTCAATAAGAAGATCAGCAGTCTCAACAAGTCTGGACCTCCAAGATCTCTCAGACACTGAACCACCAATAAGGCAGCATACACTAGCTGGTTTGAGGCACCAAACACGTATACAACAGGGGACTGCCTGGTATTGCCTCAGTGAGAGAAGAAACACCTAATCCTTAATGGAATAGAGGCCCCAGGGACTGGCAAGGGCCTTGTGGGATGAATGGAGTAGGTATATCTTCTTGGAGCCTAGGGAGGAGGAATGGGATAAGAAACTGTCAGAGGGCAGACCTAGGGATGGATAATGACTGGACTATTAAAAACAATTAACAATATTTTTTTAAAAAATTTATCAACAACAACAACAATAACACACACACACACACACACACACACACACACACACACACACACACACAATCCAAAAAACACAAAACATCCAAGAAATCTGGTTTACTATGTATACTGGCTGGTTTTGTGTCAACTTGACACAATCTGGAGTTACCACAGAGAAAGGAAGAGTGGTGAATAAAATTGAATGAAGTTAAGGGGTCAAGGACCACACAAGAATACTTAGATATTCAACTAGCCAGGGAGCATGGGGCTCACAGAGGCTGAACCAACAACCGAAAAGAATAAAGGGGCTGGATCTACACTCCATACATATTTGTAGCAATGTGCAGCTTCTTTATTTGGTTCCTCTAACAGTTGGAATCGGGGTTATCTCTGGAGTAAGGGGTCAGGTGAGGCTGTAGCTTAACCATAAAACAAATATGTGGGTATCATCAGTGATGGTATTTCAGCTTTCTTTCTTTCTTTCTTTCTTTCTTTCTTTCTTTCTTTCTTTCTTCCTTCCTTCCTTCCTTCCTTCCTTCCTTCCTTCCTTCCTTCCTTTCTTTCTTTCTTTATTTATTTATGTTTTGAGAGAGAAAAAAAAAGGAGGTTTTATAAAACATCTCTAATTTTCCCATTGTCAATGTTACCACCTCCTTGATGGCAGTGACTTGAAATTGTGTTCTTTGTATAATTGACTAATGAAGTCATGCGCATATTTAGCTTTATTCTTTATCTCTAATGTCCACATTTTATTTCCCTAATAATTATAGGAATGTTCAAAGTGTTTATTTTATATTGTGTGTCTGCTTAAGGAAGCTCATGGTATGCCCTTCTCATTGTGGCATTCACAAGCTTTTTAGGCATCAAAAAATGTCTGGGATAATCCTTGTTTTTTTTTCTTGGTATTAGCCACTTAATATCATCTTTGTTTTGACTTCTCAGTCTTGAACACCTTTGTTTATTTATTTTTGTTTCAAAGAATTTTCATGTTTTGTTTCATGGATTTTTCTGTTTTCAATTCTTTGGATGACTGCACTATGACATTTAGATTTTTGTTTTGTTTTGTTTTAGTGTTTTTTACACACTGTAATTCTAGGTGTTAAGGGTGAACATGAGACAAGTTTTCTAATGTGATCCTTCAGCATCCTAAATTTTCTTTTCAACACTGTTTGAAATGTACCTTAATCTTGTGGGTTTATCATATAATCTTCATTCAGTTTGGTGAATATTTATTTAATTGAGCCACTTCTTTGACTTTGAATTACTGAGAAATGTATGGCTTAGTTTTAAGTATTTGGGGAATATTATGCCATCTTTGAAGTTGGGGCATCTAGCTCAATTCCAATGTTGTTAGAAAATATGCTCCATATCAAATACCTTAAGTATCTTGAGATTTGTTTTATGAACTAGATTATCTTTTTTGTAAGGCTATGTCAGTATATGATAAAGTAGACCAATTAGACTGTCCATTTCTGTCATTTCCTTAACAGTTATATGAAGTAGTACTGAATGATGGTACAACCTCTAATGCAAGCTGTCGAGAAGACCGAGAAAGGAGGAATAGTATTCAGTGCTAATCTAGGGTGAAGAATGAGTTCAAAGACAGCCTGGGCAAGGTAGTGAGGTTCTACGTCAATGTGAAATGTGAGGAGAGATCTAGAGATATCAGCAATGGAGTGCACAAAGAGCATGTGTGAGCCAACCAAAACGTGTGTATATATATATATATATATATATGTATGTATATATATATATATGTATATATATATATATATGTATATATATATATACATGTATATATATATATATATATACATGTATACATTGTGAAAATTATGCAGTGAATGACAGTGAGACAGATGCTCAGAGTTTGCCAAAATATGAAAAGAGAATATTAAAGTGTCATGAAATACAAGAAAGCAGCAGGGAAGCTCAGAGGGAACAGTGACTGAGGGAGTTTGGATGTCCTTCATAGCAATTGATGTGAGAGCTTTTTGGCCCCATAACCTATGTGTACTGATTTCATATCTTAGATAAGTGGCCATCCTCAGATCTTGTTAAGCATGATATTTACATTGTAAATTGTTGTCCTTGAGGCTGCCATTTGTTTATGTGCATAAGCCATCATGAGTTAGTCTTCCATGTTTGTAAAAGCCATGGTAAATCATCAAGGGACACCTCATGTAGATGTGGTCTGATGTTTGAAGTATGAGGATTTTGCTTTCATTTCTTATCTTTCTCTCCTACATATTTGTTTTTCTATTACTTAATTTTAAACTAAATATATTATCATATTCAAAGTGTCATATATCCCTCCTGACTACCTTCCTTTAATGTCCCATTCTTGAGTTGATAGTTCTTTTTCTATGAACACGAATACATGTATATCATAGAATACACACACATATACACACACACACACACAAACACACACACACACACACACACACACACACACACACACACACAAGCTGTTCAGAATGTTCTTTTTTTTTTTTTTTTTTGGGAGAATATGATTCCAGGGCTGACCACTCTACATTGGACAACCAATAACGGCGATCATCTTTGGGAAAAGCTAATTCTCCTCACAGCCATAAGTAAAAACATCTTACTGCTTACACATAATAGATCATCAAAATTTCTTACTACATTTTAAATTTATACGTTTACCCATAAGCACGTGCAGCTACACCTCATCAAGGAAGCCTCCCTTTACAACAAACCAAGTCTATCACAGAAAACTACAACTGGACACATGCTCAGATTGATAGATATTGGAGAGGCCAGCTTCAACCTACTTATTTATATCACATTCCCTGTATCTATGACTCAGGGACCATCTAAGAAAGGCTCAGAATGATTGTAGAAGATAGAATATCAGAAATCATACAGTCCTGATGGAAACAGCATCATTTAGAAATGCCTTTATAAATAAGACCTTGAGGATGGGCATACCAACAGACATGCTAATGTGAAAGGAGAAGTTTGTGTGAGTTCCTATCCTAGATAAAGAACTTCTTCAAGTTCTTTTAAATTGGGTATGAGCATCTAAACTCATAATGTGTGTGTGTGTTTGATAATTCTGAGTTTTCCCTTCAGCTATCAGAGATTTTTGAAGGTAACAATTCACGTTTGAGTTGTTCTTACCCAAATGTAAGGTATTACTTCTCTTCTCATGATGTCAATGTCATTTTTGTCTTTAGTCTTCTGAAACTGGAATAATACAAACTTATTTTTGTAGCTTTACCAGACTTATTCTAGCTAGAGTTCACTCAATCTCCTAGATTTGGAAAGTTCTTAGCCATTGTTTCTTTAAGTTTGTTTTCAGGCATAGTGTTTCTTACTTTTTGGAGTCTGCTAAGTGTTCATTCTTCAAGGCTCTGATGTCTACAAAATCTTAAGTCAGCCCAGCATCAACTCCAGGTTGAGAGTCTCATGAGAAGATATCATCTGAATCAAGGAAGGGTCAAGCTGAAGCTACTACTATTCATGGAGAAGTAAAATTTTTCTGCACTGTGAACTTGTAAAATCAAACCAAGTACAGAGCTAGCATAGAGCAAACATTCTCCTTCCATAGGAAAATGGAAAGAAATGGTACACAGATTCTGAGTGAATCCAAAGTCTACCAAGGTCAATACTATTACAATTTAAAGCTAAATATAGTCTGTTTGTATTCCATGTTCTGTCATGTGGGTCCATTGGGATTGCAACCTACTGTGCATCCTGCAATTTGCTTGCTAAGGAGGCACTTTCTATACAAAGAAGTCCATGGAGAAACTGGAGGATGTGGTTTGTGGTAGATGGCATGAATTCCTCAGATGTTTGCCAAACAGCCAAGCAAATCATTACACAGAAATAAAAGCGAGGGTATATCTGAGGGGGAAATTCAATGTTTCTCCTTCCTTTAAAACCTTGTTACAACTGAAATATATACATACCCTTCAGGCCTACAGGCCTACATTAATAGATACACATGACATCTTTATACAGAATGATAATTCAGTAACATAACAGACTTTTGAAGCATGTTGCATTTGGAAGAAGAAATAGCAAGGATGGGGGCAAGTCATAAAGAGAGGCCAAAGGAATATAGAAGAAGGAAGGGAGGGAGGAGGAGAGAAAGGAGGAGGTGAACCTTCATGATGTGAAATAGACTATAATTGTGGATATATAAATATGAACAGCCACAGCAAAGTTTTATAATCCTGCATGTCAACATTAAATATGCACAGCATTCCCAACTAAACATGTGTTAGGATTTAAGAATAAAGAAAAAGATTGTGGTTTAAGTTCTTGTCATTTTTCTTTGCACAGTCAGTGTAAGAACGTGCTTTGGAAATATGCTGTTTTCTTTTCAAAGAGACAGTTTGGAATGTTAGATTTTCAATATATTAAAGCATTTGTAAACGTTATTCTTTAAGCACAAGAAATTAAATCCTCCTGGGTTGTAGACTTGACAGTGTATCTGAATGAAGGTTGTCCTTTTTAAGTGAGCTCAAGCTGCAGACTCCATTCACCTTCCCTGAAATCACATTTGCATAATATCCCCTGTGGCTTTTCAGATATTTTCTCTTGTCCCCTCTCCCCACTGTGCCTGACACACCTCATCCTAGACCAGTAGCAAGTTTCTTCCATAAGAGAATGCGGTCTGTCTTATAAAAGGACAGAGGTGAAGCCTTCTGCTCTGACATCCAAACCCCACTTGTACAATATACGACATTGTACCTACCGTGTCAGACCTGGCTAGTTTCTCATTTGTTTCAGAATTGATTGCTATTGATCCCTGGGGACTGTGACTTCACAACCTTCATGTCACTGTCCCATAATGGATATATTTTCATACCTCTTCTCATAGACTAACAACCCTGTAGAGATGTCTGATTTCCAGATGGGCTTTGAGCAATTGGAGTTGATGGAATATTCTAATTTGCTGTATGGCTATGCATGGGTCAGTCTTTCCTCTCATACCCTGAGCTGAATCTATGCATTTCTGACCTTTACCTTATAATTAAAGAGTAGGGGGGAAGCAGGAGGGATATAAAAATTCTGCTGATTTTTATCCTTTCTAAATAGCTATCACTTATACAACTGCACACCTGGGAACTTGCTTTCTGAGTTGCTATTTTGGTAAAATGATTCCACTTTCAAGTCAATGTTATAACCCCCTTGGGTCCCAAAACTTACTTTCATCAGTGTCATTGCTTTGTTTGTCATTAATGGAGGATTGTAGTTATTGGACTTATGCCAATCCCTGGGACAGTCATTTTACTCATTTTCTAGATTCTTGAAAATGGTGAATGTGGCTGCATGTTGAAAATGTTAACCATGATTTATATATGCATACCACTGTCATTATACCCCAATGAAGCCATCAGAGATTTAAATTGCCCCTTAGTTCTAATTTCCCCACACCTAGGCTGAGCTACCTCTTAGCAAGGGTTGTAAAAAAAAGTACTATTATGCTAATAGCTGGGATTCATCAACATAAATTGCTTTGGGGGTGTTTCTTGATGGGCCTGATGCCATATTTGATGTTATGATTTGTAGTGAACAACAGAGGCCCTCAACAACTTAGCCGTCGTTGCTTAGGTGGTACTTCAAGGGAGCTGAGGGACTTTTAAATAAACTATGTATGAGTTCCTCACATGAGATGCTATTTAAGTGGTATACATGACAGGCAGTGCATTTGAAGGAAGCTTAAATGCACCAGTGGAAATTTTCAGAGCCAACCTACAAATCAGTTCCAGAGCTTAACCTGATGAGATAGTGCTGGGCTAGAAGCCACATAGTAGAGGAGTCTGGGAGACAAAGACAGATGTCTAGATGTGGGCTGAATACAAGCATTTAGAGATTTGATATTGGGTATTGGCTGCAACAAGAAAGGGATGGCTACTACACAAGAGACAGTGTGTGTTTTGTCAACCTGAATTACTGTCTTCGGAATAGAGAAAGAAAGATCAGAGTTCATACAATAACACCTGCTGCTCAGCAAGTTTGAGGCATGGGATAAAATAAACCTCTTAAAAGATTATAGAGACCAAGAGAAAAGGAGAGGACAGAAAGAGAGAGGGTGAGTGTAGAGGGAGGAAGGATGAAAGGGAAGGAGGGAGGGTGGAAGGTGGAAGGGAGAGGGGGGAGGAAGGGAGGGAAAAAGAGAGAGGGAGGGAGGGAGGGAGGGAGGGAGGGAGGGAGGGAGGGAGAAAGGGAAAGAGAGATAGAGAGAGAGGGAGGGAGGGAGTGAGGGAGGGAGGGAGGGAGGGAGGGAGGGAGAAAGGGAAAGAGAGGGATAGAGAGAGAGGGAGGGAGGGAGGGAAAGAGAGAGGGAGGGAGGGAGGGAAGGAGAGAGAGAGAAAGATCCCAGCTGACCCCAGTATAATATATTCTTTTACCAATTTTGTGTCATTTATCCCATTAAATTAACAATCCAAGTATA
Source organism: Micromys minutus (assembly GCF_963924665.1). Classification (NCBI taxonomy): domain Eukaryota; kingdom Metazoa; phylum Chordata; class Mammalia; order Rodentia; family Muridae; genus Micromys; species Micromys minutus. The sequence continues at coordinate 12,040,017 of NC_137978.1, forward strand.
TTATTATCCTGAGCATTTGATAATGATATAGGGTTTAAAATAACATCTATATTTTAGCACTTGATGGGCCTTTGTGTAGTGACATGATTATATCCTTTCCAGCTAGACATCAACATGTTTTGAATTGTGGGTCATATCTTTACAACAGCAGAACAAATGCTCTGTAAATATTCTGTAAAATGTCTGCATTACAGTTTTGCAAATATCATCACATTTAAAATCAGCACTTCACATCTCTTCCTACTATATATAAGGTGGCACACATCTTTTGAACTTGGGCTCTAGCAATTTCTCTATGTAAGTTAGGCATGTTTCATTTAACTTCATGTGTTTGAAGATATCAATGAATGAAGAAACAAGGTTATCAGTGTCCTGAAAATTCATCTTTAACCTGCACCACAAGAAAGACTTTCCATGATTAAGAGTTTCTAATCTTCTTAACTTCTTCATAGCTTATTTAATGACAATAAACACACTATGTGACCATGATACGGTATATAAAGAACATGAAAATGTCACATGAATCAGGATTGCTAAGACAAATATAAATGAATAAATATATTCTGCTGCTTGGTTAATATGAAAAGAAACATAGAACAATATTCCAAAAGAATTGCAAGAAAAAATAACGCTGCAAAAACTTATTAAGATGGTTGAAAGTAAAATTTGAGCAGTTCTAAATTCAATGCAGAAAATCGTGTCTACCTATATACCAAACACTTATAAACTAATAGGTTTAATAAACTTCAGAAGATTCTAAAAGAGACAAATGATACCCTAAATATTAGATAATAATGCCTATCTTTAATCAGAGAAAGGGTGAATCTGTCTCTAAGCAGAGGTAGTCCACTGACTACGTTTTACATGGTATTTTTTTTTACTTACAAATGCATTTGCTTGCTTGAGAAAACTATTTGAAAATTAGCAGTGTTTTGTGTGTCTAAGAGTATACTGCATTATATTTATTATTATTATTATTATTATTATCGAATTTTTTCCTTACATTTTAAATGTTATCCCCTTTACTGGTTTACGATCTGGAATCCCCTTATTCCATTCTAGCTCTCCCTGCCTCAATGAGTGTTCCCTCATGCACCCACTCCCTTCAATCTCCCTGCCTTGAAATTCCCCTACACTGGGGCATTCAGACTTCAGAAGGCCAAGGGCTTCTCCTCTTCTTGATGCCCAATAAGGCCATCCTCTGCTATATAGGCTGCTGGAGACATGGGTCCCTCCATGTGTAATTTTGATGGGTGGCTTAGAATCTGGGAGCACTGGTAGTCTGGTGGGCTGATATTGTTGTCTTTACTATGGGGTTGAAAACCCTTCATCTTCTTCAGTCCCTTTGCAAACTTCTCCATTGGAGACCCTGTCCTCATTCCAATGGTTGGTTGAGAGAATCCAACTCTGTATTTCTCAGGATCTGCCAGAGCCTCTCAGGAAACAACTATATCAAGCACCTGTCAGCATGTAACTCTTGGCTTCCACAATATTGTCTGGGTTTACTGACAGCATATGGGATGGATCTTCAGGTGTGGCAGTCTCTGGATGGCCTTTCTTTCAGTCTCTGCTCGATACTTTGTCTCTGTACTTCCTCCTGTGAATATTTTGTTCCCCCACTTAAGAAGAACTGAAGCATCCCCTCTTTGGTGTTCCAATTTCTTGGGGTTTATGTGGTTTGTAGATTGTATCTTCGGTAATCCGAGCATTTGGGCTACTGTCCACTTACCAGTGAGTACACACCATGGTATTTGTTTGTCACTGACTTCCCTCACTCAGGATGATATTTTCTATTTCCATCCATTTGCCTAAGAATTCATAAAGTCATTGAGTTGAATAGCTGAGTAGTACTCCATTGTGTAAATATACCACAATTTCTGTGTCCATTCCTCTGCTGAAGAACATCTGGGTTCTTTCCAGCTTCTGGCTATTATAAATAAGGCAGCTATGAACATAGTGAAGCATGTGTCCCTGTTTTATGTTGGAGCATCTTTTGGGTATATGCCCAGGAGTGGTATAGCTGGGTTGTGGGCTAGTACTATGTCCAATTTTCTGAGGAACCACCAGACTGATTTCCAGAGTAGTTATAACAACTTGCAATCACAGGAACAATAGAGGAGTGTTGCTCTTTCTCCAATCCTAGCCAGAATCTGCTGTCATCTGAGTTCTTCATCTTAGCCATTCTGATTGGTATGAGGTAGAATCTTAGGATTGTTTTGAGTTGCATTTCCCTGATTACTAAGGATGTTGAACATTTCTTTAGGTGCTTCGTAGCCATTCTATATTCTTAACCTAAGACTTCTTTGTTTAGCTCTGTACTCTACTTTTAATAGGGTCATATAATTTTCTGGAATCTAACTTGTTGAGTTTTTTTTTTTAATATATTGGATATTAGTCCTCTATCAGATGGATGGTTTGTAAAGAACGTTTCCAAATCTGTTGCTTGCTGTTTTGAGCTATTGGTATTGTCCTTTGTCTTACAGAAATTTTGCAATTTTATGAGGTCTCATTTGTTAATTCTTGATCTTAGAGCATAAGCCTTTGCTGTTCTCTTCAGGAAATTTTTCCTTGTGTCTACCTGTTTTAAGCTCTTCCCCACTTTCTCTTCAGTAGTTTTAGTAAATCTTGTTTTATGTGCAGGACTTTGGTCCAGTTGGACTGGAGTTTTGTACAAGGTGATAAGAATTGATCAATTTGAATGCTTCTACATGCTGACCTTCAGTTGAACCAGCACCATTTGTGGAAAATGCTGCCCCCCCCCCACTGGATGGTTTTATCTCCTTTGTCAAAGATAAAGTGACCATAGGTGTGTGTATTTATTTCTGAGTCTTCAATTCTATTCCACTGATCTACCTGCCTGTCTTTTTTCCCCCAATACCATACAGTTTTTATCATGATTGCTTTAAAGTACAGCCTAAGTTTGGGGATGGTGATTACCCCAACAGTTCTTTTATTGTTAAGTACAGTTTTCCATCTCTTGGGTTTTTTTTTTTTTCAAATGAATTTGCAAATTGCTCTTTTCAATTCTATGAAGAATTGATTTGGAATTTTGATGAGAACTGTATTGAGTCTGTAGATTGCTTTTGGCAAAATGGCCATTTTTTTTTACTAATCTTGCCAATCTATGAGCCTTGGAGTTCTTTGTGTATTCTGAGATCTTTAATTTCTTTTTTCAGAGATTTGAAGTTCTTGTCATATAGATCTTTCACTTGCTTAGAGTCACACCAAGGTACTTTATATTGTTTATGACTATTATGAAGGGTGTTGTTTTCCTAATTTCTTTCTCAGCTGATTATTTTTTGTGTAAAGGAAGGGTAATGATTTGTTTGAGTTAACTGAGTTAATGCTGAAGTTGCTTATCAGGTTTAGAGTTTTCTTGTGGAATTTTTCGGGTCACTTAAGTATAATATCATATCATTTGTAAAGAGTTATATTTTGACTTCTTCTTTTCCAATCTGTATTGCTTTAAACTATTTTTGTTGTCTAATTGCTCTGGCTAGGACTTCAAATACTATATTCAGTAGGTAGAAAGTGGGCAGCCTTGTCTAGTCCATGATTTTAGTGAAATTGCTTGAAGTTTCTCTCGTTTCAATGTGATGTTGGATAATGGTTTGCTGTATGTTGCTTTTACTATGTTTAGGTACAGGCCTTGTATTCCTGATTTTATCAAGAGAGGTTCTTCCCTTTATACTGTATAGAAGGCTTTGGCCACATCCCTGAGCACTGAGAGGTCAGAAGCCAAGACTTCCTGCAGTATGTATGAGTTTTCCTAAAAATTTCTGTCACACTCAGGAACTTTAATCTTTAAAGGTTAACAACCCATGCTCTCATGAATGGATTAATCTGTTCATGTTACCAGATTTACAGATTGTCTTTGAGTGGCTCTCCTACAGGATGTTCCTTTAACCAGGTCTCATATACTCTTTTTTTTTTCATGTGATCTCTTGTGTCTTCCCAGATGTGTGACAGCAAGAAGGCTTGAAGCCAAAGAGGTTCAATGGCCTGCTGAAATTGGACTAGTGTCATGTTCCAAAATAAACGCATTTTCTTTACATTTCATTACTCAGTCTGCGATATGGCATTAGGAACAACATAAAGTAAATTAAGGCAGAACCTTCATCCATAAAAAAAGTTACTTCAACTAAACCAAATAAATTAGCATTCAAAGCACTTTACATATGTGACTTATTTCCCAGGGCTGCTGCAAAGCCCAGCAGTCACACCTCTTTACCTTCATTCTTGCTAGAGAAGCTTTGTACCCCATGCACACTTTATTGGCCAGTGAACTGAAGGATTAAAAAAAAAAATACAGCTCCTGCCAAGCTGCTGCAAACACCAGGCACTGTGGTTTAAGGGATCTCTTGAGAAAATACAAATCATTGCACTTAATGGCCTGACTGTACAAACATTCACTGAATGGTGTTTATTCCAGAATCCAAGGCCATAAAATTTGTCAGTGGCCTCCATGCAGGAATAGCCTTTGAAGACATTTCATTTTGCGATCTAATGCCTTCAATTTCCATGGCTTCCATGAAAATGAGCCTAACATTTTGTAATGGTGGAGGGCTGCCTGCATCTGATAGCCTGGGAAGATTTTATTTCTGCATTTACATTTTTAAGAAATGACAAAGCTATGTGATATGTTCATTTTATGGTAATGAAACACAAAAGGGAGAAGAAAAATACAAGGGAAAGAGAAGTAGTTGGGGGGAACATCCAGGAACTCCTGCTAGCAAACACATTACCTTTTAAGCAATTGGCAAGGAGGTGGTATTACGCAATGGAGTAATGCTAAACCAGACCATTTATCTCATTTGGCTCTCAATGAGTATTTTTCTTTCTGTGATTTCGCAGGCTGTTTTATAGTGCAGCATGCTATCTGAGTACTAGAAGTCAAGCAGCTCAGACATTTTTTTCCTCTCTCTAATATTGTGATTTGAATTGATGCTCTGCTTTAAAGAATACCATCAAGTTGCACCACGGTTTACTCAAAAGCTGAACCACAGCTCACTTAAAAGCGCTGCATGGCTTTTATTTAGCTGCTGCCACCAATCAAGTTTATTCGCAGGTGTACAACATGAGTCAGATTCATTGGGCACAGAATTATGTCGCTGGATTATCAAAAAGTCTAATTTACTGTCTTTACAGGTATATAATTGCTGCCTTTTAAAGTCAACCAATAGCAATACCAAAGTACTCTTGTACAGTGGATAGTTTACCGTCTCTAGCCATATCCTTTTAGCTCCTAACTTCAGTTCTTCAACTGTCAGGTAGGTGTAACAGTAGAAACTTTCTCGAAGGGTTCTCAAGGTGAAATAAGTCCATAATGCTATACATAATGGTTGCTTCATAAGTTTATGTTTCCTGCCCCTGAATCTTTGCTACCTACACATATTTTCCTTTCTTATAAGTCTTATGAATGCATTTGCTAGACTAGAGAGGTACATCTGTACTGGAGTTGGGCAAACTGTGACGTCCTGAACAGTGGGCAGTTAGCTATTATTTATTAGTGGATTATTTCACTATCCTACTTAGAATATCACCCACAGATATTTGTTCTAGGAAAATATTAAGATCTTTATGGTTGATATTGCCTATTTATTCATTTTCTATGATATTTATTAATAAAGTAATCATACATTATATTTGTATGCACATTTTAACTCATTGAGGAATTATTATATAACCATCTATAAAAGAAACTTTGGCTTATTGACCAATAAGAAGGAAACAATATGGTTCTTCAAAATTATTGATAATATTAATTGATCAAAAATTGCTTTTGTAGAGTCCACAGTATCTCAGTTAAGTACATGTTCCTGGTAGTCTAGTACATCAAGCTTTTAATTTGTTTATCTGTATTTGAAAGTACTCCAAAAAACAGGCTACAAACCTACTTCTAATATTTTATACCTCACATATTTATTTATTCTATAGAATTGAACTGTTACCTGGTTATTAGTATCTGTGCATTCCATTGGACTCTCTTTTGTCTGCATCAATGATACTGAAGTTCACTTCAATAGACTGTTCCCCATGAATGGTTTATGATTCTGCAGTTTTGCAAAGGTATGCATATATGAAGAAATATTCTATTTGCTTGTCACTGAATATTTATAACTTTGGCAGGATTAAGAAATACTCTATTCTTACCAAGCCCACTAACTAATCGTTGATGAATAGATCACTATAAGTCTTTCTGCTATTTTATTATTTATTAATAATTATTTATTAGTTATATAACATAGTATTGTTAATACTGCAATTTGCATAGCTTGAAAATTATCTCTGTCAGTTTATTATTTCTTCCTAACATCCTGAAACATCTGATAACTTTATGTGGTTTGCTAGTTACAGACACGTTGGCATGCTGTGTTCCCTACAATGGTAAACATTTTCTAGCAAGGAAGAAAAAATAATATTTCTGGTGCTCCTGCTACTGCTGTTATAATTGTCACAATGAAAAGTTTGGAACATCAATGATAAAAGATAGCAAGCTCAAATATTAGTGATAAACGTGAACAGGAAAACAGTAAGCAAATTTACATAGAAAATGATGTTTCAAGGCCTAAAGAAATTACTGGTTAGGTAGCCATAGACAATAGTTGACTTGAAGAGAACCAGGATTCATCAGTTATGGATTTTGTTATCAAATTGTCATCACTTAACTTTCAGTTTTATTATAATTATCTGTGTGAACTCAGAACACTATCAAACACTTCCACACTATGGATTTGTGTTAAATAAACAATACATGAATCATCAGTTGGTTTGAAATCAATGTAGAAAATCAACTGAGTCTAAAAGGTAAGGATTTGCAGGATCTGACCTCAAGGATGATTGATGTCAACTATTTTAGTTGAAGTGGGAAAACAAAAACAAAAGCAGGCTTCTAAGTTATTTCTAGTATTTTAATTTCAACTAGAGATGTGTATTGTTCAAAGTTCTATGTTAAATTTAGGTAGAAAAGCTTAGAGGTACATTTGGTATAATTTTATAGACTTATCTCCTCTGGGATACATTATTAGTAGTTTATAATCTGGAAATATATTAGACACCAAGAATGAAAGGCAGATAATGTTGGTTGAAAGCATATTTTTTTGTTTTATATAAAATATTTTAGGAGTACTCAGGACCTCTGGAAAAGCAGCCAGTATTCTTAACTGCTGAGCCATGTCTCCAGTCTTTAAATGGTAATTTTGGGTTCAGAAATGTTAGAAGCAAATCATGAAAACTCTTTTGGGGCACTTGCAAATTTTATCAATTGTATCAATATTTAAAATGGATAGGGAATATATCCCTTTTGGCTTTTATTAAAAAACAAAATGCTTTCCTGAACTATAGGAGTATTTTGCTTATTTACTTATTAATAATTTTTATTGAACTAAAATATGTGACAAATATTAACTGCAGATATTGTTTGCTCTTCAAATGGTTCTGAAAAGCCTAGATCAATACATGGAGAAGACTGAGACCAGAGCCTTATCTCTCACTCTGTACCCAAACAAAAATAAAAGTGGATAAAAAAAAAAACATAGTTAAGTCACGAGACTCTGAAACTATAGGTGAGATACATAGGGGACACCCTTCAAATAATAGCAGTAGGCAATGAGTTTGTAAATAGAACTCCACTAGCTAGAGAAACAATAGGAGGCTATAAGTAAGATTGTATTGTTTTCAAAGGCTTCTACACAGCAGAAGAAATTACCACCAAGGGGAAAAAAAAAGCAATACCATTCAGAATGGGAGAAAGTATTGGCAGCATTCACTGATAACATCCAGAATGCTTCATGATTGTAATAAGTGAGACATCTAAAGAACAAATAACTCAACTAACAAATTGAACAGATATTTCTCAAACCAAACAAAAGTACAAGTAAACAAAGAAAAAACAACAGAAACAGGTATTTGTGACAAAAAAAAATAATAGTGAGGAACTAGAAATATGTTTAGCCTTCATGGAATAAAAATTTATTATTCACTGAAGTCACCTAAATCAAGAAAATGAGCATCCATATAGAAGAGCTAGAACATTGGAAAGAAGAAGAAGAAGAAAGAAAAGAGGAGAAGAGGGAGGAAGAGGAGGAGGAGGAGAAGAAGAAGAATAGGAGGAGGAGGAGGAGAAGAAGAATAGGAGGAGGAGGAGGAGGAGGAGGAGGAGGAGGAGAAGAAGAAGAAGAAGATGAAGAAGAAGAAGAAGAAGAAGAAGAAGAAGAAGAAGAAGAAGAAGAAGAAGAAGAAGAAGAAGAAGAAGAAGAAGAAGACGAAGAAGAAGAAGAAGAAGAAGAAGAAGAAGAAGAAGAAGAAGAAGAAGAAGAAGAAGAAGAAGAAGAAGAAGAAGAAGAAGAAAAAGAAGAAGAAGAAGAGGAAGAGGAAGAGGAAGAGGAAGAGGAAGAGGAAGAAGAAGAAGAAGAAGAAGAAGAAGAAGAAGAAGAAGAAGAAGAAGAAGAAGAAGAAGAAGAAGAAGAAGAAGAAGAAGAAAAAGAAAGACCAAGAAGACAAAGAAGAAAACAAAGAAGGAGAGAAAAAGATAACAACAGCAAAAACCTTCCTCAAACACTCTTGCTTAGAATGTAAATGAGAACATCTGAATTCAGTATGGAGATTTCTGAACAACTAAAATAGAACTACCATATGATCTGGCCACACTACTCTGAGTTACTAACCAAACGAATGAAAGATGCATACAAGAAATCCTTCATCACACCTGAACATCTATGCTCCCAATGCAAGGACAACCCCATTCACAAAAGAAACCTCACTAAACTCAAAGCATATATTGCACCACACACAATAATAGTGGGAGATTTCAACACACCACTCTCAACAATAGACAGATCATGGAAGCAGAAACTGAAGAGAGACACAGAAAAACTAGCAGAGGTTATGAACAAATTGGATTTAACAGACATCTATAGAAAACAATATCCCTTCTTCTCACCACCTCATGGTAACTTCTTCAAAACTGACCATACAGTCGGTCACAAAACAGACCTCAACAGATATAATAAGATGGAAATACTCCCATGGATCCTATTAGAACACCATGTACTTAGGCTGGTTTTTAATAACAATGACAACAACAAAAAACAAATAGCCACATACACATGAAAGCTGATCAATGCTCTACTCAATGATAACACGGTCAAGGAGGAAAAAAGGAAAGAAAATAATATTTTTTTTAGAATTTAATGAAATGAAGGTACAACATACCCAAAGGTATGTGACGCAGTAAAAGCAGTACTAAGAGAAAAAATCAGAGTTCTGAGTGGCTCCAAAAAGAAACTGGAAAGAATATATACTAGCAGCTTAACAACACACCTGAAAGCTTTAGAACAAATAGAAGCAGATACACCCAAGTAGATGGCAGGAAATTCTCAAACTCAGAGCAGAAATTAACCAAGTAGAAACAAAAAGAACTGTACAAAGAATCAACAAAACCAGGAGCTGGTTCTTTGAGAAAATTAACAAGATTGATATACTCTTAGCCAGACTAACTAAAGGGCACAGATACAGTATCAAAATTAACAAAATCAAAAATGAAAAGGGAAGCATGAAAACAGAAACTGAGGAAATTCAAGAAATCATCAGATCCTACTACAAAATCCTATACACAACAAAACTGAAAAATCTGGAGGAAATGGAAAAAAGTTCTAGATAAATATCAGGTACCAAAGTTAAATCATGATCAGATAAACCATCTCAACCATCTTATAACACCTAAAGAAATAAAAGCAGTCATCAAAAACCTCCCAAGCAAAAAGAACCCAGGACCAGATTGGTTAAGTGCAGAATTCTGTCAGAATTTCATAGAAGACCTAATATCAACACTCTCTGAACTATTCTACAAAATAGAAACAGAAAACACACTACACAACTCATTCTTCAAAGCCTTAATTAAGCACATAACTAAACCACACAAAGACCATACAAAGAAAGAGAACTTCAGACCAATATCCCTCATAAAGAAAGATGCAAAAATAATAAAATTCTAGCAAATCAATTCTAAGAACACATTAAAACGATCATTCAACATGATCAAGTAGGCTTCATTCCAGGAATTTGGGGATGGTTCAATATATGAAAATCCATCAACTTTATTCACCGCATAAACAAACTGAAAGAAAAAAACACATGATCATCTCACTAGATAGTAAGAAAGCATTTGACAAAATTCTACAGCCCTTCATTTTAAAAGTTTTGGAAAGATCAGGAATCCAAGGCCTATATTTAAACATGGTAAAAGAAATATACAACAAACTGGTAGCCAAAATCAAACTAAATGGAGAGAAACTCAAAGCAGCCCCACTAAAGTCAGAGACTAGACAAGGCTGCCTACTGCCCCCCTAACTATTCAGTATAGGACTAGAAGGCCGACTAGAGCAATTAGACAATAAAAAGAAGTCAAAGGAATACAAATTGGAAAGGAAGAAGTCAAAATATCACTATTTGCAGAAGACATGATAGTATATTTAAGCAACCACAAAAATTTCACCATAAAATTTTTATAGAAAATAAACACTTCCAGCAAAGTGGCTGGATATAACATTAACTCAAACAAATAGGTAGCCTTCCTCTACTCAAAGGTTACACATGCTGAGACAGTAATTAAGGAAAATACACCCTTCACAATAGACATAAAGTAGATAAAATACCTTGGGGTTACCCTAACTGAGCAAGTGAAAGACCTGTATAACAAGAACTTCAAATCTCTGAAGAAGAAAATTGAAGATCTCTTAAGATGAAAAGATCTCCCGTGCTCATGGATTGGAAGGATCAACATCATAAAAATAGCCATCTTGCCAAAAGCAGTCTACAGATTCAATGTAATTGCCATCAAAATTCCAGCTCAGTTCTTCATAGAGTTGGAAAGAGCAGTTTGTAAATTCATTTGGAATAACATAAAACCTAGGATAGCGAAAACTATTCTCAACAATAAAAGATCTTCCAGGGGAATCACCATCCTTAACCTCAAGCTATATTACAGACCAATTGTGATAAAAACCACATGATATTCACACAAAAACAAGCAGGTATATCAGTGGAACAGAATTGAAAACCCTGAAATAAAGACACATATCTATGGTCACTTGATGTTTGACAAAGGAGACACAAAACATTCAGTGGAAAAAAGGACAGACTGTTCAACAAATAGTGTTGTTTCAACTGATAGTCAGCATTCAGAAGAATACAAATCAACCAATTCTAATCTCCTTTTACATAGCTCAAGTGCAAATTGATTAAAGACCTCCACATAAAACCAGGTACACTGAAACTATTAGATGAGAAATTGGGAAGAGCTTAGAACACATAGGTACAGAAGAAAATTTCCTGAATAGAACACCAATAGCATATGCTCTAAGATCAAGAATCAACAAATGGGATCCCATAAAATTGCAAAGCTTCTGTAAGGCAAAGGACACTGTTATAAAGACAAAATGGCAACCAACAGATTGAGAAAAGATCTTTACCAGTCCTACATCTGACAGTGGGCAATATCCAATATATATAAAAATTCAAGAAATAAAACTCTAGAGAATTAAATAATACTATTAAAAATGGAGTACAGAGCTATACAAAGCATTCTAAACTAAGGAATATCAAATATCTGAGAAACACCTAATGGAAGGCTCAGCATCTCTAATCATCAGCGAAATGCAAATCAAAACAACCCTGAGATTCAACTTCACTCCAATCAGAATGGCTAAACTCAAAAACTCAGGTGACAGCAGATGCTGGTGAGGAACACTCTTCCATTGTTGGTGAGATTGCAAGCTGGTATAATCACTCTGGAAATCAGTCTTGTGGTTCCCCAGAAAATTTGACATAGTACTATCTGAAGACCCAGCTATTCCACTGATGGGCATACATCCAAAAGTTGCTCCAACATCTAACAAGGACACATGCTCCACCATGTCCATAGCAGCCTTATTTATAATAACCAAAACTGGAAAGAACCCAGATGTCCTTCAACAGAGGAATGGATACAGAAAATGTGGTACATTTACACAATGGAGTACTACTCTGCTGTTAGAAACAATGACTTTATAAAATTCCTAGGCAAATGGATGAAACTAGAAACTATCATCTTGAGTATGGTAACACAGTCACAAATGAACAACCATGGTATGTACTCACGGATAATCAGATACCGGTCCCTAAAAGCTCTGAATACCCAAGAAACAATTCATAGACCTTCTGAAGCACAAAAAGCAGAAATAGTAGAATGTGAATACCTCAGTCCTTCTTAGAAGGGAGAACAAAACACTCACAGGAAGAAATTCAACATCAAATAGAGGAAAAGGGATTGAAAAAAAAAAAAGATCAATCAGATACTGCCTCACCTGGGAATATACCCCATATGCAGCCACCAAACCCAAGCACTGATGCCAAGAAGTGCTTACTGGCAGGAACCCCTCAGAGGCTCTGCCAGAGTCATACAGATACAGATACTTGCATCTAGCCATTGGACTGAATACAGGAACCCTACTGAAGGAGCTATAGAAATGACTGAAGGAGCTACAAGCTTTTTCAGCCCCATGGGAAGAACAACATTATCAATCAACCAAACTTTCCAGAACCCCAGTGGACTAAAACACTAACTACTGAACACAAATTTAGAGACCCATGGCTCCAGTTGCATCTGTAGCAGAGGAAAACATTCTCTGAAATCAGTGGGAGGAGAGGCCTTTGGTCCAGTGAAGGTGCATTTTCTCAGTGTAGGGGAATGCCAAGGCACAGAGGTGGAGAGGGTTGTTGGGAGAGGGAGCACCTTCAAGGAAGCAAGAGAAGCAGGTAGATAGAAGTGGGGAAGGGGATAAGATTTGAAATGTAAATACAGTCTATCCAATAGAACAATTTTAAAAATATAGGACCAAAGGACATTACATAAAGGATGCCAATGCCATAATGAGTTTCCTTATTTTGCATAGTTATTTTATACTATTCAAATGTAAATAAAATACTCAAACGAAGCAAAATAGTTCATTCTGATGGTGAAAGTTAATTATCTGTCTTTGCAGATTCGGTAAAAGTTAAAGATTTTGGTGAGAAATTCATTTGAATATTGAACCGGAGATCTTTCATAAGCAGAGGGAAATAGCTATCTTTATGAACTGATTTAAAGGGATTTTTTTATTGGGAGGTTTCAAAGTCCTAGACAGTCTCTGAAGTAATTCTTCAGTCCTCGGATGCTCTGATTTAATCTAGCTAATCTTCAAGAGCATCATTATGTAGTTAATTCAACATCATCATTGGGCAATAACACTTTATTAGAAAACAAATCAGCAAAATAATAAATAGAAAGTAATTGCATTTCAGACTTCTGCTGGTTGAATAAAACGATAGCCTAGTACACATATGTGCACTCATTAACACAAGATTTTACTCCAAATCCTCTCACCCAACTCCTACACTCAAATAACATGAATACCTATGGCTAGTCATTTCAATATTTTTGTTCATTTTTGTGCAAAATATTTAGAGGTTTAATACATTATTCTAAGCAAATTGCAAATGTAGCTACTTTACAATACTAATACTGTTTTCCTATACTGTAATAGCCATGTGCTAGAATGTTCTTTGTTAAGATGTCAGCTCACTTGTAATATGTACTATTATCACTTATACTGTACCATATAATTTAAGTATTACAGAAACAATTATTACACATTAAATTTGTACTAACTGGGTAAATTTCTGTGCACAGTAGTTAGGAACTAAGAGCCTTTAACTTTACTGTATTTTAAGTAATGATTAATATTTATCATTTAATTAAAATTACAAACACTATTCAAAATTCAATAACATTTATTCCTTTCTGAATTCAGCATGTTTTAGAGTGAAATACTTTCAAAAGAAAGAATGCTTTCTGTGCAAATCCTTTTTTAAGAGAAAAAAGAAATTAAATAGTTGAAGTCCAGCTGAGAACTTCCATCAGGAGCATAATTTTTCCAAAGCTGTGTTTGACAAAGAGTCAACATGTAGAACAAGTTGATATTAATGTGAATTTGAATAATGCATTTGGGCCATGTTTTACTACTACTAATTAGGTGGAATCATAAGGTTTGTAGGTAGTAGGTACATTCTTGGTGTTCACTATAATTTTACATAAAGCAAACCATTCTCTCACAGAGTGCACATTTGGTGCTGTCATGTGATTTTCATTAGGCTCTCCATTTCTCAGTGAACTATTATCTTCACACATGAAGCAGATATTAAGTTTCTTATACTCTGTGCTTTTTTCAGAGTGAGATCATAGGGTATACAAAGAGAAGGGTAGGTGAATCTCCAGTGTTTACTAGATATCTTCAAGTTTAGTGAAGTCACCCTGTCTCAAGGCAATACTGCAGATAACCATCAAAGCAGACACCCAAAGTCCTACTCTGAGCTTCCACATGTACCAATATGTACATACCTGCACAGGTATGGAAACACACATGTATGCATGTACCATCTATATGCAAAACGTATAACACAAAGTAAAATTTGGAGTCTTGTGAGAAGATTATGAGGAATCTAATATTTAAGTTTAAGAAGGAGAGAAATGATATTCAGAATCATCTTGGTATTCGCTACTTAAGGATAGAGTTCTTAAACATTACCCAGAATAATACTGACTTAAGAGATTTAGTAAAAATTTGAGTTCCTACTCCTTGTCTTCAATGTTCTTACTTTATCATTCAGTAATCTGTATTTTGCTAAAGTTTCTTTGGTGGGAACCAAGGGAAGAGCACTGTGAGTAAAGTCATTGCTCTGCAAGCATGAGGACTGAGGTTCACAGCATATATATGTAAGAGCTGAATGCAGTGGCACATATTTGTAACAGCTATGTGTGGCAGGGGCCGAGACAGGCAGATGCTGGCGGGATCAGTGGAAGACTCAACCTCTATAAAGAAGGTTGAAACTAATGCAGGACACTCATAGTTAATCTCTGGCCTCTAAAGAAGCAGGGATAACCAGACACTTGTACATCCAGAGAAACTCCTTAAATGGTAGTGAGCAATTAGTCTTCACAGTGTGTTGATTATTTTATGTCAACTCATTGCAAACTAGAGTCACTTGGAGAGAAAGACTCTCAATTGGGGGGGAAAGGCTTCCTTAAGGTTTGCCTGATACGGATGAGGATTCTTTCAGCTAATCATCATACTGAAAACAAGGACCCCCAATGAAGGAGTTAAAGAAAAGACTGAAGGAATGGAAAGAGTATGCAACCTCATTCAATCAAACCCTCCAGAGCTCCTAGGGACTAAAACCCTAACCAATGGGTACATATGGATAGAACCATGGCTCCAGCTGAGCATAGCAGAGGATAGCATTGTCTGGCATCAATGGGAGGAGAGGCCTTTGGTCCAGTGAAGGCTCATTTTTCCAGTGTAGGGGAATGCCAAGGCACTGAGGCGGGAGAGGGTGGTTGGGAGAGGGAGCACATTCATAGAAGCAAGGAAAGGCAAGGTAAAAGAGTGGGGAGAAAGGGAATAACATTTGAAATGTAAATACAGAGAATATGTAATATTACAAAATGGTTGGCCTATAAGTAAGTATGCAAGGCATTTTCTTGATGATGTGGGATGGACCAACCCAGTGTGTGTGGACCCACTCAGTGTTGAGTCGTATAAGAAAGCCGACTGAGTAAGCTAGGAGCAAACCACCCAATGAAAGCTTTCCTTCATGGCTTCTTGATCAGTTCTTGCCTCCAAGTTCCTACTGCAAGCTCCTCGCCAAGTTACCTGGATGGTAGACTACAAACCGTAAGACAAAATAAATCCTTTATTCCCCAAACTTGCATTTGCTCATTGTGGGTGTTTTCCCTTTGGTATTTCTTTTTATTAAACTGTTTTAGTTACTACCATTTCAAATGTTGCTCACGTTTCTGGTCCCACCTCCCAGAGTTCTTCACTCCACCCTCCTACCCTTGGCCTCTGTGAGGGGGCTACTCATCCTTATCTGAGCCAACCTCATCTCACTACCTTCCCCAGCATCCGTGTCTCTGGGGCGTCAAGTCTCTAAGTACTAAACACATCTTCTCCCACTGACGCCTTGCAAGGCTGTTCTCTGCTACATACGTTTTGAAGAAACAGACCAACCCACGTATGCTCTTTGGTTGGTGGTTTATTCTTTGGGACCCCCCCCCCCCCGCCAAGGGTCCAGGTCAGTTGATGCTACTGTAATTCCTATGAAGTTGCCATTCCTTTCAGCTCCTTCAATCCTTTCACTAACTCTTCCATAGGGGTCCCCGACCTCAGTCCAATGCTGTATCTGCATGTGTCTCAGTCAGTTGCTTGTCAAACCTCTCAGAGGACAGCCATGCGAGTCTCCTGTCTGCAAGCGCAGCATGGCATTTTGACACCTCAATAGAATCTCATTAAACAAATAATCTGAGTACTATTCATATAAGAGAAAGCTCTTTAAATATTTTTAACATAGTCCTTGCAATATTTACACACATAATCCTATATATATATACACATATATATATATATGTATATAGTCTTCATGTATTCATTCATGTGTGCATATGTATTCATATTACATAAGCATGAGCAGCCAAAACAATATAAATGTATTTTAAATGATATTAATGCACTTTTGTAAGTGAAGAAGATATGTATATCATTAAAATGTAAGTTCCAATGTACATTATCCATAATACGTTGTAATACCCACTGAGATTCCACACTCTGCACTTGATGATAGCCAAAATGCATAGAAACAGGCTCCTAACTCTGGAGATATTTTTCACGAAAATTCTGCCTTAACTTTATGAAGTATATATACTAATGCTGCCAAGCATTATAAGTAAAGATACAAAGATATGATGAAATCATACAGGCATTCTTTTTTCCTGATTCATAATATATTGTGCCAGTTGAGCATTTCATGATGAGTTGATATCAGCTTCTTCAGGCCTGAGACTTAGCAGATAATATCAAATGCTACAAAATCCATTTATATTGCTCCCACAGCTGGAGACATTTTTAAGCCTTAACTTTAAACATACAAAGTAATTCTTGATCAGTATTTGAGCATTACACAATTCATCCTACCTGTTTCCATGGCTGCAGTCTAAGCATTTTATTTAAAGCTGGAAATAAGATAAGATTATGTTATTTATCATTATATGTTAATGTTTAGTAAATATAATAATAAAAGAAATGAAATATTTAAGGTATTATTTACTTATTATTTGATATGAAACAAAGAGACATTCTAAACACTACAAGACTTGGTAGGATGAATCAATACAATTTAAATTAAGTAAACTATTTAGAAAACAATTGTGTCATCTTATGAGAGAGAAAAAAATTGTAAGAGAAAGTGTTCTTTGAGGCAGAAGCTACCTTAAATAAAGAACTAAAATTATATACTTTAAAAAGTAAAACGCTGAGCTGCCCGAAAAGACTGTGCATGCAGACCAGACGCCCAGGCGCTCTGCCACTTGGACCAGCAGATAACCTGGGGCACAGGCCTGGTGAGGCTGCACCATGAGCACCCAGAGCACAGGGAGTGTTTAGCAGCAGTGCTGGCGGCAGAAGGTCCTTTTTGGCCCAAAGTAAGAGAGTATCCAAATCTTAATGGAAAGGCTGTGCTTTCAGACCAGACACCCAGGCGCTCTTTCACCTGGACCAGCAGAGAACCTGAGGCACGGACCTAGCGAGGTTATGCAGTGAGTACCCAGAGCACATAGAATGCTTGGCAGGGGTGTCTGGACCTGTGTCATAAAGAATCATGATCTGCCTGAGAAAGGCTGTTCTGGAAGATCACCTCCACAGGCACTTTTACAACTGGACCAGAGATGAGCCTGACACATAGGCCCAGAGAGGGCACACCTCGAGTTCTCAGTGAGCAGAGAGGGCTGTATTCTCAGGAAAATGGTTTTTTTTTTTTTTTTTTTTAAACGACTTTATTTTACAAAACAAAGATAAATGTACAGATTTTAAACATTTTTTGCTTAAAATTATACTTTTTTCTCAGTACTGTTTTTTCAGACATTAAAATAATTTTTCACATAAAACCATGTGAATATATTTTTTTTAGTCAGTACTTGATTTTTTTCAAGGGCCCGACAGTACGCATTGAAAACCCAATAGTTACAATAAGCGTAAAGTACATGCAAAACAAAACGAAACATGGAAACAGTCAAAGTCTTCTTGTTTGTAAATATATGTATATATTTTTTGTTTTCTTTATTTCTTGGACTTCATACAGTCTGTGAGTTGTTTCTGGGGGAGTGCAAGCCTCTGGAGTTAGATTCCCACTATCAGTGACTGCATATTATGTCTGTTCTTTTGTGACTGGGTTATCTCACTCAGGATGATATTTTCTAGATGCAGCCATTTTCTTAAGAATTTGGTTAAGTCATTGTTTCTGGTGGCTGAGTAGTATTCCATTGTGTATATGTACCACAATTTTTGTATCCATTCATCTTCTGAAGGACATCTGGGTTCCTTCCAGCTTCTGGCTATTATAAATAGAGCCGCTATGAACATTGTGGTGCATATATCTTTGTTGTGTATTAAAGTGTCTCTGGGGTATATGCCCAGAAGTGAAATAGCTGGGTCTTCAGGTAGTAATATCCAAGGTGTACAAGGAACTCAAAAAGCTAGACACCAGAGAATCAAATAACCCTATTAAAAAATGGGGTACAGAGCTAAACAAAACATTTTCAGTTGAGGAACACCTAATGGCCGAGAAACATCTGAGGAAGTGCTCCACATCCTTAGCCATCAGGGAAATGCAAATCAAAACAACCCTGAGATTCCACCTCACACCAGTCAGATTGGCCAAGATCCAAAACTCAGATGACAGCAGATGCTGGCGAGGCTGCGGAGAAAGAGGAACACTTCTCCACTGTTGGTGGGGTTGCAAGCTAATACAACCACTCTGGAAATCTGTCTGGAAAATGGGTTTTTATTTGGCCTGGAGATAGACGAGGTCCCCACTACAAGTACTCAGGACCAATGGTCAAAGGGCTGAGCTCCCAGAACAGTCTCACAAGAGCTCCCACTCCTGAGCCCACAAAGACAACTGGGTACCTGCCAACAGAACTCCCTGCTTTCCAAAAAAAAGCTGAACATTCAGAAGCAATTTTCTTCCTGAGCCCACAGGCCCTCAGATCCATGGGAGAGACAGGTGCCAGTCACTGACAATAAGATCATATAAAAACACAGAAAACAAGATGGAAAGAGGAAAGCAGAAGAACTTAAGCAATGGCAACCAAGACAACCTGGCAACATCAGAACCCAGCTCTCCAAGCACAGCAAGTAGCAGACTGCCAAACACTCCAAAAAACAAGACTCAGACTTGAAATTATGGTTCACGATAATGATGGACATCTTGGAGAAAAGCATGAATAGGGCCCTTAAAAAATACAAGAGAACACACAGAAACAAATAGAAGTTTTTAAAGAGGAAACACAAAAATCAAACAAAGACCTACAGGAAAACACAACCAAAATGAGGAAGGAATTGAAAATGGAAATAGAAACAATTAATAAACACAAAAAGAAACAAGCTTGAAGTTAGAACACCTTAAAAAGAAATCAGGAGTCACAGAAACAAGCATCACCAACAGATTACAAGAGATGTGAGAGAAAAATCTCAGGAGCTAAAGACAACATTGAAAACATAGTCAAAACAGTCAAAGAAGATGGAAAAACCAAAAGGCTCCTAACACAAAATGTTCAAAAGATCCTGGACACAATGAGAAAACCAAACAAGGATAATAGGAATAGAAGATGGCAAGAATATCAACTAAGAGGCACAGTAAATATCTTCAACAAAATCGTAGGAGAAAACTTCCCTACCCTTAAGAATGAGATGACCCTTAGCATAAAAGAGCCTCCAGAACTCCAAATAGAGTGTACCAGAAAAGAAATTCTTCCCGACACATAGTAGTCAAAATGCCAAGTGTTCAAACCAAAGAAAGAATACTAAAAGCATTAAAAAAAAAAAAGTCATGAACATATAAAGGCAGACCAATCAGAATTGCACCCGACTTCTCAACAGAGACTATGAAAGCTAGAAGATCCTGAACAGACATCATACTGACCCTAAGAGAACACAAATGCCAGTCCAGGCTACTATACTCAGCAAAACTCTCAATCACCTTAGATGGAGAGACCAAGATATTCCAGGACAAAACTAAATTTACACAATATCTAACCACAAATCGAGCCCTACAAAGAATAATAGATGGACAACCTAACACAAGGAGGGAAACTACATCCTAGAAAAAGCAAGAAAACAACTAAGCAAGAAAACCAAAAGAAGAAAGACACACAGACATCATTCTATCTCTAAAAACAAAAATATCAGGAAAAAACAATCACTACTCCTTAATATCTATTAATATAAATGGACTCAATTCCCTAATACAAAGATATAGACTGTCAGACTGGATACTTAAACAGAATCCAGCATTTTGCTGCATACAGGAAACACATCTCAGAGACAAAGACAGATGCTACTTTAGAGTTAAAGGCTGGGGAAAAAAACTTCCAAGCAAATGGCCCACAAAAAAGCAGAAGTAGCCATTCTAATATCGAATAAAGTAAACTTTTAACCAAAAGTTATCAAAAAAAAAGAAAAGGAATGATACTTTGTACTCATTACAGAAAAAATTTATCAGGGTGAATTTTCAATCCTAAACATATATGCTCCAAATTCCAGAGCTCCATATTCATAAAAGAAACACTACTAAAGCTCAAAACATACATTGCACCACACACAATAATAGTGGTGTAGAAGACTTCAACACCCCGTTATCATCAATGGACAGATCATGGAAGCAGAAACTGAAGCAAGATTCAGTGCAACTAGCAGAGGTTACGAACCAACTGGAATTAACAGACATCTACCAAACATATCATCCTAAAACAAAAGAATACACATTCTTCTCAGCACCTTATGGCACCTTTTCGAATTTTGACCATATAGTTGGTCACAAAGCAAGCCTCAATGGATATAAGAAGATTGAAATACCCCCATGCATCTTATTAGATCACCATGGACTAAGGCTGTTCTTCAACAAGAAGAAAGACAACAAAAAGCCTACAAACACATAAATACTGCACAATGATAAAAACTCAACAATATCATGGTCAAAGAAGAAATAAAAAAAGGTATTTAGGATTATTCAGAATTTAATTAAAATGAAAGCACAAAATACCAAACCTATTGGATGCAATGATAAAAAGTACAAAGAGGAAAACTCATAGCTCTGATAGCCTCCAAAAAGAAACTGCAGAAAGCATACACTAGCAACCTGATAGCACAGTTGAAAGCTCTAGTATACAAAGAAGCAGTAACACCAAAGAGAAGTAGACAGCAGGAATTAATCAAACATAGAGCAGACATCAACTAAGAAGAAACAAAAAGAACCATACAAAGAATCAACAAAACCAAGATTTTGTTCTTTGAGAAAATTAACACGATAGATAAAAACTTAGCCAGACTAACTAGAGGGCAAAGAGAGAGTATACACATTAACAAAATCAGAAATGAAAGGGGAAACATAATAAGAGATATTGAGGAAATTGTAGAAATCATCAGATCCTACTACAAAAGCTTATACTCAAAAAACTGGAAAAGCTGGAGGAAATGGACAAATTTCTTAGCAGATACCATATACCAAAGTAAAATCAGGACCAGACAAACCATCTAAACAATCCCATAACACATAAAGAAATAGAAGCAGTCATCAAAAGCCTTCCAACCAAAAAAAGCTCAGGACAAGATGGATTCAGTGAAGAATTCTATCAGATATCGATTGATGACCTAATAACAATACTCTCCAAACTATTCCACAAAATAGAGTCAAATTGAACACTACCTAACTCATTTTTCGAAGTCACAATGACCCTCATTCCTAAACCACTAAAAGTTCCTATAAGAAAAGAGAACTTCAGAACAATCTCCCGTATGAACATTAATGCAAAAATATTCAAAAAAATTCTTACAAATAGAATTCAAGAACACATTAAAATGATCATTCACCATGATCAAGTAGGCTTCATCCCTGGGATGCAGGGATGGTTTAATATAAGGAAATCCATCAATGTAATCCACTATATAAACAAACTCAACAAAAAAAAACAACACGGTCATCTCACTAGATGCTGAAAAAACCTTTGGCAAAATTCAACACCCCTTCATGTTAAAAGTCTTGAAAAGAACAGGAATCCAAGGCCCATACCTAAACATAATAAAAGCAAAATACAGCAAACCAGTAGCCAACATCAAACTAAATGGTGAGAAACTTGAAGCAATCCCACAAAAATCAGTGACTAGACAAGGATGCCCACTCTCCCCCTACCTATTCAACATAGTCCTGGAAGTTCTGGTCTGAGCAATTAGACAAAAAAGGAAATCAAAGGGATACAAATCAGAAAGGAAGAAGTAAAACTATCACTATTTGCAGATGACAAGATAGTACACTTAAGTGACCCCAAAAATTCCACGGGAGAAATTTTACAGTTGGCAAACAGCTTCAGCTAAGTGGCTGAATATAACATTAACTCAAGCAAATCAGTAGCCTTCCTCTATTCAAAGGACAAGCATGCTGAGAAAGAAATCAAGGAAAAAATACCCTTCACAATAGTCATGAACAATATGAAATACCTTGGTGTGACACTAACTAAGCAAGTGAAGAACCTGTATGACAAGAACTTCAAATCTGTGAAGAAGGAAATTAAAAAAGATCTCAGAAGATGGAAAGATCTCTCGTTTACATGGATTGGAAGGATCAAAATTGTAAAAATGACCATCTTACCAAAAGAAATCTACAGATTCAATGTAATCCCCATCAAAATTTCAACTCAATTCTTCATAGAGTTGGAAAGAATGATTTGCAAATTCTTCTGGAATAACAAAAAACCTAGAATAGCAAAATTTATTCTCAACAAGAAATCTTCTGTGGCAATCACCATTACTGTCATCAAACTATATTCTAAAACAATTGTATTAAAAATCACATTGTGCTGGTACAGAGATAGACAGGTAGATCACTGGAACAGAATAAAAGATCTATAAATCAACTCTCACACATATGTTCACTTAATTTTTGACAAAGGAGCTGAAAACATTCAATGAAAAAAGGACAGCTTCTTCACACAAATGGTGTTGGCTCAACTGGCAGTCAGCATGCAGAAGAATGAAAATAGACCTTTTCTTATATCCTTGTACAAATCTCAAGTGCAAGTGAATCAAAATCTCCACATAAAACCAGGTAAACTGAAACTATTAGAGATAACCCAGTCACAAAAAACAGACATAATATGCAGTCACTGATAGTGGGATGCTAACCCCAGAGGCTTGCACTTCCCCAGAAACAACTCACAGACTCTATGAAGTCCAAGAAATAAGGAAAACAAAACAAAACAAAAAAATATTTACAAAACAAGAAGACTTTGACTCTTTCCATGTTGTGTTTTGTTCTGCATGTACTTTACGCTCATTGTAACTATTAGGTTTTCAATGCATACTGTCAAGCCTTTGAAAAAATCAAGTACTGACTAAAAATATATTCACATAGTTTTATGTAAAAATTATTTTAAAATCTGAAAAAAGTACTGACAAAAATGTATAATTTTAAGCAAAAAATGTTTAAAATCTGTACATTTATCTTTGTTTTGTAAAATAAAGTTGTTTTTTAAAAAAAAAAAAAAAAACAGAGAAATGAAAAAAAAAAAAAAAGAAGAAGAAGAGAAAGTAGGGAAAACCTTAGAACAAATAGGCACAAGGGAAAATTTCCTGAACAGAACACCAATGGCTTTTGCTCTAAGATCAAGAATCGATTAATGGGACTTAATGAAACTGCAAATATTCTATAAGGTTAAGGACACTGTTAAGAAAATAAATGGCAACCAACAGATTGGGAAAAGATCTTCACCAATTCCCTATCTGCTAAAGGTCTAAAATCCAATATGTACAAAGAACTCAAGAAGTTAGACTCCAGAGACTCAAACAATCCTATTAAAAAGTGGGGTACAGAGCTAAATAAAGAATTCTCAATTGAGGAATATCAAATGGCTGAGAAACACCTAAGAAAATGTTTGATATCCCTAGTCATCAGGGAAATGCAAATCAAAACAAAACTGAGATTCCACCTCACTCCAGTTAGAATGGTTAAGATAAAAAACCTCAGGTTAACTCAAGTAGTTAGACTCCAGTGCATCAAACAATTCTATTTAAAAGTGGGGTACAGACCTAAACAAAGAATTCTCAATTGAAAAATATCGAATGGCTAAAAAGCATCTAAGGTAATGCTTAACATCCCTAGTCATCAAGGAAGTGCAAATCAAAACAACCCTGAGATTCCAACTCACACCAGTCAGAATGGCTAAGATCAAAACTCAGATGAGAGCACATGCTGGTGAGGATGCAGAGAAGGAAGAACAATTCTCCACTATTGTTGTGCTTGTAACCTGGTACAACCACTGTGGAAATCAGTCTGGCAGTTCCTCAGAAAATAGGACATAGTCCTACCTGAAGACCCAGTTTTTCCACTTCTGGGCGTGTACCCCAAAGATGCTTCAAAATACAATAAGGACACATGCAACACAGTGTTCATAGCAGCCCTATTTATAATATCCAGAAGCTGGATATAACCCAAATGTTCTTCAGTAGATGAATAGATACAAAAATGGTGGTATATTTACACAAGGGAGTACTACTCAGCTATTAGAAACAATGACTTTATGAAATTCCTAAGAAAGTGGATGCATCTAGAGATTATCATCCTGAGTGAGATAAGCCAATCACAAAAGAACAGATATAATATGCTGTAACTAATAATTGGATACTAGCCTCAGAAAGCTCAGAATACCCATGAAACCACTCGCAGACCATCTGAAGCTCAAAAAAAAAAAAAAAAAAAAAAAAAAACAGCAACAACAACAACAACAACAAAAGCCCAAAAAGTGGTGGAAGCCTCAGTCTTTCTTAGAAAAAAAAATAAGTGTATAGCACCTTCTCAGAGTGGGGTATACCTAGTCCTTAAATCATCATTAATAACTCAAGAGCTAAGAAGATTGCCTTGTGGAAATTTTTGGTAGTTAAAAATCATTGTTTAATCTTTACACACCAAAAATCTTTGACTATTTCCAAGGTACGTTTTGTATACATATACTTTATGATCTTTGTAAATAAGATTTCAATGCATACTATCAAACATTTAAAAAACCAAGTACTGGCAAAAATATATTTATATATATTTACAATAAAATGCTTTTAATAGTCTGTCATGTATCTCTGGTTTTTTTAAAAATAAAATTGTAAGGGAAAAAGTGAAATGCTCATAAATGTGATTAAATTAATACAAGATCCCCTGTATAACATATTTACAGATTGTTTAATTGAAAGATAAGTATATATATTTATAGTGTAGAAAAACCATTCAGTAGTATAAATTGATATGCAAATGATAAAAGTTCAGTAAAAGGTACCTACACCAATGTACATAAGAGGAAACCTGAATAGTCAAAAAGGGGAAATAAAAATGGCAGGCTTCACTAATACTGAAAGAAATGCAAGCACGTGCCAAAATGATATACTCTTTATATAGGTTAATAAGTATGGGAAAGTTTAAAATGTAAAGCGATCAGCAAATTATAGGGCAATCAGACTACCATGATGGTATGGAAACTGTTATATTCGCTGCTCTTAAAATATACAGTAAAAGTATTCAGTATTTAGTGCCTATGAATATATATATATATATATATATTGTGTATCGCAGTATATTTAATTGAAATGTATGAATATATATTCATCTTGTATAAAATAAGTAAACAACAAGAAAACATATATAAAAGAAAAATTAATAGTAATGAAAGAGAAATAATCTTTATATATAGTTGGAGAAAGAATAGTCTTCTAATTGGTTATTCTGCTGGAATTGTACTAAAACCAAGGGTCATGCAACTTCTACTTAAAAACTCAACTGATAAGACACATTCCCTAAACTTTATATTATTTTAAATAGTGAAAGACAAAAAAACAATTTGAATATCAATCAACAGAAAACAATGGATTAATTATAGCGCACACAAAAACTTAAATAGTTTTTAGAAGATTTGGGTAGGCTATTACTAGCTGAATCTTGTGAATTTTGCTTATACAAGATAAAAATATTTAAGATGTTAGGTGGTTTATGTAAAAAGATTTCAATTATATGAGTGAGGAAAATGTATGTCTGACTATTACCCTATTTTATTGCTCATATTTTCATATGTACCCATACATTACACATATATATGTATATAAAAGATGTATAAGCACACATAGTATAGAGATTAAGGGGTATAAGCACCGCGTTCACAACACTCCTTTTCTCTGAGGAGAGTAGGCACTTTATGTTATGGCCTTTGACCTTATATTAATATTTGTATTAAAATACTGACAGTTATGCGCTGACAGTGTGTATTATTGCACTAATAATCTTGTCAGTAAATACTGGGGTTTCATATTGTATATTTTATATTTTGTATGTCATTCAGAATTTCTTACTGAAAAAGACATCCAGGCCATAAACACTAAACAGAAAGCATAAATAAGAGAGAAAATGAATTAACATGTAAGAAGTAGACACAGTATGAAATGAAGGAAGAACAATCTGAATAAAACTCGGCAGAGACACATGAGAACAGACAATAAAATATACTGAAAACTGTTTCAAAGTCTGCTCACTTATTATTATTTTTATTATCATACAGCTCAGTATTATTATAAATGTGAATAACAAAATGCTTTACTTTTCTGTGTAGATATGGAGGGGGCTGTGGGTAAACAGTATTTAAAATTAAACGTATAGTCTGGGAGTCAGAGGTGGCCCTTGACCTTCACTTATTTCTTTAAGGAAGGGTTGTATCTATATACTTGAACTTTAGCACTGACATCTGGTCACTTTCTTTTCTCTTTTTCCAGAGTTTGGAAATACTCTGATTTCTATAATAAAGTCCCACTTTTGAGAAATCCTTCAATTCTAGACTGGAATAATCTGCCTCTTTATTAAGTGGACTTAGACATCTAAAAATGGGTGTGCTGCTTTATTACATTGTTTGGTTGACAATTTAATACTTACATACAATGTACTTTGAGGATTCTTTACTCTTCCTGTCTTACCTCTTGCTATTATCAGACTCTCTCCCCTGCCTACTTGCCTAAGTCTATTCATGACTTTTGATATTGTTCTGTAGCCCACTTAATTTAACCAGGGCTGTTTATGAATAGGATCTCATCAGTCAATGGAGCCTGGCTATTGGCAGTTAGAGTCTCATGCTGGCCAGGAGCTGTATCTCCAGTTCCATGGCTTCCTGAGTGCTGTGGCTCTGTCTTGTGCAGAAGGTAAAAGTTATAGCCTTATGCTTATCTTCATGTTCCTACATTTATACAAATAAATGCATTTAAATTCTATCCATCCTGTTTCCCTTCTACCCGCTGTAACCTGCCGCATAACATCACCCTCCAAAGTTCATCATGCCTTGTTCTTTTTTACTTTTATATTTTGGTTATAACCTATTGAATCTAATCAGTACTGCTTGCATGCCCAGCCGGTATAAATAAACCACACACTGGAGCACTGGCACCCACAAGGAGCCAAGTTCTTTATAAAAACCAATTCTTTCTTCTCCAACAGTGGTCAATTGCCAGTCGCTCCGCCCATAAGGACAGGGCAGGGAATCATCTACCCCTCCCGCTGGAACTTAGCCTGTCTTTATTTTCTTCAGATTTTGTGCAGGTTGCCACAGCTGTTGTGATTTACCAGTACAAGGACCATGTCATACACAGAAGACAGCATTTCACACGATGTCTCCTCATCTGTAATTTTCTTTCTTCCTTCCTTCCTTCCTTCCTTCCTTCCTTCCTTCCTTCCTTCCTTCCTTCCTTTCTTTCTTTCTTTCTTTCTTTCTTTCTTTCTCTTTCTTTCTTTCTCTCTTTTTTTCAGAAATGAAATTCTTCATTTTTAGATTTGGAACACTGTTTTTGGATTCATAGATTTCAATGTTTTTTTTTTTTTCAGAAATGTTCACTTTCTGAACCAATCCTTCCTGTATTAACTTTGTGGAATGAATACAGAACAATCCTCCTCGGCCCAGTAACTGTATTTGCGCGGTTGTGCTTCATATTCTCCTTATTTCAGGCTTCTTTCTTATGAGTTTTGTGTCTTTAAATGAGGTGGTGCCATTTATATTCCAAATATGGATCTTCATGTTACTTTATCATCAGTACAAAAATAAAATCCTATTTCAAGATAATAGGAGGTGTGTTTCCAGTCTTGCTACTGCTTAAAAGTTCTGGTAATTCTATTTTTGCACTACAAAGTAACCAGAAAGAAAAGCTTCATGGGACACACATTTTTAAAGTCTCTAAGTGCTTTCTGCAGGTTTATTAGGTTAAAATCACTTCTTTGCTGATATGTCTCCATACATATGGTGTGTGTGAGTGTGTGTGTGTGTGTGTGTGTGTGTGTGTGCGTATGTATTTATTTATGTTTATTTTCATTAGAATTACATTATTTCATATATCACTTTAGTATTAATATATAAATTGTGTTACTGATTTAGGACATTTGAAACATTGGATAATATTAATGATTATTTGACAATGATATGATTTGATTAAAAATTTATTCAGTTTAAAGTATTTTAAAGTAAAAACAGTTTTCAACTAATGTGTATTTAATCTCTACTAGAATCACATCAGAAAAATACATAAAATGCATGCTTTTCATTTAATAAAATCAATGATGTGCAGAAAATTCATCCCTTGCTCTTTTTTTGTATGTTTTACAGTACCCAATAAAACCAGGTCTGCTAAATGATTAATTTCTAAATTTAAAATGGAATGTCTGCTACAAAACTAAATCATGGCCAGCAGACTGTATAACATAAATCCGTCACAGGGTGTTGTAACCTTTATGGTTTTGAAATGTGCCCCATCAAGGAGCCCTCAGGAAATGTACAAGGGACCTATGTGACATTTACATAGCTACAGTGTCAGATTAGACTCTGTGATCTTTCCATATCGCTCCACAAAGCCAGCGCAGAGCAGATGCCTGACAGATTGCACAGCATTCGATGCATTGCAAACAAGCAAAACAAACAACAGAGCCATATTCACACTAGGGCCACGTGTCGGAAGGTCTTCTATCAAGGACAATTGTCAAGCTCCTTTCAGACTAGATATTCTGGAAACACATAGAATCCAAATTCTTTTCAGTAGCACATGACCATCAGTTAATAATGTGATATTTTCCTGGTTCCCAGGGCCAAATAGCAGGCAGCAAATATTTTGTAGACAACATATTCCAAAGCAACTGAGTATTAACTAAAATTTTATTCTTTCATTAATGAATGGTTCTCTAGTAGTAAAAGAAATTATGATTTTGAAGTTTATTATTTTAAAGATTAAAAATAAACCAGGAGCATTTTTTAATTTTTTTTTAATTAGATACACTCTGTATTTACATTTGAAATGTTATCCCCTTTGCCCAACCTGCTTCCATCCCCTTGGGAGCATGGTTTCTGATGTTGTTGTCTAAAGAATAATAGTACATATTAGTGTATTAGAGGGAAGCTGAATGGTTTGAAGGCAGGTGGGCATGTATTGGGCTGGCGATGGTCACGAGTTTGTGTGTGTGTGTGTGTGTGTGCTTGTGTGTGTGTGTGTGCTTGTGTGTGTGTGTGTGCTTGTGAAATCAGAAGCATGGTTTTTGATGTTGTCAAAAGAATAGTACACATTAGTGTGTAAGATGGAAGTTGAATGCTCTGAAGGCAGGTTGGCAGCTATTGGACAGATGGTCATTATTGTGTGTTTGTGTGTGTGTGTGTGTGTGTGTGTTTGTGTGTGCATATGTGTGAGTGTATGTGTGTGCATATGTGTGAGTGTGTGTGTGTGTGTGTATAAAAAAGATAAATTGAGAGAGAGAAAGAGACAGAGAGACAAAGACAGAGACAGAGAGAGACACAGAGAGAGACAGAGACAGAGATTGGAGGACGTAATCCTGCATTTGTACTCAGGCTTTAGAATAATATTTGCATTACAGTGACTAGGAAATGAAAGTAACAACAACAACAACACACACACACACACAAAAAACAAAACAAAACAAAACAAAAAAAAAAACAAAGAAGAAACAACAAAACCAAACAAACAGACTTCAGATACAGGAAAGGAAACAGCACACTTAACTCTGAAGTCTAGAAAAGAACTGAAAAATTATTCTGATTTCCCAAGTCCCTTGCCTGTTTCTCCTCTCCTTGGCTGCTCCCTGTGGTTATGTGTATAAGTAGAAAAAAAGCCAAAGTTGTCTCCTCACATGCTGTCCGTCCATTCTGAAGGAGATATAACATCCATGCTTTCTATCTTCATTGTCCATTTCTTCATGGAAGACAGACATATGGTGCTTGGCCGATGCTGAGAGTTGGCAACTCAATACTTCATTTCTTGGACTGTGTGCAAGCTGGAATCATACAGGAAGAAGGTACATCAGTTAAGAATTTGTTACAAAAAAAAAGAATTTGTTTACATCATATTTGTCTGAAGGTGGCATTTTCATGATTAATGGTTGATGAGAGAATCCCAGCCCACAGCAGGTGATGTTACCACTTGACAGGTGGTCCTGAATTGTATAAGAAATTAGGATGAGCAAGCCAGTGGGAAGCAGACCAGTAAATAGTATTACTTCATGATGGCCTCCATTTCAGTTCCTGCCTACAGATTTCTGCTCTTAATTCCTGCCCTGACTTTACTTCATATTGAGTTAGTAATTGTTAAGATAAAATAAACCCTTTTCTCCTGAGTTTCTTTCAATTTTGTTTTTTGTTTGTTTGTTTTTTACCACGCTAATAGAAAGTTAAGTAGAATAGGCTTTTAACCTGTACGAGAGGAACATTCTGTTTATTATAGGCTATCCAGTCTGAATCATTTGTCAGAACGCCAGGGATGGTCAAAGACTCATTGTTTGCGTATATAAATGCATATGCTAACTGATGTCTATCTTCAAAGGACTGAGATTTTATCAACACTTCTCTTTAATAATAGAGTGAAATCTAAGAGTTGCAGAGGGTCAAACTAGGTGATTAGTTGAGTGATCAGAAGTCAGCAAGGTTTCCTTTTGCATCTCATGTCTTCTATCTGTTTAGCCCCGGAGGTCAGAAGGAACAGAATTCTTAGTTGCCTCTCAAAATATTCTAGACCGGAAGGGGAAAGGTGGAAGAACATGGAAGCTACGAGCACTGAGCACTTGCCTCTCTTGCAGAGGGTCCAGGTAAAGTGCCCAGGGTACACAAAGCAGCTCGCACTCTGAATCCAGGTACCTTGGATCTTTTGGACTCTGTGAGAATTAGACAGGTATATGCTACCTGTGCATGCAATTATATAATTACGTCATTATTCCCAGACATTCAAAAATAAATACATTTTATAAGTACATTATTTCATCAAGATTTTCATTCATAACATGTTGCTAATTTATTGAAAATAAGCTAAATATGTGACAATTAATTTAGTGATTGTGTTGATGTCATTTAATTCTCCACTTTCTCCTCATATATTACTTTCAAAAATAGAAATCTAATGTCTTACTCTTTCTTGTATATTTGATAATATCAATGAAATTAGTTTTTGCTTTATAGTAGTTAATTTGTCTCTATTGTTAAATTGATGAAATTTAGAAGTACTGTGCTCATGTCTTAAAGAATTTTCTACATTAGCTCAATTTAAATGAAAGGAAACACCTTAAGCATGGGCAGTGTTATTTCATGGGTTGGGCTCACAAAATATGAGTATCAGTATCTCTGTTTCCTAACTGTGGATGCAAGGTGATCAGCTTCCCAAAGCTTTTGCCTCATGGCTTTTTTGACTTGATACAGTGTCCTCTTGAACTGTGATTCAAAATTATTTTTTTCTTTTTCTGAGTGGCTTCAAAAGGCATCTTGTCTAAACGGTGGGGAAAGTAAGTAACACACTCTGCTGCCAATCACAGACATATGACACTTGCCTCCAACACCGCTATGCCAAGATCTGACAGTAGAAAAAGGTAAACAGAAAGTGCTTATAATGTCTATGTTATCAGTTCCCAAGGAAAAGGAAAACATTCAAAAAGAGTCATACACACATACACACACACAAACACACAAAAAATAACAAATGAATATGAAAGAGGTAAATGCCAAAGCTTAGGCTATTTTACTAGACTATTTGAGGTCCAGTTCTAGTAATTTCTATTTCCAAATAAGGAGGCTAGAGTTGAAATTTTCCTTCAAGATCAATTGTTTTACAGAAATAATTTATATTATAAAAAATATTTGGCATAATGCAGAGCCTTTATCAAACTATTTTAAAATAAGTAGATAAATCACATATCTTATATAGTAGAATACTGTTTTATAATTCATAAGGTACTTTCAGAAAAATTCTGACAATCTCAATTATTCACACAGTACTTATTAAAAATTTTTATACTTTTAAGATTCTGAAGCTTGAAGATGTAAAATAAGTTGTCTGAGTGCTCTATAGGGTTTAATCTCAAATCTTCTCAGGATCTCAGACAAGATTTTTGTTACATATTATATAATGTTTATACTATATTATATATAGTATATAATGTGATATATAATATGTATTATGTATAATAAATGATACATGATACAAGATACATGATACATGATACACAATACATATATGTTATATATAATACAATATGTACATATATACATGCTTACATACACACATATATATTTAAATATAAATGTATATAAATAATTGTAGGTTAAGGGAAGAACTCTGAATTTAAGGTAAGAGAAAGATGACTCTACAAAAGCAACTTAAAACATTATATTTTAAAATCACATTTCCCTCTAGGCCACATAGCTTAATTCTCCGTAGGTAAAGCTAAAATTTATTACCAGAGAATAAAAAAAATGCCTAAGGCTTGATTCAGTAATGGAGAACTCAACCCTTCCAAAACAGTAATTATTATAGCAAAAGATTGCAAATCACCCTACTCACATGTGAGAACGTTGTTCTAGTGCAGTCTAGACTTACTGACCTTCATAATTTGTGTAATTAACTCAGCATAATTTCTAATGAGGGCTCAGTTTGTTAAGAACTCCAATCACTTCAAATAGACCTCATATAAGAAGAAGATGTACAAAAACGATGATTGTTATAAAATAGAGCCAGAAAGTAATTCAAACCCAGAATTTGAAATATGCAGTGCATCGTCTTAGATTTAATGTTTTATTCTAAAATACTATATTAGAACCATAATTAAGATAATATTTGATTAAAATAAATTTATTCCATTTAAAAACATTTATGCCTCAATTCATGCAAAAATTTTGTTTCTTTTTTATTGTATCACATATTGTATATATTGTGTGTCTTACTATTGACACATTTTCATACACACACACACACACACACACACACACACACACACACAATCAGGTATCTAAGATAAATTCTTTTGAAGCCACTACTTAAAGCAACCATGAATATGTTGGAATTGGTGTAGTGTGTCCTCCAATTTCACTGGAGAGTTAAGGATGTTATGCTATGTTAAGTTTATGTTACTGCTATGTTCTAAGTCATTCCACCTTACATATCATGCTTTGCCATCTTACAAAGCAACACATGGCTCCACTGTGGGACAAATAGAGTCTAGTTGGGGCTGGAGAGATGGCTCACTGGTTAAGAGCACTGACTCCACTTCCAGAGATCCTGAGTTCAAATCCCAGTAGCCATATGGTGGCTCACAATAATTTGTAATAAGATCTAATGCCCTCTTCTGGTGTCTCTGAAGCTACAATGTACTTATATAGAATACATAAATATTTTTTTTAATTATAAGAGACAGTTGACTCCTCCTTTGTTCTCAAAAATACCATAACTTGCCTCCCACACTGACTTATTAATACACACAAAATCGTACCACTTATGAACCTATCAACATGGGCTTATTAGATCCATATTAGAAAAATGAAAATGCAAACTTATCTACACAAAGACCTAAATGGGTCTTTAACTGGGGTCCTGGGTTTGTTGGCACCTTAGCAAGCCATCACCAATGAGTCATTTTGAAATATTATCAATTATTTGCTTATAGGGAGACCTTTGTGAACTCTGATCTCACAAACCCTTTTGAGGTTGTGTAATGTGATATCTGAGGATTAATATTAATAAATAGATAGTTAGGATTGAAATAAAAGAACATGTTAATGCCATTGGCCACACTATTGAGTGTGGAAAACTAGGATTATTTGCTTCCCAAAAATGCAAGTACAAGGTATTTCATAAATTTTGATTTTGTAGAGTGAGACAAATGCACCCATCTGTTTCACAATCCATCAGTTTTGAAGCAAGAAATTATAGAATGTCTATGAGCTGATCACATACCCTTTTTATTTCTCCCAGCTTATGTTGTGAAAAACAGCCTATTTCAAGACACCTATTTTCCTTTTCTCAAAGAGTTTTCTGGAGAACCATGTGCATTCTTTCTACATATCTGGTAATATTGTGATGGTTTTAATTTAAAATGTCCACAATAGTCTCAGGCATTTGAGCACTTGGTCTCCTCAAGTGCTCTTTGGCAAGGCTTGCGAAAAGCATGCCACTGGGGCAGGGCAGTAGTTCCCTCTTTCATGTTTAATCATGGAAGCACTCAGATATTTGCTTCTGCTGCCATTGCTAAAGCTTGCACCCTTGCCTCTGTGCCACAATAGACTCTTATTCCTGAAATCAAAATCCAAAAATAAACTCTCGTTTCTGTAAGTTTCATTTGGTTATGGAATTTTACCACAGCAATGGAGAAGTAGCCAATGCAGGTATAAGTCCATTAAGTATTTTCTTCCCTATTTTATAGTCAAGTAGTATGTTCCTCAATGACCCAGGGACAACTCCTTGAAGTATGTCTATCAAGAATACTCCCTAATATGGATAGGCAGTTTGTTTCAAGGTGAATACAGGAAGGGATAGTGAATGAGCCAAGCAAGAATTCTGCTTCTCTTGTAGCTATTTCTAATTCTAACAGCTAATAATCTCTTTTTAACAGAAGTATGTTCAGGCTGCATTGCAAATGGCTTTCTAACTTATATTAAATAGAATAAAAAAATATAGAACTCTCTGAAAACAGGTCCTCCTGAAACCTGGGTCTCCTCAGAATTTATCTGTAAGGCTCAAATATGCCAAAGACGCATAACATTATTTCACATTTTGAATCACTTCACAGTAGCCCAAGCTTCTCTTATGTCCTCTAGTTGTTAGATGAAAGTGATAGTGAAATAAACCATCCTGTATTATTTTACTTGCTAAATGCTTCTATGTAAGAGCTAAAATAGGAGGAAAAACAATAAAACATATAATAAATTAATTATTCTTAACTGCAAATTACTTTACTAAGGTTATTTATTTCCTAAAAGAGATATAGAAAAAGAATTGAGGATGGAGAGGAAGAGAGAGGCAGACGGACACACACACACACACACACACACACACACACACACATACACACACTCAAACAGAGAATGGGGGGATATAAAGAAATCAAATTACCTCCTTTTACAGAATAAACAATAGTCTGCATTCCTTAGCCCCACATCTGGCTCAGCATTTCCTCTGCAAATAAAAATGGAAAGATGTCTCTAAGTAGACAAAAACAACTGTCAAAGCCCTCATATACCATACAAGTTACTGGGAATGAATATAATGTATTTAATAACTATACAAAATGTTCTCATGGTTATCATCTGCTATTTTCAGGGAAGTTTAACCAATTATGTAGAAAATTGCATGATATTCCAAGAAGGACGTGGCATACTGTGGTAAGGAATGTTTTGAACACTCTGTCATTACTATTATGTACAAGAAGATGATAATTTCCAACCCCTCCCAGAATACCTGTCCAATGGAAAGTAAAAACTCAGAGTTTCACATTATATAGAGTAAAGCATAGACACTATCATCCTGAAACTATTTTCCTCCTTAACAACAGTGTACTTTAAGAAAAAGTATGTAGGAAAAAAAAAACAAAATTACCTACAATTTAAAATATCTTGAAAATGAGACACCTTTATACCAGCAGTAATGGATGAAAATAAAAGGGTATTAATAAAAATAATTCAGACAATCTGAACTTGTTTCTTCCCTTACAGACAAATATAAGGGTTATGTTTTGAGGCAGGACTTCAGATTACTTGCAGCAAAATCAGCAATTTTTCTTTTTGAAATTTGTGGTTCTACTCTAACCTAACAAAGCACTAACTTACAGCATCTGGGACTATATCCATAATGAACACCATCTCATCAAATTATTATAGTCTAGAAACTTTTTTTCTGACATCTTGCCTCTCAACCCTGACACAGGGTAGCTAAGTATACTATTACTGAGTTAAGTCCTGGTGCATGCTAGGCATGTACTGCATCACTACCTAGGGAATGTGTCACTGAACTGGGATCTGGTGTATGCTGACCATGCCTTCCATCAGTACATGTGGATGATAAAATGTTAAAAAGGAACGGGAGTAGACTGAGAAGGATGAGAGAGCTGTGTCTGTTTCCACATCTAAAATTCCAACTTCTAAGGAGGCTTATCAGGAGGGTTTTAAATTTAAGACCTGTTTGGGCTAGACAGTGAGCCAAGGGAAGCTGGGTAAAATTTGTGGGACTGTTTCAAATAAAAATATCCTGCCTCATCTGGGGATCCACCACATATGCAGCCACCAAATCCAAGCACTATAGCTGATCCCACGAAGTTCTTACTGGCAGGAACCAGATAGAGTTGCCTCCTCAGGAACTATGTTAGAGTCATATAGATACATCTGAGCATGCGTGCAGCTAACGACCGGGCTGAACTCGGGGACCCCAATGAGGGTGCTAAAGAAAGGACCTAAGGAGCCGAAAAGGGTTGCAACCTCATGGAAAGAACAACATTATCAACCAACAAAACTCTCCAAAACTCCTATGGACTAAAACACCAACCGTTGTGCACACATTGAGAGACCTATTGGTCCAGTTGCATATGCAGTGGAGAATAGCAGTTTCCTGCACCAATGTGAGAAGAGGCTTTTGACCCAGGGAGGGCATATTTTCCCAATGTAGGGGAATGCCAAGACAATGGGGTGGAGAGAGTGATTAGGAGGGAGTGCACCTTTGTGAAGGCAAATGGAGAGGGAGAGGGGAGAGGAGCTGGGCAGGGGGAGGGAGGGATAACATCTCAAATGTACATACGGAGTATCTAATAAAAATATCATTCCAGGAATATGGCCTGGGGTAGATTATTTGCCTAACATATAAGAGAAGTTCAGATATAATTCAATGAACTCCATTTTATCCTTTGCTTCTTTGCATGAACTGAACAATCTAGGGCAAAGCAAACATTAGACATAATTTTGTGTGGTGTATGCATGTATATGTATGTATATATGTAAATGGCATGTGTATTGTACAACATTTAGAGAAAAGACAACAAGGACTAATATTAGGTAATGAGGCAATATAGAATGTAGGCAAAAAACGTGAGTCATGAAAGAGGTTAGAAATTGAATTGTTTTTTTTTTTAGTTGAAAATTACTTTAAATACTTTGACCATTACTGTGCTATGAATCAAACATGATTAGATACTGAATATATATTTCTTATTGATCCACTTAGACAAAGTGATTTAAAAAATATTTGGAGAAGCATTTTGTTTTCACAAATATTGTTCTTTATTCTTATGTTTAAAACTGTATAAAATCAGTGTATTACAGTGTATTTAATGGATATATTATTTTACTACACATAGAGTATAGTTTATTTTATTTTATTTTTAAAAGATAAATCTCACCTACATGAGGTGAAATCTGACACTAACTGTACCATCATTGACCACAGGCAGCCAAGTACCTAACAAACTTTCATCTTGTGCCATATGTAGTAAAATGATTTAAAAGAGGTCATCTCAAGTTAGGGACAGCAGGACTGTGGATTATGGAAGCACCAGGAATTCAGAGGAAAGGTCATCTAAATGACACTTAATTGGATAGTTCCAATTATACAAGAAATTTCTGCCATTAAAGTAGGTGAAGTGCTACAGGAGAGCAGTGTTTGCAGTTACAGTTGAGAGTGGGTTCTAAGCTTGCCTGAGATAAGAGAGGGAGGACAGAGGAGTTGAGTGTGCTATAGGCTGTCCCAGACAGCCTTTGAGCCTGTTAAAAACAAAAAGAAAAGCCACACCTTTGTTCTGAAATAGATAAGAATGAATGTTAAACACTTTAGAGAAGGCTTATACGTTGGGCACTGTATCTTCTGTGGAGCCTTGATCTCTCATAATTGTTCTTGCTTTTATTTATTTTATTTTAATTTTAACCAAAGAGGGGTACATATTATTATATTATATTTTATTTTATTTATTTATATTCCAGTCATTGAAGCCCCTCCTGATCTCCCCTCCCACAGTTCCTCATCCCACTCCTTTTTTCCCTTCCCTCTGAGAGGATGCTCCACCTCCGCCAGGCTTCCCCCTTCCCTGAGACTGCAAGCCTCTCACGGATTATGCACATCTTCTTCCACTGAGCCCATACCAGGGAGACCTTGATAATATACGTGTCAGGCTCCTCAGACTTGCCCGTGTATGCTCCTGGTTGATGTCCGGGTCTCTGAGAGCTCCCTGTGGTCTGGGTTAGTTGAGACTGCTGATCTTCCTATGGGGTTGTTCACCCCTTCAACTTCTTCAATCCTTACCCTACTTCAACCATAGGGGTTCCCAACTTTAGTCCAATAATTTTCTTTTTTCAAGGATTTGAAGTTCTTGTTATACAGATCTTTCACTTGCTTGCTAAGAGTTACACCAAGATATTTTATTATATTTGTGGCTCTTGTTAAGGGTTTTGTTTCTCTAATTTAATTCTCAGCCTCAGTATAATTTGGATAAAAAATAGTTACTAATATGTTTGAGTTAATTTTATCTTCTGTAACTTTGCTGAAGTAATTTATAAACTATAGTAATTCTCTGGGGGAATTTTGGGTCCTTTATATATACTATCATGTCATCTGCAAATAGTGATACTGTGACATCTTCCTTTTCAATTTTTATTCCCTTGATCACCTTTTGTTGGTTAATTGCTCCAGCTGGAACTTCATGTACTATACTGAATAGACAGGGAGAAAGGGGGAAACTTAGTCTTGTCCCAGATTTTATGGAATTGCTTATACTTTCTCTCCATTTGATTGGATGTTAACTGTTGATTTGACATATATTGCTTTTCTTATGTTTAGATATGTGTCATGAATTCCTGATCTCTCCAAGACTCTTCACATAAAGGGGTATTGTATTTTGTCAAAGGCTTTCAAAAAAACTGAGGTGATCATGTGACATTTTCCTTGAGTTTGTTTCTTTTTTTTTTCATTTTTTAACAACTTTATTTTACAAAACAAAAATAAATGTACACATTTTAAGCATTTTTGCATAAAATTATACAATACATTTTTGTCAGTACTTTTTTTTCAGATTTTAAAATAATTTTTACATAAAACTGTATGAATATATTTTTAGTCAGTACTTGATATTTTTAAAGGTTTGATAGTATGCATGGGAAACTTAATAGTTACAATGAGCATAAAGTATATGTAAAACAAAATGTAACATAGAAATAGTCAAAGTTT
Source organism: Micromys minutus (assembly GCF_963924665.1). Lineage (NCBI taxonomy): Eukaryota > Metazoa > Chordata > Mammalia > Rodentia > Muridae > Micromys > Micromys minutus. The sequence continues at coordinate 12,079,661 of NC_137978.1, forward strand.
TCTTGTTGTATAAAGATTTTTTTTGTTTTGTTTTGTTTTGTTTTCTTTATTTCTTGGACTTCATACAGTCTGTGAGTTGATTCTGGGGCAGTGCGAGCCTCTGGGGTTAGCATCCCACTATCAGTGACTGCATATTATGTCTGTTCTTTTGTGACTGGGTTATCTCACTCAGAATGATATTCTCTAGCTGCAGCCATTTTCTTAAGAATTTGGTTAAGTCATTGTTTCTGGTGGCTGAGTAGTATTCCATTGTGTAAATGTACCACAATTTTTGTATCCATTCATCTTCTGAAGGACATCTGGGTACTTTCCAGCTTCTGGCTATTATAAATAGAGCTGCTATGAACATTGTGGTGCATATATCTTTGTTCTGTACTAAGGTGTCTCTGGGGTATATGCCCAGAAGAGGAATAGCTGGGTCTTCATGTAGTATTATGTCCAATTTTCTGAGGTATCGCAAGACTGATTTCCAGAGTGGTTGTATTAGTTTGCAACCCCACCAACAGTGGAGAAGGGTTCCTCTTTCTCCACAAACTTGCCAGCATCTGTTTTCATCTGAGTTTTGGATCTTGGCCAATCTGACTGGTGTGAGGTGGAATCTCAGGGTTGTTGTGATTTGCATTTCCCTGATGGCTAAGGATGTGGAGCACTTCCTCAGATATTCCTCAACCATTCAATATATCTCAACTGAGAACGTTTTGTTTAGCTCTGTACCCCTTTTTAATAGGGTTATTTGATTCTCTGGTGTTTAGCTTTTTGAGTTCTTCGTATACCTTAGATATTAGGCCTGTACCTGAAGTGGAGTTGGTAAAAAACTTATTCCATTCTGTTGGCTGCCGTTTTGTTTTCTTGACAATGACCTTAGCCTTACAGAAATTTTGCAATCTCATTAAGTCCCATTTGTTATTCTTTGACCTTAGAGCTTGAGCCATTGGTGTTTTGTTCAGAAATTTTCTCCTGTGCCTATATGTTCTAAAGTTTTCCCGACTTTCTCATCTAATAGTTTCAGTGTATCTGTTTAATGTGGAGATCTTTGATCCACTTACACTTGAGCTTTGTACAAGGAGATAAGAAAGGGTCTATTTTCATTTTTTTTTTTTTTTTTTTTTTTTTTTTTTTTTGCATGCTGAGTGCCAGTTGGACCAGCACCATTTGTTGAATAGGCTGTCCTTTTTCCATTGAATGTTTATGGCTCCTTTGTCAAAAATCAGGTGACCATATATGTGAGGGCTCATTTCTGGATCTTCTATTCTATTCCATTGATCCACATGCCTATTTCTGTACCAGTACCATGCAGTTTTCAGCACAATTGCCTTGTAGTATAGCTTGAGGTCAGGGATAGTGATTCCCGCAGATGTTTTCTTGTTGTTGAGGATGGATTTCGCTATTCTAGGTCTTTTGTTATTCCATATGAAATTGCACATTGATCTTCCAATTCCATGAAGAACTGTGTTGGAATTTTTATGGTGATTGCGATGAATCTGTAGATTGCTTTTGGTAGAATGGCCATTTCCAATCCATGAGCATGGGAGATCTTTCTATTTTCTGAGATCCTCCTCAATTTCCTTCTTTAGAGGTATGAAGTTCTTGTCATACAGGTCTTTCACTTGCTTAGTTAGAGTCACACCAAGGTATTCTATAGTTTTTGTGACAATTGTGAAGGATACCTTTTCTCTAATTTCTTTCTCCACATGTTTGTCCTTTGAGTATGGGAAGGCTACTGATTTGTTTGACTTGATTTTGTATCCAGCCACTTGGCTGAACTTGTTTATCAGCTGTAGAAGTTCTCTGGTGGAGTTTTTGGGGTCACTTAAGTACACTATCATGCCATCGGCAAAGAGTGATGTTTTTATCTCTTCCTTTCCGATTTGTATCCCCTTGATCTCCTTTTGCTGTCTAATTGCTTCAGCCAAGACTTCCAGTACTATGTTGAATAGGTAGGGGGAGAGTAGGCAGCCTTGTCGAGTCCCTGATTTTAGTGGGATTGCTTCAAGTTTCCCACCATTAAGTTTGATGTTGTCTCTTGGTTTGCTGTATATTGCTTTTATTGTGTTTAAGTATGGACCTTGGATTCCTGTTCTTTCCAGGACTTTTAACATGACGGCCTGTTGAATTTTGTCAAATGCTTTCTCAGCATCTAGTGAGATGACCATGTGATTTTGTTCTTTGAGTTTGTTTATATGGTGGATTATGTTGATGGATTTCCTTATATTAAACCATCCCTGCATCCCAGGGATGAAGCCTACTTGGTCATGATGAATGATCATTTTGATGTGTTCTTGGATTTGGTTTGCAAGGATTTTGTTGAGTATTTTTGCATCAATGTTTACAAGTGAGATTGGTCTGAAGTTCTCTTTCCTTGTAGTGTCTTTCTGTGGTTTAGGTACGAGGGTTATTGTAGCCTCAAAAAATGAGTTGCGTAGTATTCCATCTGATGCTATCTTTTGGAATAGTTTGGAGAGTATTGGTGTTATATCCGCAATAAATGTCTGATAAAATTCTGCACTGAACCCTTCTGGACCTGGGCTTTTTTTGGTTGGGAGGCTTTTGATGACTTCTTATATTTCTCTAGGTGTTATAGGGTTATTTAGATTGTTTACTTGGTCCTGGTTTAACTTTGGGATCTTGTATCTGTCTAGGAATTCGTCCATTTCCTCCAGATTTTCCAATTTTGTGGAGTATAAGTTTTTGTACTAGGATCTGATGATTTCTTGAATTTCATCAATTTCAGTAGTTATGTTTCCACTTTCCTTTCTGATTTTGTTAATTTGTATACTCTCTCTTTGCCCTCTAGTTAGTCTGGCTAAGGGTTTGTCAATCTTGTTGATTTTCTCAAAGAACCAACTCTTTGTTTTGTTGATTTTTTCAATGGTTTTTTTTTTTTTTTTTGTTTCTATTTGGTCTATTTCTGCCCTAATTTTGATTATTTCTTGCCCTCAACTTTTCTTGTGTATATCTGCTTCCTATTGTTCTAGGGCTTTTAGCTGTGCTGTCAGGTTGCTGATGTAAGCTCTCTCCAGTTTCTTTTTGGAAGCACTTAGGGCTATGAGTTTTCCTCTCAGTACTGCTTTCATTGTATCCCATAGGTTTGCGTATATTGTGTTTTCGTTTTCATTGAATTCTAGAAAGTCCTTAATTTATTTCTTTATTTCTTCTTTGACCCTGCTATCATTTAACAGAACGTTGTTTAGTTTCCATATGTACGTAGGCTTTTTGTTGTCTTTGTTGTTGTTAAAGACCAGCTGTAGACCATGGTGATCTGAGAGGATGCATGGGAGTATTTCAATCTACTTATATTAATTGAGGCTCGTTCTGTGTCCAATTATGTGGTCAGTTTTCGAGAAGGTGCCATGGGGTGCTGAGAAGAAGGTATATTCTTTTACTTTAGGATGATTTGTTCTGTATATATCTGTTAATTCTAGTTTATCCAAAGTCTCTTCTAGTTTTGCAGTGTCCTTGTTCAGTTTCTGTTTCCATGATCTGTCCATTGGTGAGGGTGGGGTATTAAAGTCTCCCACTATTATTGTGTGGGGTGAAATGTATTTTTTGAGCTTTAGTAGGGTTTCTTTTATGAATGTGGGTGCTTTTTTATTTGGAGCATATATGTTTAGAATTGAGCGGTCCTCCTGACAGATTTCCCCTGTATTGATTAAAAGTGTCCTTCCTTATCTTTTTTGATAACTTTTGGTTGGAAATTTACTTTATTCAATATTAGAATAGCCACACCAGCTTGCTTCTTTGGGCTGTTTGCTTGGAAGTTTTTTTCCCACCCTCTTACCCTGAGATAGTGTCTGTCTCTGTGTCTGAGATGAGTTTCCTGTATGCAGTAAAAGGGTGTATTTTGTTTATGTATCTAGTCTGATAGTCTATGTCTCTTTATTGGGGAGTTGAGTCAATTTATGTTAATAGATATCAAGGAATAGTTGTTTCTGTTTCCTGCCTTTATTGCTTTTGTGGGTTGAGTTGTTTCTGTGTCTTTTTCTTCTTTTAGTTTTCTTGTTTAGGAGTTTTCTTGTTTTCACTAGGCTGTATTTTCCCTCATTGTATTGGGTTTTCCACCTATAATTCGTTGTAGTGCTGGGTTTGTGGTCAGATATTGTTTAAATTTTGATTTGTCTTGAAATATCTTCATCTCTTCATCTATGGTGATTGATAGTTTTGCTGGGTATAGCAGCTTGGGCTGGCACTTGTGCTCTCTTAGGGTCTGCATGATGTCTGTCCAGGCTCTTCTAGCTTTCATAGTCTCTGTTGAGAAATCGGGTGTGATTCTGATTGGTCTGCCTTTATATGCTACCTGACCTTTTGCCCTTACTGCTTTTAGTATTCTTTCTTTGCTTTGGGCACTTGGTGTTTTGACTATTATGTGTCGGGAGGTATTTCTTTTCTGGTCCAACCTATTTGAAGTTCTGAAGGCTTCTTTTATGCTCCTGGTCATCTCATTCTTGAGGGTAGGGAAGTTTTCTTCTATGATTTTGTTGAAGATATTTACTGTGCCTCTTAGTTGATACTCTTCTCCCTCTTCTATTCCTATTATCCTTAGGTTAGGTCTTCTCATTGTGTCCTGGATTTCCTGGAAATTTTGGGTTAGGTGCTTTCTGTTTTTTGCATCTTCTCTGGCTGTTTTGTCTATGTTTACAATGTTGTCTTCTGCCCCCGAGTTTCTCTCTTCCATCTCTTGTAGTCTATTGGAAATGCTTGCTTCTGGGACTCTTGATTTCTTTTTTAGGTGTTCTACTTCTAGGGTTATCTCTTTTAGTGTTTTCTTTATTGTGTCAATTTCTTTTTAAATTCCCTCATCTCTTTGGTTCTGTTTTCCTCTAGTTCTTTGAGTTCTTTGAGTGTTTTTCTTGTTTTCTCTTTAAAAGCATCTGAAGCTTTTCGCTTTTCCTCCCCTTCTTGTTTAAGTATCTCTATCAGCATCTTGAGGTATGACTTCAGGTCTGCGTCTTCTTTTTCTGGAGTGTTTGGCATTCCAATGTTTGCTGTTATGGGAGAGCTGGGTTCTGGTATTGCCAGGTTGTCTTGGTTTCCTTGGGACATACTCTTTCGCTTTCCTCTCGCCATCTTGTTGTCAGTGATATGTTCTTGCCTTTCTTTTGTATCTGGTCTGTGTCCCTGAATATCCACTGGTCCAGATGTCAGATTGGCCGAGCCCTGTTCTGCGCACTGAGGCTGCCGCAGGGTGGAAACAAAAGTTCTAAAGTTGTGTTCCTGGTCCCTGGATCAAGCAGGGTTGGGGTGCGCTTACTGTGCACACTCTGCAGAGATCTCTCTGCTCCCTGGCTGCCCAGATCTCCTACTCACCAGTCTTTAAACCTTTAGAAGCTGCTGATCTGAGGGACAGAATGGCCACGCCCTGTTCTGCGCCCTGAAGTCGCCACCGGGTAGAAATAGAAGTTCCAAAGTTGTGTTCCTGGTCACAGTCTTTAAGCCTTTAGGAGCTGCTGCTGGGGGGGGGGGGTCAGGTGGGCCAGGCCCTGTTCTGCGCCCTGAAGTCGCCGCTGGGTGGAAACAGAAGTTCCAAAGTTGTGTTCCTGGTTTTTGGATCAGTCAGGCCTGGGGGTGCGCTTACCGTGTGCACTCCGCAGAGATTTCTCTGCTCCCTGGCTGCCCAGATCTCCTACTCATCAATCTTTAAAGCTTTAGGAGTTGCTGATCTGAGTGGCAGATGGACTGCGCCCTGTTCTGCGCCCTGAAGTTGCCACTGGGTGGAAACAGAAGTTCCAAAGTTGTGTTCCTGGTCCCAGTCTTTAAGCCTTTAGGAGCTGCTGCTGGGGGGCGGGGGGGGGGGCAGGTGGGCCGGGCCCTGTTCTGTGCCCTGAAGTCGCCACTGGGTGGAAACAGAAGTTCCAAAGTTGTGTTCCTGGTCCTTGGATCAGGCAGGCCTGGGGGTGCGCTTACCGTGTGCACTCCGCAGAGATCTCTCTGCTCCATGGCTGCCCCGATCTCCTACTCACCAGTCTTTAAAGCTTTAGGAGTTGCTGATCCGAGTAGCAGATGGGCCGTGCTTTGTTCTGTACCTTGAGTTTGTTTCTATAGTGTATAATGTTGACAGAATTTTGTATACTGAATCATCCCTCCATGTGAGATGCAGAATATCCTCTGGTCATATGGTCCCAAAACAGAGTTGCCAGTTCTAATGAAGTACTTAGCCAATAAGCTTTGCTTCTCAGACATTCCTCTCTGCAAAAAGTATTTAATGTCAGGCTCACCCTGAGAAGAGGGTTTGATACATTGTGAACCAATTTTCTGCCACGAACAACCAGTAAACTGTTTAGAACTATGAGTTGTTGCTTTCCTCAAGATCTACCATGGGGTGCAATGGAGAAAGAATTCGCCTACAGAACTGTAGCTTGATTCTCCCACAGGAGGCCTCTCTGTGCTCCCAGCCACAACTGCCACCAAGTCTGCCTTTGCTAAGAACAATCACCCATGGGACAAGGGCCCCCGATACAATTCTCTGCCCTTCTGGAGCTCCCAGCAATGCCTGGATGTCTAGGAGTTTGAGAACCCCAGGACCTCATCACAAGCCCTGGGACCCCAAAACCCACTCTGACTTTCCTACATCTTAAACTGTGCTTCCACATCCCCAAGCAGTGTTTCAGGGCTTCCCTACAGCCTGGCACCCACTTTATTGTTCATGGATTAAATGCAGCTAAGCACCCTGTGCTTCCTAGTGAACATGTCCTGTGGCAGAGAAGAAGCAGTCACCTGCGAGCCTCCTTGTTCTTGGTCACTGATGGTATTGATGTGTTCTTTGATTCAGCTTGTGAGAATTTTATGGAGTATTTTTGCAACAATATTTATAGGTGAATTTAGTTTGAAATCCCCTTATGTTCTTGGGTCTTTCTGTGGTTTAAGTATCAAAGTAATTGTAGTTTCATAGAATGAATTCTTTTAGTATTCCTTTTGTTTCTACTTTGTGAAATAATTTAAGGAGGATTGGTTTTAGCTCTTCTCTGAAGGTCTGATGAAATTCTGTACTAAAACCATCTGGCCCTGGACTTTTATTGGTTGGGAGGTTTTTAATGACTATTTCTATATTCTTGAGGTTGTGGGGCTGTTTGACAGTTTACTTGATTCTGATTTAACTTTGGTACATGGTCTGTCTAGAAAAATCATCCATGTCATGTAGATTTTTCAGTTCTGTAGTGTATAGGCGTTTGTAGTAGTTTCTGATGATTTTTAAAATTTCCTCATTTTCTGTTGTTATATGTTCCTTTTAATTTCAGATTTTGTTAATTTGGACATTACCTCTGTGGTTTTATTGATTCTTTTTATCATTCTCTTTGTTTATAAGTGGTTGGTTTCAGCCCTGAATTTGACTATTTTTTCTGCCTTAAATTCCTCTTAGGTATGTTTGCCTCTTTCTTTTCCAGAACTTTGAGGTGTGTGGTTGTTTGTATGGGATCTCTCCAATTTATTTATGAATGGATGTCGTGCTATGTATTTTCCTCTGCTTTCATTGTTTCCCATAAATGTGTGTATGATGTGTCTTAATTTTTGTTGGTTTTTTTAGGGTTTACACAAAATATACAGATAGTGGACAACATACAGAAACATAAATGTGTGATCTCATTATGTTAATAATTTGTGTCTTACATTTTTCAGAATAGGATCCTCGAGTGTTTCTTGCCCTTGAAATGAGCATGCCATTTCTTCCTTCCAAAAATCTGGTGATTTTGGCTTTCCTCTTAGATTTGAAACAATCTAGCGACCCATGGATGGATTTAGGTGTGGCACTGTGACAGACAAAAGGCTTTGCTTTTGTTAGGTTTGGCAGCTTCCACTTATGCTCAGGGAAAAAGCCAGGATGGTCTCAACTTTGGGACTAGCCTGGTGTTTGAACAGCTTCCATATAAAGAGAGGAGAAAAGCACTGAGAATGGTGCACTGAATATTTTGTATGGAGTGATGGTTCTTACACTTCCTACCCAGCTGAGCATTTTGGAGGATACTTGTGGAAGCCACAGCTTAAACTACATACAGCTGATGATATGCCCACTATCGCTATCTGAATTTGTTATCTTCACCATTGTGGGAACTTGACATGAGTAACTAAAGTGAATGTGATCATCTGCAATATTTGTTGTATGTTTAATCTATTATTTCATATGCTCACACAGATAGTAAGTTCTTACATATGGTGCTGTAATTTCCCCTGTTTGTTTCTGAGTTGTTTTTCACTCTAAACCTATACTTTTATGAAGCAACACACAGAGAGACATCACAAGGAGGGAGCACACTAAATTGATGCCTCTGCTGAACTAAATCTACTTGTTTTAAGTAAATTGAATCAAATATTGAAAGATGTTTTATAATATCTTACAATTTGGTTACTATGAGTTTGTGCTTGATCATAATTTGGAATCCAAGTAAATCCTTCCGAAAGAAGGTGTGTTGCTGTTTCCTGGGATATCTGTCTTTCCTTAAATAAATGATGTCTTATTTATACATCATAAATACTATGACTCGTGTTAATGACCTTATTTTCTAGAACCACTCATAAGCAAATGTAGAAATAATAGGTTTTGGTCTTCTTTGAGCAAGAATGCAGGGCTGCACTGCTCTGAATATTTGTTGAGTACCATCCTGCTTATGACTTGTTCTGTGTATAATTAATCTTAGACTAACTTTTCTTATGATGATAAATGTGTTTTTACTATATATTATTTTTACAGCTGTGTAAAATATTCAACATATCCAATTAATCAATAAATGTGAGTTTTAAAATTAACTAAAAGCTTAGTGTAACATACTTTTTTCATGTTTTCATGTTTTCAAATTTCAAATTTTCAAATTTCAAAAGCACACATATCATTTCATAAAAACAATCGGAAGTTGGGATCATAGCATCACAGAATAGTTCTGAGGGATTCTGTTGGCCTATGTTCTAATTTCCTAAGTAAGAAATCTCAGTGGTTGTCTCTGACTTAAAATGATAATAACATTAACATCTAAGTATTGTCAAATTTCACATGTTTTTCAATGTGAGATACAGACAAACTATGTACAATATTTAGAGAGTTCAAGTGTGATATAGGAGACAAGCTGAGGATCATGTTAAAAGTGTTAAAACGATATGTGTAAATATCTGTGATATGAAAAGAAGCATTCCTCAGGTCATCCTATGTCATGGGGACATCAGAGGTAACCCTATGTCATCAGGACATCAGAGGTAATCCTATGTCATTGGGACATCAGAGGTAACCCTATGTAATTGGGACATCAGAGATAACCCTATGTCATCAGGACATCAGAGGTAATCCTGTCATCAGGACATCAAAGGTAATCCTATGTCATCGGGACATCAGAGGTAACCCTATGTCATCGGGACATCAGAGGTAATCCTATGTCATTGGGAAACCAGACAATGCTCAGACCAAGGTGGTACTGGAGAAAAATTACAAGTCACAGCTGTATCAGTCTATGTGCCCTACTGTAGTGTGAGACTTTCCCAGGGGTGATGAAGCACACACACATATCTACACTTCCAGGCATTGAACCCATGGCATACCAAAGCATCACTGATACCAGAATCCAGCCTAGTGAACCACTGGTTTTTTTGCTAACAGTAGTATGGGTGAGGGGTTACTATCAGAAGCTCCAGGACTGAAAAGCAATGGTGTCACCAGAATACCCATCTCCATAAGGGTGAAGATTTGTGAATGCAAACATAGTTTGGGGGCATATTACATGCTGAAGAATCCTCCAGCAGCTTGGCTCAATGGCCTTATCCTCCAGGAGTTCTTTGATGCTTCTAAAAGTTGTGGACACTGTTTTAGAATCTCGCAAATTTCAGCCTTCGAAGGCATAAAAAGTTTGTTTTCTCTCTGAGTATCATAAGCTTCACTGGTCCTTCCTGGAAAGCACATTTCATTTCAAAAGAAGCTACAATATAATACAGCAGGAGTCACAGAAGTATGTTTTCTTCTCTTAAAATTGTGATAATTTATCTGATGTCTACTATATAACATAATTTTAACAGCAGGGAAAAAAAATCGAAAGGAACAAGTTGTAGAAAGGAACACAATCAGTCAGATGAAAAGGTCAAAACCCAAATGTAGGAACAATGGTGAATTTTTTAATAGTTGGCTCTTAAAAAATCATATTAATTGTAGCTATCAATGTCTATTGGGATAAGAACCCTACACAGGCAGTGAAAGTGAGAAAAAAAAAAGAGACTTAACTGAGACATCTGTGAAGTGGAACCAAAGGGCGTGTTACCCAAACAAATGTGAGAAATGAGATAAGGAAGACAACTTCAGACTTAATGACAGGCCAGTGAGCAACACCGTGAGTGAGGGAGATGAAGAGCAAGAACTGAAGTTTTGAACAAAAGAGGAAGTTTAGAACAAACTGCTAACAAGAGGCATTCGGTGATTATCGGTTAGACAAAGTGGATCTGCAGATTCCTGTCACATCTATGTTAGGCAAAGAAGCAGCGAGAAGCTATGATTTGAACCTATGTAAATGAAGAAAGTAAAGGGCAAAAAACCCCAAAAAACAAAAAACATAAAAACAAAAGGGTCAATACATTGGCAGCTTGAAAAGGGTTGTAGTTTTAGAAACTAGAAAATAAAACAAAAACAATTATCAAGTAAACAGTGAGAATTTTAAAATGAGCCATGGCTAAGTGTTTATCAGCTTCACACAAGTTAGAATTATCCAGGAAGAGGGAACTTCATTTGAGAAAATATTCCCTGCCAGATTAGCCTATCAGCAAGCTTGTGGGGCGTTTTTTTTTTTTTTTTTTTTTTTTTTTTTTTTTGTTTTTTTTTTTTTTTTGGTTAATTATTAGTGTGGTAGGGTCTGGCCCATGGTGGGTAGCACAGAGCAGGTGGTTCTGGGTGGTTTATGAAAGCAGGTTGAGCAGGCCGTGATTAGCAAGCCTGTAGGCGATGCTCCTCCACGCTCTGCATCAGTTCCCATCTCCAGGTCTCTGCTCTGAATTCCCTCAGTGATAGAGTGTGACTTGGGAGTCATAAGCAGAAATAAACACTTTCTTCCCCCTGTTTGCTTTGATGATAGTATTTAAACCTCAACAGCAAAAACCTGAACTAATCTACTAAGGTCCAACACTGCAGACATTTTCAGAAAGACAGCATTTGAAATAGATATTCTGAGACATTTGGGATGTCATTGAAAAATGCTTTTAGAATAATGTTGATACATAGTACATAAAAAAAGAGCACTTTCTCTAAAAGCACATTGCTTTATATATTAATTTCATCAAAATCAATAAATATTTTCTGACTCTTTGCTTGGGGGAAAAATAAAGACAAAAACTTCTAGAGTTGGTGAAAGGCTTTAATGTAATAAAGATTTTAGCTAACGTGTATTGGGAGGAAGACCAAAGAGAGATTGAAAGAAGTAAAAGAATGTGTGGACTATGAGCCACTGGGAAATGAAATAGAATGTTCAGTGGACTGCTTGGAGGGTTACCTATGGCCAAGAGTCACATTCTGCCAAATATGAGTATAAGACCTAGAGTGGGATGGTTGCAGATAAATTTATATGTTGGTTATGAGAAGTTAAAAATGAAATGAGCAATTGAGTTTACATTATTAGATGTAAGACAATTACAAGAGAAATAACAATATTTGTTTTATCTCCAAACAGCCTCCATCAAATTGTAAGCAGTTTTCAACTTTATGGCTAAAAGATGTCTAAAATACAGTGAGAAAATTATCACTTATCCACACCCATCAAAAATTATCTACATAAAAGTTGTACTCCTTTTAATTGATTTTAGACACATTTACTGGCAAATTAAAATGCAGCTCCTCATCTAAACATTTATTATGGTGATTAAAAAGAGGCAGTCTGTTATATTTCAATATCAGAAAGAAATTTTATATTTCACAGGAGATTGAAAGGCAATGTCATATGGCACAATTACAATGAGTTACACCTTTGATCCTAATTACTTCAGGATATTTTGCATTTCAAAATAGATTACAATTGTAACTAAGATTCTTCAAAAATAGACTAATCAGTTGTAAAATCATGACCAATGGTTTTAAACACATGGAAAAACAAACTACTATAAATGAGAAATCTTGGTGTTTTAACAAATACCCAGTCTGCTTGTTGCTCATAAGAGAGCTCTGAAAAACTGTTAATCCCTCATTATATTCAAAAGAATTGAGAGAATATGAGAATGGAAGAAACAATAAAATCACATGAGATGAGATTTATGATCAATGGTCAACAGAGAGTAACTGAAAGACGAAATTCCTCCTTAGACTTCTGTGTACTCTTGGGTACCTATGAACTTCTTGAATTTAACCATAATCCACCAAGAACAGGTTTTCATCCAAATCTTTCTCTGTCTGCATTCATTTAAAGAAAGGGTTAGCTAATCTAGAAAGATTGGTAATGAAATCCAATCAGATAAGGGGGAATTTGCAAGTTGAAGGCACAAATGTGTAATCACTAGAAGTTACTGAGTGAATATAAACTTTTATCATTTTACCTGTAATCATAGATTATCCTTTGTTGGGAGTGTAGAGAAACTCTGAGAGAATCAACTCTTAGTCAAGTGTATGTTTCTGACATGAACTAACCATGTCGAGGACATCTGACACATTAAAAAAAAAAAAAAAAAAAAAAAGGCAAAGCTTCCTCCTAGACTCTGGGTAAGGCTCTAAAGGATAGTACAGCTTTTTCTGACCTGTGTGTTGATGTTTAACATGTGTGCAGAAATACTTTTTCACATAAATATGAAGATTTAGGACCTAAAGGCTACCTCCCCACAAAGATTCCTACTGCTGAGATCTGCTAAATCTGCTTCCTCCTCAGAATGCAGTAACTGTACCTTTTTGTTCAATTGTGCACAATACAATAAACACACTGACCTTCGGGAATGCTGATCCTTCTCCATCAGAGAGACCAGTCCATGTGATCCCAGCTTTTCTATCTCTGTGTGCCTGTCATTTTTTCATGTCCTTGTCACTCCAGCCAAGTTCAGTTCCAGAGCCATGGAAGGATTGGGCAGTTTAGGATGCTTACTTTGCAGCATTACTGTTGAGACTCAAATTAATTAATGTTTAGTGAGAAGCATATATATATATATATATATATATACATATATATATATATATATATATCATATAAAAACAGAGATGTCACATTTAGAATGGCTCAGTAAGTTGTTCTTAATGATGACTTGATTCATGGAATTTTTCAAGCTGTGGGTTGAGGGACATTGTGGAAGTGTTAACTTCAGGTGTATATTTCACTGATAAACTTCTGTGTGTTAAAGAATTCCATTTGTCACTAAATATGTAAGCTTGAACAATAACTCTTGACTGGGATTCGGGTTTGCTGTTTTATAAGTTGAGCACGGTGTAAGTGATTACATTAACTCATTTCACATGTCAGCAGTCTCACGGCATCTATACCTTCAATTTTCTATTTGTTTTCCAAGTATATATTTCGGCTGATATTATTATGAGGGGGAAGCTGGCACATGATATTTGAAATCCTGTGGATTTTAAATGGCTAATCAAAGGCAAATGGTCCTCACTTTTTCTCAGCTTGATAAATATACTACACAGTCACCACCATTTGGTTAAATAACACAGGTGTGCAAATAGTAGCCTGATTTCTACTGAGACTTTGTCCGAACTGTACATATATAAAGTACTTCACTCTGCTGAACACTCTGTCTTCATACCGTATGAGTAGCCAACGTGCTTCATGAGCACAATAAACCCCAAGTTCCTAAAAGCCCATCAGTGATTGGCTATGATGAATCTGTCATTTGTGCATAAATAAATTGGCATATAACATGTCATCTCCTTATCATTAAATAGCAAGTCCATGTGACACATTTTGGAAATAGATCTTCACAAAAGAAAATAAATACAGAATTTGAACGAACTTGGCAAATGTAGTCACCATTTGGTGCCCTATAATGCTGCTATTTTGTAAGCGTGCAACTGAAGAAGTGAAGACAAACTTTATTGACGGAAATGAGAAATTTAGGTATGATTTAAAGGGTGTTGTAAAAAAGGAAGTGGTTTCAGCTAAAATGGTAACAAAAAATCCAATAAACAAAACCTCTCATGATATTTCATCATGTTAACAGTGTTAAGAATAAAATATCAGAAACTAGTCTAAGCTTGTAAAACAAGCTACAGGAAAAAAAAAAAATCTTCCTCTGTATAAAAACCAATGACAAGAGATATTAAAACACACAGGAAAAAGGTGCCTCAGACACTGCTGGTTACACTGAAGAGCTGTGCAGTCAGTACCGAAGCTGTATGGCAGTTCCTCAACAACTGAAAATATGTCTACCATGTGATTCAGCTACATTATCTCTAGTTATATCCTCAAAGGAATATGAGACAGCATCCCACTAAGCTGCTTACATACCCACGTTTGCTGCTGAATTATGTTCTGTGTCCAGGATAGACACCTAACCTAGATGACTATTAACAGACACGTAGAAGTAATGGTATATCCATCTGTATGTATGCCGTTGAATTTTGTTCAGTTGTAAAAAAGTGAAATTATTGCATTAGGTTTAGGAACTTGCATGTGAACAAAGACCATACTATTCCAAATAATTTAGAGACACAAAGACAAATATTCATTTCTCTCATATGCAGAAAGGAGATATTAAATGAGAAGAGGTTGCTTATTAGTAGAAAGAAGAAAAGTGGAAAGATTGAGGTAAGCAATGGGAGGGAGAATCTTTACAGTATACAATGATATATATATATACATATATATATATATATATATATAAAATGTATAAAAATAGGATTATTAGTTTGTATACTAATGAAAACTTTAAATAAAATAAATAAAAAATCTTGAAAAGATTGAAATTTAAAACACATATTTGAAGAAATTGATTAGTTGCAAAAGCATTATTGCTAGGGACGGTGATACTTTTTCAGTAACAACAGAAAAGTAAGAACTATTTTTAACATCTAGTCAGAGATTTGTCACTTTTTTTCAGATTAAAATGAAACAAGTCAGTTTTATATTGCTTTTCTCCATCTACTGAGCATTTTGATAATGAATAAATGCCAAAATATATAAGCAAATCTATTCTTCATTTGTACTTTTATATTTGTATAAGCTAATTCATATTTCTAAATTTTACCTTCTTTTTAATTATTATATTAAAAATATTTCTATT
Source organism: Micromys minutus (assembly GCF_963924665.1). Classification (NCBI taxonomy): domain Eukaryota; kingdom Metazoa; phylum Chordata; class Mammalia; order Rodentia; family Muridae; genus Micromys; species Micromys minutus. The sequence continues at coordinate 12,094,817 of NC_137978.1, forward strand.
GGAACATTTGGATATTTGTTTCATAAATCCACACCATTCTTTGTATTATAGTATTAAATTATACTTTACAGAAGGCAAAATACAATTGTGTATTCGTATAGCAAAATATTAAAGAAGAGAAAGAAAAATTGCAATCTCAGAATTTCAGTGAGGAAAATGAAGCCACTGACTCTGCAAATCTGCTGCCATAATTTCAGAAACCGATTCTTGTCTAAAGGAATCTGAACGTTCTTATAACAATGGAAAGAGTACAGTCATTGCATAGTTTGTATATTCCTCTCTCATGTCCTTGAAACCAGTCACGTTTCTGATTGTTTACCTCCCAGAGTGTACTCCAAAGGAAGAAATGCTATAATGTGAAGATTTGGAAAGCTCTGTCTCGTTGGGCCGTGGTTCACCGTCTCTTCATTATTTAGTAAGATCTGTGAAGCTGCTACTGCGGGAACGGTGTGCATTCGTATATGGAATGCTTCTCGTGTTTCATCTGTAAAAGTGTCAAAGAAGAGCAAATCCGGGCTTTTCTCTTTGAGTAAGAAAAAGCTAATGGGGCAAAAGAGTGCTAAATCCTGGCAGATCGCATAACAGCCAGGGGATTCTAGCTGTCACCAAGGCAATGTCCTAATTAGTTTTGTTGTGGGAGGAACAGCGTGAGGGAGAGCTTGATCTTTACTGAAGGCTCTAGCTAACTGACTTCGAGTGTAAAATTTATATTGTCTCTAGTAATAGCATCAAGCAACAGCAGTGTGAACACTGGGTGTAATTTATGTTACTATTTAAAGGCTGTGTGCTCTGCTAACGTCATATTAACAGCACTCCAGTCGTTTCCACATGACACCTCCTGCACATATTAATCATAACATACTGGACAATATTTTCTTTATGAACTGGCCCAGCTCATGTGACAGAAATTTAGTAAGAATATTTATGAGTGTCAGCGTGTATTGGCCTTCAATATTGAATGATAGAAAAGTCAAAAGATAAAATGAGATTTCTATAGGAGCAATCTATTTACTTGACGGCTGACTATCCAAGAAATGAAGAAAATGGACACAAATTATAAACAATCAATTACATACAAATTTTCACATATACTATATAATATAAATTTCTAAATATTTCTGAAAATCTTTTCTAATTCACATATTAAGTGATAAAAGAAATTTTAATTCAAAAACATTTTCAGTGATATATCTCCTTGGGGAATAAATTGGCTTTTCTTCCCTTAGCAGACTCCAGTATTCACTTACTGTATTAGTTATTAAGAACACAAGAATAAATAAGGTAAGAGCTTAATTCTTAAGGAAATTGGGGTGGCTTGAATGAGAATGACCCCCATAGGCTCATATATTTGAATCCTCTTGGTCAACTATTTAGGAAAGTGCCGTGCGCTCCTCGACCAGCGAGGAAAGATGACCACCACCAGAGGATTGTTCTCAGATCATGCTTTATGGGAGCCTCTTGATTGAAGGAGAGAGCAGGAAGCGAGGGGCCTGAACTACCCTAGCTGTCCAGGAGAAGCGCATACGGGCTTGCCATGATTGGTTGTCACCAGTCTGCTGACACCAGAGGCCTCGGGATTGGCCGGAGATAGGTTATGTACTGCGCATGCGCAGGGTGCAGCGCCTTAACTGACAGGAACATTACTATATAAGGAGTTGTTTACCTCAGGCTGTGAGGGAGCCAGAGCCATCTTGTCCGCATTTGGCTCCCCACAGGAAAGCTTAGGAGGTGTGGCCACTTTGGAGCAGCTGTGTCACTGGGGAGTAGATTTTGAGTTTTCAAAACCCAGGCCAGGCAGAGGTTAGCCTTCTGTCTCTGCCTCCTGCCTGTGGATAAAGCTCTTGGCTATTACCCGAGCACTGTGCCTGCCTGCCTACTGCCATGTTCTCTGCCAAGATGGTCTAACCCTCTGAATCTGTAAGCAAGCCCCCCAATTAAATGCTTTCTTTTATAAGTAGTTTTTAGTCATGGTGCATTTTCACATCAACAGAACTGTAGCTGAGACCAAAAAAAAAAAATTATTTTTAAGATAAATATGATGAAATAGTGCTAGGTAATTTCTCAGAATATTGACAGATAGATCAGACATGGTGACACACACCTATAACTCAAGACAGGTGGCTCAGCAGAAGGCCTGTGAATTAAAAGCCACCCTGTGCTAAATGTTAGAAAAGAAAAACTATCACAAATAAATAATATATAAATAAGTACATAAATAGAAAAATACTGAAAGTAGCATATAGGAATATAATGTAGTTCACTAAATTTTCAGTAGTTTTCCATTGGAATTTGGTATCTTCAAAAATCATTCTTAAGATGTTTCATATCCTAATTTCCTCCTTCCTCTGCAATAGGTAGGTAACAAAAGAGAACACAGCTGCTCGTACTTAGGCAAAGATGGCAGCAGATACTGAGAGACTGAAATTACCCACAGGCCCACGTCTACCTGTGAGATGGGAAGAGGATAGAGGGGCAGTGGGCTTTCCCCTCTTGTTCTCATTCCTCCTGGATGTTTTGATTGCTTTCACTGATGCAGTGTGCTATCTGACACTCTTATAAGGAACAAGTAGGGTGTGTCACATTTGTTTAAGTCAATAAATTCCAAAGGAAAGTCTGAGGTTCCCCTGCCTGGCACTGCACTAGAGCAGAAGAGACAGCCATCAGTAAAATGACTTGAGACTTCCTCTTCTTCCTCCTCCCAGCCACTCTCTTTTTCAGGTTAAAAGTATGCCCGACCATCAGAAGAACATTCTTAGCAAATATTGCTCAGGTATCACAAGTTCAAGGGACCATGTTTCCTTTTTCCCTGTTCTGTGTTCTTGTTAGTAAAAACGAGTACACAGCAAAACTATATAAATGCATAACCAAAATATAAACATCAATGATTCATAATAGACCAGGTTATACCAGAGTGGTGAATTAAAAATCCTATTTTTATATTTACTTTTTATAACTTCATCCAAGACTAAGTCAAGACATTCCTCTGCATTTGTAGAGTTTTAGAGTCTCAGACTTTCATGGAGTCTCAATCTTTTTCCGAGATTCCAGAAAAAAAAAAAAAAAAAAAAAAAAAAAAAAACCAAAAGAAAAAAACAACTTGTATTTTAGTCTCCAGATTGGAGCATAGAAACATTTATTGTTAACGTCCACAGAATCAACTAGGCAGTGTTAATAGGGGTTTACAAAGACTGAAGGGTCAGTCACAGAGCCTGCATGGTTCTAGGTCCTCTCTATACCCACTGGAGTTGTATAGCTGGTGTTCTTGTGGGATTCCTAACAGTAGAAGTAGGGGGTATCTCTGACTCTTTTGCCTGCTCTTGGGAACCCATTTTTCTTCTGAAATGAAGTTTGTGCCTAGCCCTATGGGGACCTGTTATGTCATTTTTGGTGGTTTCCCTGAGAGGCCTGCTCTGATTTTAAGGAAAAGGAAACAGTGGGTCTTGGGGCGAGGAGAAGAGGCAGAGAGGCCTGAGAAGCGCTGAGGGAGGAAAAACTGTGATCACAATGTATTGTATAAAAGAAAGAAGAAGTTAAAATAAAATTTGTGTTGGAATGCAGTACTAAAAAAGTGCTGTTTCATTTTACACATATACCCTAATCAATTTTTAAAAAGTTTTTGACACATGATTTCTTTTCACTTAAGACATTTTTTACAAAAACCCAAGAGACAGGTATGAAATAGGTATATTAAGCAAATATTTATTCATAATAAATCACAAATAAATTTATCATAAAAATTCTTTGCTATTAAAGGTCAAAGAAAATTTTATACAAATGGGATGTATGAGATTGTTTATTTTTACATAAAAACTAAACCCTGGCTGAATACTTGACACTTTAGGTCAAAAATCATCTTAAATGCTTATTAGAACAGATCCAGAATTTCATATTATAATCATCAATGCTAAAAATGATACTTTGTATGAGTAACAAAACTGTTTAGGACCACTTCATTTTTTTTTTTTTTTTTAACCATGATCAAGTAGGCTTTAGCAAGGATGGAGGGATGAGTCAGTAAATAGAAATCCGTTAACGTATACACTATATAAAAAACCTCAAGAAAGCCATATGATCATCTCATTACATGCTGAAAAAGCCTTTGACAAACTACAATACCCCATTTTTTAAGTTCTTAATTTTTCATTTTTTATTAGATATTCTGTATTTGCATTTGAGATGTTATTCCTTTACCCTGCCCTGCTCCCATCCCCCTGTCCCCTCCAGTTGCATTTACAAATGGAACTCCCTTCTGGTCCACTTCTTCACCCCATTGCCTTGTCATTCCCCTGGACTGGTGCATTGGGACATCTTGCCCCCTCTGGAACAAAAGTCTCTTCTTACATTGATGCCAGACACTGCTGTCTTCAGCTACATACTCAACTGGAACATAGGTCTCTCAAAGTGCACACAGAGTTTGGGAGTTTCAGAGGGCTTTGTTGGTTGATAATGTTGTTATCTTCCCATGAGTTTGCAACCCATTTCAGCTTCTTAGGTCCTTTCCTTAGCAACCTCACTGGGAACTCAGAGCTCAGATCCATGGTTAGCTGCAAGCATGCCCAGCTGTATCTATATGACTCTAGCACAGTCCCTGAGGGGGCATCTCTGGTTCCTGCCAGTAAGTACTTTTTGGGCTCAGTTATAGTGCTTGGATTTGGTGACTACATATGTGGTAGATCTTGAGGTCAGGTAGCTTCTGAGTGATCTTTTCTTCAATTTCTGTTCTTCTATTTGACATTGCATTTTCTTTCATGAGAGTTTTCTTCTCTTTTCTAAGAAAGACTGGGACATCTCCATTTTGGCCTTCCTTCTTTTTGAGCTTCATAATGTCTGTGAATTGTTTCCTGGGTATTGGGTATTCAGAGCTTTCTGGGGCTAGTATCCACTTATCAGTGACTGCATGCCATGTGTATTCATTTGTGACTGGGTGGCCTCACTCTAGTTCCATTCATTTGCCTACGAGTTTCAGGAAGTAATTGTTTCCAATAGGTGAGTAGTGCTCCATTGTGTAAATGTACCATATTTTCTGTATCCATTCATCTGTTGATGGACATCAGGGTTCTTTCCAGATTCTGGTTATGATAAATAAGGCTGCTATAAACATGATGGAGCATGTGTCCTTGTTATATGTTGAAGCATCTTTAGGATATATGCCCAGGAGTTGAGTGGCTGGGTTTTCAGGTAGTACTATGTTCAATTTTCTGAGGAACTGCCAAATTGATTTCCAGAGTGGTTGTATCAGCGTACAACCCATGAACAGTGGAGGACATTCTTTCTCCACATCTTCTCAATTATCTGCTGTCACCTAAGGTTTTTTGTTTGTTTGTTTGTTTGTTTTGTTTTGTTTTGTTTTGTTTTTCTAAGAAGGACTGAGGCTTCCATGTTTTGGCCTCCCTTCCCCTTGGGTCTAGTATTTAATTATCAGTGACTGCATATTATGTCTGTTCTTTTGTGATTGGGTTACCTCACTCAGGATGATATTTTCTAGATACATTCATTTTCCTAGGAATTTCATAAAGTCATGATTTCTAGTAGCTGAGTAGTACTCCACTGTGTAAATATACCACAATTTTTGTGTACATTCATCTACTGAAGGACATCTGGGTTCTTTCCAGATTATGGATATTATGAATAAGGCTGCTATGAACATGGTGGAGCATGTGTCTTTATTGTATGTTGGAGCATTTTTGGGGTATATGCCCATAAGTTGGATAACTGGGTCTTCAGGTAGGTCTATATCCAATTTTCTGAGGAACCTCCAGACTGATTTCCAGAGTAGTTGTCCAGCTTACAACCCCAACCACAGTAGAGGAGTATTCCTCTTTCTCTGCATCCTCACCAGCATGTGCTGTCATCTGAGTTTTTGGTCTTAGCCATTATGAATGTTATGAGGTGGAATCTCAGGGTTGTTTTGATTTGCATTTTCCTGATAATTGGGGATGCTGAGAATTTAATTAGATGCATCTCAGCCATTCCATATTACTAAATTGAGAATTCTTTGTTTAGTTCTGTACCCCATTTTTAAAATTTTGTAAAATTTATTTTTTATTGAAAAACTTTATTTTAAAAGAAAAAGATAATTGTACAAATTTTTAAGCATTTTTGCATAAAAGAATATGAAGACATTTTTAAGGTTGTAATTAAGTATTTGTAGGCACATATACATACACATATGTATATATGTAACAATAATATAGGAAACGAGGTTATTAATTTGAGAGGATAGGAGAGAAACTGGGAGGGGCTGTAGGAAGGAAAGCGGGATGTGATACAGTTCTATTTCAATTTAAATATATATTCTCTTTTTTTTTCTTGAACTTTACACAGTCTTGAGTTGTTTCTGGGGTGTTCAGAGCTTTCTGGGGTGAGTATCCCATTATCAGTGACTGCATATTATGTCTGATCTTTTGTGACTGGGTTATCTCACTCAGGATGATATTCTCTAGATGCAGCCATTTTCTTAAGAATTTCGTTAAACCATTGTTTTTGATAGCTGTGTAGAACTCCATTGTGTAAATGTACCACAATTTTTGTATCCATTCATCTACTGAAGGAAATCTGGGTTCTTTCCAGCTTCTGCCTATTATAAAAAGAGCTGCAATGAACATTGTGGTGCATGTATCTTTGTTGTATATTGGAGCATCTCTGGGGTAAATGCCCAGAAGTGGAATAACTGGGTCTTCAGGTAGTACTATGTCCATTTTTTGAGGAACCACCAGACAGATTTCCAGAGTGGTTGTATCAGTTTACAGCCCAACCAGCAGAGGAGAAGTGTTCCTCTTTCTCCATAACCACTCCAGCATCTGCTGTCATCTGAGTTTTGGAACTTGGCCAATCTGACTGGTGTGAGGTGTAATCTCAGGGATGTTTGATTTGAATTTCCCTGATGGCTAAGGATGTTGAGCACTTCCCTAGATGTTTCACAGCTATTCGATATTTCTCAATTGAGAACATTTTATTTAGCTCTGTACCCCATTTTTTAATAGGGTTGTTTGATACTCTGGTGTCTTGCTTTTTGAATTCTTTGTATACCTTGGATATTAGGCCTCTATCTGATGTGGGGTGGGTAAAGATCTTTTCCCACTGTTTTCTGCTGTTTTGTTTTCTTGACAGTGTCTTTAGCATTATAGAAACTGCAATCTCATTAAGTCCCATTTGTCAATCTTTGAACTTAGAGCTCGAGCCATTGGTATTCTGTTCAGGAAATTTTCTCCTGTGCCTAAGAGTTCTACAGTTTTCTCTACTTTCTCATAAAATAGTTTCAGTGTGCCTGGTTTAATGTAGAGATCTTTGATCCACTTGCACTTGAGCTTTGTACAAGGAGATAAGAAAGGGTCTATTTTAATTCTTCTGCATGCTGAGTGCCAGTTGGACCAACACCATTTTTGAATAGGTTGTCCTTTTTTTATTGAATGTTTACAACTCCTTTGTAAAAATTAGGTGACCATATACATGAAGGCTCATTTCAGGATCTTCTGTTCTATTCCATAGATCCATGTTCCTATTTCGGTAAAAGTGCCATGCAGTTTTCAGCACAATTGCATTGTAATATAGCTTTAGGACAGGGATGGTGATTCCCGCAGATGTTTTCTTGTTATTGAGGTTGGATTTTGCTATTTTAGGTCTAATGTTATTCCAGATGAAATTGCGCATTGCTCTTTCCAACTCAATGAAGAATGGGGTTATAATTTTGATGGGGATTGCATTGAATCTATAGATTGCTTTTGGTAAGATGGCCATTTTTAAAATGTTGATTTTTCCAATCCATGAGCATGTGAGTTCTTTCCATTTTCTGAGATCTTCCTTGATTTCCTTCTTTAGATGTTTGAAGTTCTTGTCATACAGATTCTACACTTGGTTAGTTAGAGTCTCACCAAGGTATTTCATAGGTTTTGTGACTATTATGAAGGGTATCTTTTCTTAATTTCTTTCTCCACATGTTTGTCCTTTGAATATAGGAAGGCTACTGATTTGTTTGTGTTAATTTTTTATCCAGCCACTTTGCTGAACTTGTTTATCAGCTGTAGGAGTTCTCTGATGGAATTTGTGGTGTAACTTAAGTACACTATCATGTCATCTGCAAATAGTGATGTTTTTAATTCTTCCTTTTCTGTTTGTATCCCTTTGATTTCCTTTTGCTGTCTAATTGCTCCGGCCAGGATTCCAGAACTATGTTGAATAGATAGGGGGAGATTGGGCAGCCTTGTGGAGTTCCTGATTTCAGTGGGATTGCTTCAAGTTTCCCACCATTCAGTTTGATGTTGGCTATTGGTTTGTTGTATATTGCTTTTATTATTTTTATGTATGGGCCTTGGATTCCTGTTCTTTCCAAGACTTTTAACGTGAAAGGGTGTTGAATTTTGTCAAATGTTTTCTCAGCACCTACTGAGATGACCATGTGGTTTTTTTCTTTGAGTTAGTTTATATGGCAGATTACCTTGATGAATTTCAGTATGTTAAACCATCCCTGAATGCAGGGAGGAAGCCTACTTGATCATGTTGAATGATCTTTTTGATGTGTTCTTGGATTTGGTTTGCAAGGATTTTGTTGAGTATTTTTAGATCAGTGTCCATAAGTGAGATTGGTCTGAAGTTCTCTTTCCTTGTAGGGTCTTTGTGTGGTTTAGGAACTAGGGTTATTGTAGTCTCAAAAAATGAGTTAGGTAGTGTTCCATCGGATTCTACTTTGTGGAATAATTTGGAGAGTATTAGTATTATCTCGTCAATAAATGTCTGATAAAACTCGGCACTGAGCCCATCTGAACCTGGGCTGTTTTTGGTTGGGAGGCTTTTGTTGACTGCCTCTATTTCTTTAGGTGTTATGAGATTATTTAGATACTTTACCTGGTCCTGGTTTAACTTTAGTATCTTGTATCTGTCTAGGAATTCATCCATTTCCTCCAGATTTTCCAGCATTGTTGAGTATAGGCTTTTGTAGTAGGATCTGATTATTTCTTGAATTTCCTCAGTTTCAGTTTTTATGTTTCCACTTTTCTTTCTGATTTTGTTAATTTGGATACTCTCTCTTTGCCCTCAAGTTAGTCTGGCTAAGGGTTTATCAATCTTGCAAATTTTCTCAAATAATCAGCTCTCTTGGTTTTGTTGATTCTTTCAATTCTTCTTTTTCTTTCTATTTGGTCAATTTCTTCCCTAATTTGATTATTTCTTACTGTCTACTCCTCTTGGGTGTATCTGCTTCCTTTTGTTCTAGAGCTTTCAGCTGTGCTGTCAAGTTGCTGATGTATGCTCTCTCCAGTTTCTTTTAGGAAGAACTCAGTGCTATGAGTTTTCTTTTCAGTACTGTTTCATTGCCTCCCATTGGTTTGGATATGTTGTGTTTTTTTTTTTTTCATTGAATTCTAGAAAATCTTTAATTTCTTTTTTATTTCTTCTTTGACCCTGCTATCGTTCAATAGAGCATTGTTTAGTTTCCATGTGTATGTGGGCTTCTTGTTCTCTTTGTTGTTATGAAAGACCAGCCTTAGACCATGGTGATCTGAAAGGACGCATGGGAGTATTTCAATCTTCTTATATCTACTGATGCTCGTTTTGTGACCGATTATGTGGTCAGTTTTCAAGAAGGTGCAGTGAGGTGCTGAGAAGAAGGTGTATTCTTTTGTTTTAGGATGATATGTTCTGTAGATATCTATTAATTCCAGTTGGTTCATAACCTCTGCTAGTTTTACAGTGTCCTTGTTCAGTTTTTGTTTCCCTGGTCTGTACATTGGTGAACGTGTGGTATTGAGGTCTCCCACTATTACTGTGGGGGGTACAATGTATTTTTTGAGCTTTAGTAGGGTTTCTTTTATGAATATGGTTGCTTTTGCATTTGGAGCATATATTTTAAGGATTGAGAGTTCCTCCTTACAAATTTCCCCTGTAATGAGTAAAAAGTGTCCTTTCTTTTCTTTTTTGATAACATTTGGTTGAAAATCTACTTTATTCAATATTAGAATGACCACTCCAGCTTGCTTCTTGGGGCCATTTGCTTGGAAGGTTTTTTCCCAACCTTTTACTCTGAGACAGTGTCTGTCTTTTTCTCTGAGAGGAGTTTCCTGTATGCAGCAAAATGCTGAGTTTTGTTTATGTATCCAGTCTGATAGCCTATGACTTTTTATTTGGAAATTGAGTCTATTTATGTTAACAGATATCAAGGACTAGTGGTTGCTGTTTCCTGCAATTTTTGCTTTTGGCGGTTGGGTTGTGCCTGTATGTCTTTCTTCTTTTGGTTTTCTTGCTAAGGTATTTTCTTGGCTTTATTAGGATTTAGTTTCCCTGGTTGTACTGAGGTTTCCACCTATAATTCATTGTAGTGCTGGGTTTGTTATCAGATATTGTGTAAATTTTGTTTTGTCTTGGAATATCTTCATCTCTCCATCTATGGTGATTGATAGTTTTGCAGGGTACAGCATCTTTGGCTGGCACCTGTGCTCTCTTAGGGTCTGTATGTCTGTCCAGGCTCTTCTAGCTTTCATAGTCTGTATTGAGAGAAATCGGGTGTGATTCTGATTGGTCTGCCTTTATATGTTACCTGACCTTTTTCCCTTTCTTAGTACTCTTTCTTTGCTTTGGGCACTTGGTGTTTTGACTATTATGTGTCGGGAGGAATTTCTTTTCTGATCCAACCTATTTGGAGTTCTGAAGGTTTCTTTTATGCTTGTGGTCATCTCATTCTTAAGGGTAGGGAAGTTTTCTATGATTTTGTTGAAGATATTTACTGTGCATCTTAGTTGATATTCTTTGCCCTCTTCTATTCCTAATATCCTAGGTTTGGTCTTCTCATTGTGTCCTGGATCTCCTGGACATTTTGGGTTAGGAGCTTTTTGGTTTTCGCATCTTCTCTGACTGTTTTGTCTATGTTTTCAATGTTTTCTTCGGCCCCTGAGTTTCCCTCTTCCATCTCTTGTAGTCTGTTGGAAATGCTTGCATCTGTGACTCCTGATTTCTTTTTTAGGTTTTCTACCTCTAGGGTTGTCTTTTTTAGTGTTTTGTTTATTGTGTCCATTTCCATTTAAAATTCCTTCTTCCATTCCTTCATCTCTTTGGTTCTGTTTTTCTCTAATTTTTTTAGTTCTTTGAGTGTTCCTTTTTCCTCTTTAAAAGCTTCTAATTCTTTATGCTTTTCCTCCCGTTCTTGTTTAAGGATCTCTATCATCATCTTGAGGTATGATTTTGGGTCTGCATCTTATTTTTCTGGATAGTTTGACATTCTGCTGTTTGCTATGATTGGAGAGCTGGGTACTGGTGTTGCTAGGTTGTCTTGGTTTCCCTTGGGTACATTCTTTACCTTTCCTCTTGCCATCTTGTGTCCCTGGATCACCGCTGGCTCACCACTGTCTATACCCCATTTTTAAATAGGATTGTTTGATTCTCTGGAGTTTAGCTTCTTGAGTTCATTCGAGTATTTTTATCTTAGTCATTCTAACTGGTGTGAGGTGCCTAAAGCCTGAAGGCACACACAGTGTAGAATCTGCACACTGTGTACACAGCCTAGGCTGCAAGAAATTATGTAAAGAAATGGAGTTTTGGGAGAAAAAAAATTAACAAATTTAATTTTTGTTTTGTACATTGGAAACCTTTGCTTTGCCAAATATTTTAATGACCCACACACTCAATGACATGACACTGTACATAGTTGTGACCCTTAGTTTAAGAAGTGGGGTCTTAGTCCATAATTGTCTCATTGTACTTGTAAGTGTAGCAGAAAATGGCAAGGCCACTTCTGTACAAATGATGTGGCCAAGCAGGTACAAAAGCATCTCCTGCAGGAGGACCTAATTGAAGACTGCCTGAGAGACAGACCAAGGATCACTGGCAGAGACAATGCCAGCCAATCAGAATCTGCTGTTTAGAAGAGGCACTTTTTTTTGCGGACTGATGGGATGCAGAGGGAGGATATTAAAGGAGATTGCAGCAGTGTTCAGATGAGCATTTCTCACCTGATCTCAGAGTCTGTGTCCTTGACTCTGTTCCAGGAAGGGTCAAGGGCAGGTAGGGTCAGGCACTGCAGCAGGTAAGGATTCCCACTATACTCTGAGATAAAGAGATGAGCTTGCCCTTGGACAGAAGGAATGCTTTGTAGTTTCTCCTATTTGGATTAGTAGCTGGACCCTCAGAAAGAGAAGTTGGCTTTGTCTACAGTGGAAACCAGAGAATTTTATTCCTGGAAAGCATAATCTCCAACATATTCTTTTATTCAGAGTCTACACATCTATGCCCAGAGCAGATGGTGGGAACCTTATTCATCTTTACCTACAACAATGACCTCACTTTCAGCCATACTCAAAGTGAGTGGTTGTGCTAAAGGAGGCAGAAGCTTGGAGCTCCTTTTCTCATAGATGCCAAATCTCTTTGTCATATTACTGCTATAACATTTGGTAGTCAATCTATTTCATTCCCTCGTATCTTATATTCTACCCCATAATGGGGGTGACCCATAATCCCTTTCAAACTTACTATAAAAATAAAATGAATTGCAGATGACAGGTGCATATTCATAGTTCTGTATTGCTGTGTCATTTCTGTGTCTAATGAAGGAATAAGATGAAAAGAAAATCCTCGTGCTCTTAGACTTGAAAATAAAATTGAAATATTTTCAAACAGATCCTTTTAAGAAAGCAGGACATCAGTACTTATGATGTATTTTATTCAAATTTGCTTGTACTTATACTTTATTTGCATTGAGGAAATACTCTAGATAAAGAAGTCATTAAACATGCCACCACAGAGAAGGCAACCTTTTTTCCAAGAACCATCTCACCTTTTATTCTGTCCTTGCAGGAACTGTGAGCTTACACACAAAGTACTGGACGCTGTCATTTTTGGGGGGGAAATGTGAGAAGTATCTCACGAGAATTGAGAACACTTGTCATGGAGAACAGAGTGAAGCTTTTTACACCTTCCTTACATAAGGGAAATGAAAGCAACGCTGTAGGGAAATCACCGTGAGTACTAACATATGATAAACAGTTGGTGGTTGAAACTCTTTTCTTGTGTAGACCTGGAAAATATTTACAACAAATTTAGAAGCTTTTTCTTTCTTTGTCCTTACTACTGACCAAAATATATTAGGAAATATTAAAAAACATATTTTAGTACTATGGCATTTAAATTTAGACTCAGAATATAAGCAAGTAATACAGGAAATCCTTAAAGAATGCTTGCTTCAATGATGTTTCAGACCTTACTCTAGAACTAAAGGAGAATTTCTTCTAAGCAATAGCATCACTATTTTCATTATGAATTATGATTCCAGTCCTTTAAGTACCATAGATCAGCGATACACATACGAATTTACAAGAACTTCTTTGTCATTGGAAACAGACTTCAGCTTGATCAACCAGAGAATTGACCTAAGATTGATGCCAATGCATGGATTAAACTTTAGGGGTCCCTGGAGTTCTGAAGGGACCCAACAGAGACCTATCATGTAAAAGCACACCTCACAATGTCAGGCTGTGGCTCTTTGCATCTGCCCCCATCTGTCCCTGATGATGACACGACAAGGTGCCAATCTATGAATATAATAGAATGTCATTAGAAACCATTTTATTGATACATTTTTGGTGAGTTTGTTTGGTGTATTTGTTTTTTATTTTTTATTTATTTTGGGGGGAAGAGGTTAGCGGTACCCTATAACTCTGAGCTATCAAGTTACCAGTTTCTGGCTAAAGAGCATTTATTCAGCTAAATTTCCTGTATGCAGGGGTCTTACTATTAGGGGATGGAGACCCTTTGGTGGACTTGCAGGCTCAGCTGTTATTGTCAGTTAGGTAATTTCTACGGAGGGGTGTGTGCACATTTACCTAGACTGTTATCTCTGTGTCTATGGTTCTGACTGACTAACAATTGGTTAGGCCCTAGAAACTTCCCAGGAAGTGGCTTACTCACTGGCGGCCAGCAACTCTAGCTAGCTGTCCACGGGGTCCTGGATCTGGGGTCTCATTTCTAGAAAGTTAGGCCTAGTCTCCCAAACTGCCAGTGTGAAGCCTGTCATGGAGTCAGCCTGGCTCCGGATCACTCAGTCCTCTCAGATTCTTAGATAGAGATATTGTTTACATTAGACTTTATCTTGGAATATTTTATTCTCCATCTATGGCGGTTGAAAGTTTTACTGAAAACTAGGAGTGCACGGTCCTAATTTCTGCTTTAGTCCTGGGGAGGAACCTGAGGGAATTTTGTCTGGAGGAACAGAGAGAAGTTCTTCCAGCAGTCTGTCTGAGCTCCTCTGTAAATAAGGATGTTATTTCCTCAGATGAAATCGTGAGATTGTTGTGTGGTCTGATATCCCACACCCAAGGACAGCTGGAGCCATGTTGTTGCAGGTCTGCAGCTATTTTGTATTGTTGCTGGAACATGCCTGCCAGTCACTGACACAGAAAAGTGACTCGGCTCAAGGATTTGTTCACTACATACCCCGTATTGTCCCCTGTGTTTTGAATGTTCAGTATGAAGTTTACTAATCTTAAGAAATTTACACAGGACCTATCAAATCAAAGTTCAGTATGAATTGTTATGTCTAAAATACCCTGAGTCATAGCTGACCACTGTGCAACCCTACCAGCACATACCTATGAGCTCACTGTGGTTTTGCTACTAATAAGCCAAGGTTATTATTATAATACTTGTGCTCTGTTTTCACACTGTTCTGAAATTCCCCTGTTCACCACTCATCCACCAGCCCCTATTCCTTAATTATCTTAAAGGTTTACTGAGAATACATTGCCCAGTAAGCCAACTGCTCCCCACCTGGCTCTTTAAACTTTTAAACCTAGTTTTGCATGTAAAAAACCTACAGTGAGAACAAACTAGTACTGCAACTAGGTTTTTGCTTTTGGTGGTCCTGGAAATCCAGTATTACCATGTGTGTTCAGTAAACTATTCTTGCTTGAGACTGGTGAGTACATGTGGTTTGTATGGCCAATTACTGAAACCGCAACAGATATGACAGCTGTACCGAAGCTGTGAAAATACACGTCTTGGGCTGTGTCCAGAGCATTTTCTTCTCTGTTCTAACGGTCCCTAGGCCTAGAATCTTCTAGCCTCTATACAACCTAATCTTCCAAGATGACTGACTCAATCAGGTGTCGCTAGGCTTCTGACTGAATTCTTCTGTTTGGCTTCGTACTAACTTTGGCAATATGTTCTAATTTTTCTGGCTCCTTCTCATTCTCTGGCTCAGTCTGTCTTCACCTGTGTCTAGCTTGTTCTTTCTGTAAAACTGTCCTCATAAATCTGTCCTACCACATACACACACCTCAGCTACCCACCACTTTTTTCTCTCCTGCTCTTAAGTAGCTTCTCTTACTTGTGCTGTTCTTATGTGAGTTGGGCATACCCTATTTCTGACTCATTTGTCAAATCTTCCTCTGATTTGTCACTTTGTTTGCCCCTCAATTAGATATCTCTTCCAAATATGTCTGCTTCCTTCTACAAAGTAATCAATCTTACCCTCATTATTAGGGATTAAATGTATGTATTAGAATGTGCCTCTATTATAACCAGATCATACTGTAAGCCCATGTGTGTGTGTGTATTCTGGCTGGATCATATCTTTGTATGTGCACCCTTGACAGAGCAGCTATGCTGCTGGATTAAAATTCTTCTACATTCTCTTCATTTTAAACTAAGCTTTGAGCAGTATTTTTACTTTATTTTAATTCTTAAATATTTTTACTTGTTATTGCCTCAGTTAAGGTTTCTATTTCTGTGAAGAGACACCATGATCACAACAGTTCTAAAAGAAATCATTTAACTGTGGTTGGCTTACAGTTTAAAGGTATTGTGTTCATGGCAAAAAGAATGGCAGCATGCATGCAGACATTGTGCTTGACATGTACCTAAGAGTTTTACTATTAGATTAGCAGGAAGTTGGAGCTAGTTAGAGAATCTGAAATCTTTCGGCACTCTCTGCAGAACAGTATGGCTGATATACTTCGCCAAGGCCACACCCCCTAAAAGTGCCACTCTACGTGAGCCTACACTGAGCCCTTTACTGAAACCACCACAGTTAGCCTTGTGGATGTGGCTCTATTATTCTGTTGTCACTTTCTGTCCATTGGACAATGATGTCCTTTTGCTCTTAGTTACTTTTACCTTTTTGCCTGCCTCAACAAACACTTCATGATATTTTAAATTACATTATTGGTTATATTTTAAATACACATATGGTTTTATTTTTAATTTCCATTCTTACACTTTCTCTTTTGAGCTTTCTCATTATTGGGAAATCTTAAGTTTTCTTTTGCTTATCTTTTTTGATTCTTTCTTTTTGCCTCCCCCTCTTTATCATATTTCTGTTTTTCTCTCTACTTTCCCTTAGTTAAATTTGATTTTCTCTTCTCCTGTGTTTTCATTCATATCACACTAATTATCTTTTTATTCTTTTTTTATTTACTGGCTTTTAAATATCTTTATACAATGTATTTTGATTTTCCATCCCCAACTACTCTTAGGGTCTATCCACCTCCTTACTCACCTATGTTTATATTGTTTCTGTCTATATATCTCTATATAAAATACTGAAAAATCATATCACACAACACAAAAGACAAAGCATACTAACCGAAACCAAATATACAACAACAACAGCCACATGCCACAAAAGGCATGGACTCAACTTACTACAGTATTATCACCATTTTTATTGTGATTAAATTGGTGCTGAATTAGTTGTCTGAGATTAGCTTTAAATATACTACTTTTGCTTCAATGATTTGATATTCTTGATGTTATAGCAGATTGTTTATCCCTTGATGAGCAGTACTGAGAATTTAGGCTTTACATATGAGGTTTTCAATAAGATTTCCATGCAAACAAATGGGAAGAACTATCCAAACAAACTGATGTGCAAATTAGAACACAGTGAAGGAACATAACAAAGTACAACAGCATCAAAAGATCATAGTTCTTGGAATCTCAAAGGAGGTACAACTCTCACTGCATGTTTTAAAGTAGTTTTGGTAAACATAAGCTGAAACAGAATAAAAGTAAGCAAAAATACACAATTAAGGAGGTAGAGAAAACAGTCAGAAAATCATACATTGTATACAGAAGGAAATGTATACAACAAACAGCAAAATTGTTGAAGAAATAAAATTGGTATCTATTTTTTTCCAGAACAAGGTATTTTGCCTAGGTCTCATTTGTGTTAAATAACTCTGCCATCTGCAAGTCATGCCTCCAGTTCCTAAGAAATTGATATATTTTTTTAAGAGTAGAAATGTTGGAAAGGAAAAGGTCAATGAATAATATGCAAACACAGTGGAAAAACATTAGAAATAGATTCAGCCAAACAGAAGGAAAATATGTCAGTGACTTAGAATAAGGCCAATGAGATATTGTACCCCAGCACCAGTTAGGAGGAAAGGAGAGAATGGGAGAAGTTCCAGATACTTAAATATCTATGGGGTACACAAATTATATGAGAGAAACCCCAATGGCATAGGGAGTGTTTCAATGATGTTACAATATAAATTTTATATCAGAAGCATTTAGAACCTCTAATAGTCATCACCAGAGATGAATATCTCTTTGACATATTATACTTAAGATAACAATGTCCCAACTGAAGAAGCAATATTAAAAATTATAAAAGAAGAATGTCAACCTACACACAGAGGCAGAAACAACAGAATAACTTGAATTCTCACTATCACCTTGAAGTTGTGAAAGAATATATTTCAAGCTTTCAAGTTAAATAACTGCCAACCAAGATTGCTATATTCAGCAAAGCTATCTTTTAAAACTGGTGAAGTAAGGATATTTCAAGACAAGTACAAATTTTGGTAGTTCACATACTAGGGTTATAGAAGGAATACTACATACAGGGAAATAAATATAGTCTCCATGACAAGCACACAGAAATAAGTTTCACAGAAGGAGCAGATGAACAAAGTAGAGTGAAGAAGGAATACATCATGTCAAACACAATAAAACTAAAAAACCTAGGACTAATGGAAGATAAAGTCAAAAGCAATCAAACCACCAGAATAATGATGAACAAAATTATTAAAATTATTCAGCATTCATTTTGGGTATACTTTTAAATGTAAATGAACTTCCTTCACCAACAAAAAACTTGCAGACACCCTTACTGGGTTATAGAAAACAGGATCCCAATATCTGTTATAGATAAATAATGGGTTTCACTATTAATGTCACCAATAGAATCAAAGATGGAGAACAATCATCTGTCAAGAAAACAAAATGTAAAATTAAATCTGGCATAGCTCTTCTGATATCTTTCAAAATGTAATTCAAACACAAAGTATTATGTAAAGATTCCAATGATGTCAATATATATTTGTAAAGGAAATAATTCACCAAGAGACTATAACAATTATTGGTATATTTGCACTCGGTGTTATAACTCTAGATTCATAAAACAAAGGCCAATGGGCATGAATCCTGATATAATGATAGTACGTGATTTAAATATGCTCATCTTTTCATAGAATGTCTAAACCAAAACTCAAAAAATAGAAAACTCAAAGTTAAAATGTATCACACATCAAATAACTTTCTTAGTTATCTTTAGAGTACCCCACCCAGTAAACATAAAATACACATTTCTTTCAGCTGTACATGGTACTTTCTCTGAAATAATCTATGTCACAAATTAATCTTACCAATTATATAGGAATCAAAATAAGCTCCTTTATTGTATTAAATTATGGTACAATAATAATGTGAATCAGTATTAAAATAAAGGACATTAATATTGGATACTGGAGATCTAGTGGGTCACTGAAGTGTACGAAGACGAAGTAACATCCTCTAAAAAAAAATAAAAGTGAAAGGATAATTTATCACAAAGAATCTTTGCGATAGAGCTAAAGTAGTTATAGGAGGAATGTTTATAGCTGGAAAAGCTTATATTACAATCTGAAAGGATGGAAGGGAGGGGCACTTAGACTCTACATAGCAAAGGGACAAACATAGCAAACCACCAAGCTAGCAAAATGCCGTGTGAAGCTTCTTTTGTTGGGTATCTAAATTCTGTTCACAATGGGAAAAAATGCACATTATTTCTCATTGCTCCACAAAGACCACACTTCTTCATACTTAGTTTTTCAAACACCTTAATTTAGGAAGGGCCACAATCTAACTAAAACTGCAGAGGGCATGTCAAGGATCTGCTAAAGTGAAGAGGAGTTGGATGCACTCTGTATTTCAGAAGGGACAGATTCAGGTAGATTATTAACATGTTCATATAGAATATGCTGCCTGTAAGAAAAAAACACAGATTATTTGTAATTCTGGGTATGCCTTGTTTCATTTATCATAATGATTTTCAGTCCAATCCATTTTCCAGTAAACGTCTTTACTCACTATTGATTTTGCTACCTGGGGTCTTTTGTAGTTCCACATGAACTTTAGGATTGTTTTTCTAGTTCTGAGAAGAATGCCACTGGATTTTTTATATGAAATGTGTTTGAGCCCATACATTGCTTTCAGCCATACAGCAGCTTCGACAAACCTGATTTTTCCGATCTATAAGAATAGGAGTGCTCTCCTTGAGGCCACAGGGAACCCATTAGCCAACCGAACTTAGACATACTCGGATTTTGGAAATCCTAGTCTCCAGACTGTGAAAACTAAATTCCCATTGTTCACAAGTACCTACTCTAAGTGTGGATTCTGCCTTAGCATCAAAAATCAGACCCAATTATCTTTTCATCTAAGTTATGTTTTAATGCAATTCTTCCAAGCCATAGTCTTAGGTTTCTCCCAAGTAAAGATCCATATCTTTGCACTTATGCCAATGACATTTTAATGTGAACATTTTATTGAAGACAATAGTCCTTCTGAAATCATAAGTGCATGGTTTAATACATTTTATGTGAATGCATACATATTACTTCTTCTAAGATAAAAATTAAACACAATACTACACCTTGGACAAGGTTAATCACCATTCTGACTTTGAAAATCATAGCGTAGGTTTATTTCCTTCTATATTTTATGTAGATTCAATTAAAGTGCATTACCCATGTCTGCCTTTTGTATTCCAATATGGTGTTTCCAATACTGACTTACAGTGCCGCATAGGGCACTACCCTTGTTTTCATGAATATATAACTGTATAGTGTTTCAGCTTCCCATAATTTATTTTCACCTTCTCTGTTGGATGGACATTTTGCTGTTTCCAATTGCCATTGGTACCTTTAGCAGAATTATTTTATGCATCTTTTTGATCAGCAATATATTTGGAATATATGTGAAGTGATAGTTGCTGGGTCACAGAGTACAGTATTAGGTTTACTAGTTGATAACAAAAACATTCAAAATGTTATCT
This sequence comes from Micromys minutus, assembly GCF_963924665.1. Taxonomy (NCBI): domain Eukaryota; kingdom Metazoa; phylum Chordata; class Mammalia; order Rodentia; family Muridae; genus Micromys; species Micromys minutus. Next base: position 12,115,113 of record NC_137978.1, read on the forward strand.
TAATTTCCAAATGACTTTGGTGAAAACCTGGTGACTGAGATCATTTTCATGTTAAGCGTTCTGTTTAACCTCTTAGTATATGGCTATTGATCATTTGACATCTGTTTTTGTGAAACAGCTGTATTGTTTTGTATTGTATTCCTGCTTGATTTTCCATCTTTTATCATAAAGCTTTAAACTTTATGGAGCTTTTTATTTTTAAACATCTAAATTATATACCAGCAAAAGGCCAAGTACATTTGTAAAATGGGAAGTTTTATTATTTATGTAAAACCTTAGTTTCATACAGCATTTAGACTCTTACAGACTTCAAAATAGTTCTTTTTACTTTGTCAGGCAGTAAAATGTACAAATCTAAAAATGGTATACATATTGTTACATGTGGACCTTTTTCTAATTAGAGTAATGGGGATGATATGCTCCCATTTTATGAGTTCCCTAATGCTTTTTTGTTATGAGACACTGTATAAATACAGAAATTTTTAGTTAATTAGAAAATTGTTTTTCCACTCTTTTCTAAAACAATAATCTGCACCCATTTTTTACAGTCTACTTGTTATCTTCCTCCTGTCTGCCCTCAGACAGCTCCTCATCTCATTCCTCCTCCCCTAGCTCCAAGAGGATGTCCCCATTGTCCACCCCATCCCACCATACATCTTCCTCCCTTCCTCTGACCTTCCATGATGGGTTTCTTCTTCCTCCCAAGTTGAATTGAGACACCCTCACTTGGGTCCTTTGGAATGTTAGCCTTGAGTCCTGTGGGTTTTGTCCTAGTTTCCTGTAATTATTTGGCTAATATCCACTTATTGGTGAGTATAAACCAGACATGTCCGTTTGGGTTTGAGTTACCTCACACAGAATGATATTTTTTAGTTCCATCCATTTGTCTGCAAAACTCATGATGTCCTCATTTATAATAGTGGAATAGTATTCCACGTGGAGAAAGAGAAACACTTCTTCTTTGCTGGTAGATTTGCAAACTGGTAGAACAACTTTGGAAATCAGTCTGGAAGTTTCTCAGAAAATTTGGAAATAGAACTATGTAAAGACCCAGCTATGCCACTCTTGGGCATAAGTCTAAAAGATGCCACACTGTGCCTCAGGAGTATGTGCTCCACTATGTTCATAGCAGTCTTATTTGTGATAGCCAGAAGCTGGAAACAATATAGCTGTCCCACAAGGGAAGATTGGATCTAGAAAAGGTGGTTTATTTACACAATGGAATACTATTCAGATATTAGGAATGAAGACATCATGAATTTTTCATGCAAATGGATGTTTTTCCCAATCTACCCACATGTCTTAATAACATAATCTCATTTGGTCATATCTAAAAGTAGTTTCCATATGACAATTTCTGTACCTATAGCTTTACAATTAATACAATAAATTTTAGGAGTGTAATGTTTTATTATTATTATTTATTATAATAATAAGCTTTTATTATTATTTATTATTATATTTCATATGTAATCTAGCTGTCCAGAAGCTCAGAATGTATCAGCACATTGCTAACAAAATATTGTCAGAGCACTATTATTTTTTAATTCACTTCTTTCTGAAGCTTATTCTTTCTTATAAATGCTTATTCTATATTTTGATATAGGGAAATATATTGTCAACAATAAAAAAATTAAGAATCAACTTCAACAGAAGTCTAAGAGAAATTTTACTAGATTTTGAAAGAGAAAAACCTTAGGTCATGCAAACATCAGCTTGGAGGGAGACCGTGAAGGAGAAATGACATAAACCATGCTGTTTATGCTGGAGAAGTCATAAAGAGCAGAAAAGCCAAAAAATGGGTGGAGAGAAGTTTCAGTAGAGAAGCCTAAAGTGTCTATGAAAAAGCCCAAAATATTAAGAAAAGTTACTTAAATAATACAGAAAGAATGAAAGAACAAATTATAGTTTCATGAGTGACTCAACATTGGGGCAGTGTTTCAACCTACATGGTTGCAGAGCTATTTCATTAGTGGATAGATGCATGAGACTTTATAAAAAATAGTACAGACCAAATGCTCAGGCCATTTGCCACCAGGAACAACATAGATCCAGGAACAAAGGTCTGATAAGATTACCGTGCACTGTGAATAGCCGGGGCACAGAGAAGGCTTGGCCTAGCACACAGTACGTGGGGCCCTCCAGTTCGTCCGGGGGAGCAGGAACTCTGCCATAGGGACTTGGAGTCCACCTTGAAGGCCCTTGCATGCGGACCAAATGCTCAAGCCATTTGCCACCAGAGACAATGGAGATTCCAGAGACTCAGGCCTGGTAAGACAGCTCTGCAAGTGGCCAGAGCACAGAGATTTCTGGGCTGAGCTGGCAGAAAGTGTGACACCCCCCCCCCATTGGTTTAAGGGAGCTGGAACCCTGGAATAGGGACTTGTTATCTGCCCAGAAAGCCACTGCATGCAAACCAAACACTCAGGCCATTTGTCACTGGGAACAGCAGAGATCCAGGGACACAGGCCTGGTGAGACTGGGGTGCACTGTGAGTAGACGGGGCACAGAGAGGGCTAGGCCTAGCATGTGGTAGTTGCGCCCCTCTGGTTGGTCCAGGGGAGCAGGAACTATGGCATAGAGACTAGTGTTCACCCAGACGGTCCTTGCGTGCAGACAAAACGCTCAAGCCATTTGCCACCTGAAACAGGGAAGATCCAGGGACACAGGCCAGGTACACGGGAGAGATGAAAAACAATCACTGACAACAAGACCACTTATAATCACAGAAAACAAGATGGCAAGAGGAAAGCGAAAGAACTTACTCAAGGGAAACCAAGACAACCTGGCAACATCAGAACCCAGTTCAGCAAGCAGCAGAAGGACAAACACACCAGAAAAAAAAAGACTCAGACCTGAAATCATATCTCAAGATGATGACGGAGATCTTTGAGAAGAGCATGAATAATTCACTTAAACAAGAACAGGAGAAAAACCATAAATAAATAGAAGCTTTTGAAGAGGAAACATGAAAAACACTCAAAGAAATCAAAGAACTAGAGGAAAACAGAACCAGAGAGATGAAGGAATGGAAGAAGGAATTGAAAACGGAAATGGAAACAATAAAGAAAACAATAAAGGAGACAACCCTAGAGGTAGAAAACCTAAAAAAGAAATCAGGAGTCACAGATACAAGCATCTCCAACAGACTACAAGAGATGAAAGAGAGAATCTCAGGGACCGAAAATAACATAGAAAACATACACAAAACAGTCACTGATAATTGGATACGAAACCCAGAAAGCTCAGAACATCCCAGAAACAACTCAGAGTATACGAACTTCAAGAAAAAAACAAAGGCCAAAAGAAAGAAAGAAAGAAAGAAAGAAGGAAGGAAGGAAGGAAGGAGGAAGGAAGGAAGGAAGAAAGGAAAGAAAGAAAAAAAGAAAGAAAATAAAAAAACTATTATGCTTAATCTTTACACACCAAAAAAAAAAACTTTGACTAATTGCAGATTACATCTTATTTTACATGTACTTTATGCTCATTGTAACTAGTAAGATTTTAATGTACACTATCAAAACTTTAAAAAAATAAAGTACTGACAAAAATGTATTTGTATACTTTCATGCAAAAATGCTTAAAATCTGTACATTTAACTTTGTTTTTTTAAAATAAAGTTGTTCAATAAAAAAAAGTCAGAAAAGACGCAAAAAATAAAAAGCTCCTAACCCAAAATATCCAGGAGATCCAGGACACAATGAGAACACAAAACCTAAGGACCATAGGAAAGGAAGAGGGCAAAGAATATCAGCTGAGAGACACAGTAAATATCTTCAATAAAATCGTAGAAGAAAACTTCCCTACAAATAAAAATGAGATAGCCATGAGCAAAAAAGGCCTACAGAACTCCAAATAGAGTGGACGAGAATTGAAATTCTTCCTGACACATAATAGTCAAAATGCCAAGTGCCCAAAGCAAAGAAAAAATACTAAAAGCCAATAAGCATTAAGAGAAAAAGGTCATACAACATATAAAGGAATACCAATCAGAATAACACCCGACTACTCAACAGAGATCATGGAAGCTAGAAGAACCTGGACAGACGTAAGGCAGAACCTAAGAGAACAAAAGTGTCATGCCAGGCTGCTATACCCAGAAAAGCTTTCAATCACCATAGATGAAGAGGTCAAAATATCCCAGGACAAAACTAAATTTACACAATATCTGATTACAATCCAGCACTACTACGATTTATAGGTAGAAAACGAATACAAGGAGGGAAACTACATCCTAGTTAAAAAAAAAAAAAAAACCTAAGCAAAAAAACAAAAGAAGAAAGACACGCAGGCACAATTTTTCCTCTAAAAGCAAAAATAGCAGGAAACAACAACCACTATTCCTTGATATCTATTAACATAAATGGACTCAATTCCCCCAATAAAAAGACATAGGCTATCAGACTGGATACATAAAGAAAACCCAGCAATTTGTTGCATACAAGAAACTCATCTCAGAGACAAAGACAGACACTATCTCAGAGTAAAGGGTGGAAAAACACCTTCCAAGCAAATGGCCCCAAGAATCAAGCAGGAGTGGCCATTCTAATATCGAGTAAAGTAGATTTTCAACCAAAAGTTATCAAAAAAGATAAGGAAGGACATTTTTTCTTCATTTTTCAGGAGGAACTCTCAATCTTTAACATATATACTCCAAATGCAAAAGCACTGATATTCATAAAAGAAACCCTACTAAAGCTCAAACCATACATTGAGCCCCACACAATAATAGTGGGAGACCTCAATACCCCACTTTCACCAAACAGATCAGGGGAACAAAAACTGAACAAGGATACTGTAAAACTAGCAGAGGTTATAAACCAACTGGAATTAATAGATATCTACAGAACATATCATCCTAAAAGAAAAAGAATACATTTTCTTCTCAGCACCTCATGGCACATTCTCAAAAATTGACCACATAATTGGTCAGAAAACGAGCCTCAATAGATAAAAGAAGATGGAAATACTCCCATGCATCCTTTCAGATCACCATGGTCTTAGGCTGGTCTTTAATAACAACAAAGACAACAAAAAGCACACATACACATTGAAACTAAACAATGCTTTGTTAAACAATAGCAGGGTCAAAGAAGAAATAAAGAAAGAAATCAAGAATTTTCCAGAATTCAGTGAAAACAGAAACACAACATACCCAAACCTATGGGATGCAATGAAAGCAGTACTGAGAGGAAAACTCATAGCTATTAATACTTCCAAAAAGAAACTGGAGAGAGCATACATCAGCAACTTGACAGCACAGCTGAAAGCTCTAGAACAAAAGGAAACAGATATACCCAAGAGAAGTAGACAGCAAGAAATAATCAAACTTAGGGCAGAAATTGACCAAATAGAACAAAAAGAACAATTGAAAGAATCAACAAAACCAAGAATGAGAAAATCAAGAAGATTGATTGTATTTGAATACTTTTATGCAAAAATGCTTAAAAATCTGTACATTTATCTTTGTTTTTTAAAATAAAGTTAAAAAAATGACCATTCTAAAAAAAAAAAAACACAAATTGGAAAGGAAGAAGTAATAATATCACTGTTTGCAGATGACATGATAATGTACTTAAGCAACCCCACAAATTCCACCAGAGAACTCCTACAGCTGATAAACAAGTTCAGCAAAGTGGCTGGATATAAAATTAACTCAAACAAATCAGGAGCCTTCCTATATTCAAAGGACAAACATGTGGAGAAAGAAATTAGGGAAAAGGTACCCTTTACAATCATCACAAAAACTATGAAATATCTTGGTGTGACTCTAACTAAGCAAATGAAGGACCTGTATGACAAGAACTTCAAACCTCTAAAGAAGAAAATCGAGAAAGATCTCAGAAAATGGAAAGATCTCCCATGCTCATGGATTGGAAGGATCATCATTTTAAAAATGGCCATCTTACCAAAAGCAATCTACAGATTCAATGCAATCCCCATCACAAATCCAACCCAGTTCTTCATTGAGTTGGAAAGAGCAATGTGCAATTTCTTCTGGAATAACAAAAGACCTAGAATAGTGAAATACATTCTCCACAACAAGAAAACATCTGCGGGAATCCCTGATCTCAAGCTATATTACAAGGCAATTGTGCTGAAAACTGCATGGTACTAGTACCGAAATAGGCACGTTGATCAATGGAATAGAATAGAAGATCCAAAAATGAGCTCTCACATATATGATATCCTGATTTTTGACAAAGGAGCTGTAAACATTCAATGGAAAAAGGACAGCTTATTCAACAAATGGTGTTGGTCCAACTGACACTGAGCATGCAGAAAAATGAAAATAGACCCTTTCTTATCTCCTTGTACAAAGCTCAAGTGTAAGTGGATCATAGATCTCCACATTAAACCAGATACACTGAAACTATTATAAGAGAAAGTAGGGAAAGCCTTAGAACACATAGGCACAGGAGAAAATTTCCTGAACAGAACTCCAATGGCTGAAACCCTAAGTTCAAAGATTGACAAATGGGACTTCATGAGATTTCAAAGTTTCTGTAAGGCTAAAGACACTGTCAAAAAAACAAAATGGCAGCCAACAGAATGGGAAAAGATCTTTACCAACCCCATATCAGATGGAAGCCTAATATCCAAGGTATACAAAAAACTCATAAAGGTAGGGAAAACCTTAGAACACAAAAGCACAGGGGAAAATTTTTTGAACAGAACACCAATGGCTTGTGTTCCAAGGTCAAAGATTGACACTGTCAAGAAAACGAGACTGCTGCCAACAGATTGGGAAAAGATCTTTACCAACTCCACATCTGATAGAGCCCTAATATTCAAGGTATACAAAATACTCAAGAAGTTAGACAACAAAGAATCAAACAATCCTATTAAATAATGGGGTACAGAGCTAAACTAAAAGTTCTCAATTGAATAATATCAAATTGCTGAGAAGCATCTAAGGAAGTGCTTGACATCCTTAGATATCAGTGAAATGCAAATCAAAATAACCCTGAGATTCCACCTCAAGCCAGTCAGAATAGCTAAGATCAACAATTCAGATGATAGCAGATGCCGGCAAGGATGCAGAGAAAAAAGAACACTCTTCCACTGTTGGTGGGGTTGTAAATGGGTACATCCACTCTGGAAATCAGTCTGGTGATTCCTCAGAAAATTGAACATAGTACTACCTGAAGACACTCTTATCCTACTTCTGACTATATACACCAGAGATGCTCCAACATACAACAAAGACCCATGCTCCACAATGTTCATAGCAGCCCTACTTATAATAGCCAGAAGCTGGAAAGATCCCTGATGTCCTTCAGTAAATGAATGGATACAAAATTGTGGTATATTTGCACGGTGTAGTACTACTTAGCTCTCTGAAACAATGACTTTATAAAATTCCTAATAAAATGGCTGCATCTAGAGAATATCATCCTGAATGAGATAGTTCATTTACAAAAGGAAAGATATAATATGTAGTCACTGATAATTGGATACTAACCCCAGAAAGTTCTGAACACGAAAGAACCAACTCACAGACTATATGAAGCTCAAGAAAAACAAAGGCCAAAAAAAAAAAAAAAAAAAAAAAAAAAAAAAAAACAGATTCCATACTTGCCTGTTATGAGTTATGTGAATTGAGCAAGTTACTCAACCTGACACAGTCATGTCAAATATAAAAACAGGGACAGGAGGGGTTGATCTCATGGAATTGAGAGCATTATGTAACTGGTGGATAGATGGTGTCCAATAAATTGTAATTTGCTTGCCTTAAAAAAAAAGAATCGTACAGTCTCCCAAGGATTAGTTATTCTGCCTATTACTTATTTATTGATTATTTAATTTAATTACATTTCAAATATTGTAGTCTTTCCACCCACCCCTCTCTCTCCTCCTCCTCAAATTGTTTCTATGAAGTTGCTTCCTCTCCCCAACACCCTCTTTACCTCAGTGCCTTGGCTGATGCTGATGTTGTCCTTCCCATGAGGGTGCATTCTCTTACATGCTGACTGCCAGGTGAAACAGCATCATTTGTTGAAAAGACTGTCTTTTTTCCATTGAATGTTTTTAGCTCCTTTGTCAAAGATCAGTGACAGACGTGTGGGTTCATTACTGGGTCCTCAGTTCTGTTCCATTGGTCTACCTGCTTGTCTCTGTACCAATACCATGTAGTTTTTATCATAATTGATCTGTAATATAGCTTGAGGTCAGGGATGGTGATTCCCCGAAGGTTTTTTTTTTTTTTTTGTTTGTTTGTTTTTTTTTTAATTGCTGAGATTGGTTTCTGCTATCCTTGGTTTTTTATTATTCCAAACAAAGATGCTATAAAGAAAGAGAATTTTAGACCAATTTCCCTCAAGAACATTGATGCAAAAATACTCAATAAAATTCTTGCAAACCAAATCCAAGGACATATCAAAGCAATCATTCACCATAATCAGGTGGGCTTCATCCCAGGAATGCAAGGATGGTTCAATACATGGAAATCCATCAGTATCATCCACTATATAAACAAATTCAGAGAAAAAAATCACATGATTATCTCTGTAGATGCTGAGAAAGCATTTGACAAAATTCAATACTCCTTCATGTTAAAAGTCTTGGAAAAGTCAGGTATTCAAGGCACATACTTAAACATAGTAAAAGCAATGTACGGAAAACCAGTAGCCAGCATCAAAGTAAATGGTGAGAAACATTAAGCAATCCCACTAAAGTCGGGGACTAGATAAAGCTGTCCACTCTCTCCCTGCCTATTCAATATAGTACTTGAAGTAGTAGCCAGAGCAATAAGACAACAAAAAGAGGTTAAAGGCATACAAATTGGAAAGGAAGAAGTCAAAATAATAATCTGCAAACCAAGAATATAGAATTCTCTCTTTTGTCTTATACAGTCAGTTGTGTGACTGAGTTTTCATCTTGAAGCTGTCTCCAAAAAAAGGATGAAAGGAACCAAAACAAAGGCCCTAGCTGGATAGAATCTGTGATTGCTATTAATTCTCTTCTCACACAAATCATGATACACAAACCCTTTCTAAAAGGTCACAAAGCACTTCTTAACTGCATAGGTCAAACTGTCCTAGATATCAAAAGTATGCTTTAAATAGAGTATGAATCATTGTGGATGGGTGGGTTGTATCTGCAAGTATTTGACTGTTTTGGTAATTCACACCTGAATGTTTTCCAACTCAGTACCATAAATGCTGCCCACACATTGAAATGTCTTACAGTTGTGTTCATATTTAAAGAAATTAGGCAAAATGTCTCTCTCAGTGAGAGTCCTTCCTTCTATATATAACATTCATTTGGCTGTCAAAACAGAAAAAGGCAGTCTCACAAATGTCTAAATATCACAGTGTTCGTGTAGGCTCATTGTCTAGCTTGTCTGACATTTGCATTTTACATGTTTATTATACCTATTGTTTATATATAGACTTCTCATCTTAATTTTAAATGATGTATACATTATTTTGGAGTTAGAAAAGTCAAATATTTATGCAGTGAAGATAAATTAGTTGTTATTAGTAAAGTGGAGTTTGCATATTTAAGAGAAAGAGAAATATATTAAGACACTTTGCAGTATTTGACTTCAGGCTTTAGTAAGATGGGTTAATAATTAAAATATTGAAATATTTCTTTTTCTTTAAATCATTGTTTCAAGGCCAAAAGGATGTGTTGTTGTTTGCTAAAAATAAAATTAAATCAAATACTGTGTCTTAAATCTAAAAACTTTGCTTGAAATAGAATTGGTTCTTGAAAGATATGCAAGAATTTTCACAGTGCTTACCTTGTATTCAGATTCTGCACACAGACAAATGCTGAAGAATGTTGGATCACCAGTACCTCTTTGTCTTTTTATACTCCCTTATTTCCCAGGTTCTACAATGTAATTATTTGTTTCTTGAAGGAAACTAAACATTAAATGTTTTGAAATAAATATATGACGCCGTTGTAATTTTGTGATACTTGGATGTGAAGTGGTATTTCCTGAGTATTTGCTTTGTCCAGGGAAATACACCCTTCCTTCCTGATTCATTCCTCCCTCCTCTCTTTCTTCTCTGCTTCCTCATACCTCCCTTTCCCTCTTGTTTCTTTATTACCTCTCTTTTTATATAAATACTACTTTTATACTTCACAATTTTTATACATTTATAAAACGCATATCGACCACGTCCATTTACCACAACCTCCTTCTAATTCCCTAGTGTCCTCCATCCTTTCTTCCTTCTAACTTCATGTCCTAACTATTTATTGTTAACAATAACCCTCTGAATCAAATCAGTGCTATCCAAATGCATAGTGGGGAGTTGTCAGCCATCAGTTGCCAATTGATTCCTCCAACAGGGGTTGTTCCCCCTCTACTATTTATGATGGAATTTTGACCGTCTTGATCTTAGGCATGAAATCAAAGTTCTGTGAGATGATGCCTACTTCAGCTATAGCATGTTAAGATGCCATCATTTTACAGCTCTGTCCCTGTGAGCCAGCTCTTACATTCTCTCCAATCCCTTTTTCCCAAGGTTCCTTAAGTCTTACAATGTGAACGATTGGTATATATGTCTCATTTATAACAGAGTACTCATTCAGAGCTATTTATACTTTATAATTTGAACAGTTATGAGTCTTTGCAAAAAGGGTCTCTGACCCAAGTTGAGAAGATCATGAATAGATAAGTATAAACATGATTATTTAGGATGCAGTTTGAAAACATGTACTATACTAAAACAACATAGAAATAGGTTCTTCCTTAGAGTCTATGATCTCCCAAGCCATGTGGTGTTGACTGGGTTTATAATAGCAGATACAAAATTCCTCTTTCAGAGCCAGCGTCCCAAGGAATCAAAAAGAAAATGGTTTATTCTTATAACTTTTATGCTACTGCTGCACCAATGGGAACATCTTACTAGCAGGTTAGTATTGAAGCTCATATGGTCCAGTCCTGGGTAAGAAATTTGATGTCTTTTCTCTGCAGACAACACACACAACACATTCTAGCATCAAGTCAGCTAGTCGAAGTCAATTTACCCATGATTTTATCCAGAGTGAATGGGTCTTAGTATATAGGGTCTTACCATAAAGTTCCAGTGGATAGACAAAGTAATAGCAATAGCCTGTGCTGTCATTAGTGCCAAACAGGAACTTTCACCATGATATCCTGTGCCTGGAACTAAAATTGTCCTTTAAAACCCCATGTCTTTTGGGAGGAGTATTGCTCAAACACACAGGGTACTTATGTTCAAACTCTGTGTGTGTGTGTGTGTGTGAGAGAGAGAGAGAGAGAGAGAGAGAGAGAGAGAGAGAGAGAGAGAGAGAGAGAGAGAGAGAGAGTGAGAGAGAGAGCATACGGGTGCTTAGTAAGTATAGAGACTAGTCAATTTCCTTGAGGCTTCCTTATATGTTATTATTTTTGGCTATCAAGCCTCTACTCACCCCCTTATTTTTCTATTTCTACTTAAATCTTTAATTTTTCCCTCTCCTACCCTAACATTCATTTTATTTGTATGTGGTTGTTCACTGTAATTGAATTTTTCCCTTAGGTTGGAAGGTTGCAGTCTTTATATGTCCTTCCTTTTGCTTACATCTTTCGCCAGCATCTCATTTATTTATTCCCACCCTTGGCTGGGCTTGAATCTTTCTGCTTCCAGAAACCACCCCTCTACTTTTATTTTACTTGTATTTTATTATCCCTCTCCTCTTAAATTGTACATCATAATAGCCTAGTTCTGATTTCCCGGCTTCTATGTATATCCAGATTAAACATCCAACAATTTGAAGATTTATATATGAAAAAGAACATGGGGCATTTGTCTTTATGGTTCTGGTGACATCACTTAAAATATTTTCTAGTTCCTTCAATTTAGCTGTAAATCTCATGGTTTTATTTTTCTTTATAGGAAAGGAATATTCCATTGTTTATACAAAATACATTTTTATTCATTCACCAGCACATAGGACATCTGGTTTATTGCATCTTTTTGCAATTGTGGATCAGACATCAGAGAATGTGGTTGTGCAAGTATCTGTGTAGTAGATAAAGAGTCCTTTGGATCAGTGACCAAGGGTGATGTAATGGACACATGGTTGCTGATTTTAGTATCTTAAGTAGCCTTGAGATTGATGTTTATAGCAGCTTTGTAGATTCACTCTTTCACTAATGTATGTTAATTTTCTTCTTTCCTAGAATTTTCATCATTTTTAATCCTGATATTGACCATTCTGACAGGAAGAATTAAAGTGGTTTTACTTGCATTTTCCTGATAGCAAGTGACACTGAACACCAATACAAAGTTGCAGCACAAAGTTGTAAAGGAGAGAGAAAGAGAGAGAGAGAGAGAGAGAGAGAGAGAGAGAGAGAGAGAGAGAGATGTAGAGATTATTAAAAGCATTTTAGCGTAAATATATATAAATATATTTTTGTCAGTACTTTATTTTTTAAAGGTTTGATAGTATGCACTGGAATCTTACTATTTACAAAGATCATAAAGTATATGTAAAACAAAATGTAACATGGATATAGTCAAAGTTTTTTTGGAGTGTAAAGATTAAATATAATAATTTTTAATTACCAAAATTTGCCACAAGGCTATCTTCTTAGCTCTTGTGTTATTAATGATTTAAGGTCTAGGTGTACCCCACTCTGAGAGGGTGCTATACACTTGTTTTTTTTTTTTTCTAAGAAGGACTTTAGTTGCTTCTTAGCCATTCTATATTCTTCAGTTGAGATTTCTTTGTTTATCTCTGTCCTTCATTTTTAATAGGGTTATTTGATTCTCTGGAGTATTGATTCTTGAGTTATTTGCATATATTTGATATTAACCCTCTATTGGATATATGACTAGTAAAGATCTTTTCCAAATTTGTCAGTTGCTGTTTTGTCCTATTGAGGAGGTCTGTTCCCTTGGAGAAGCTTTGCAATTTTATGAAGTCTCACTTGTTGTGTCTTGATTTTAGAGCATAAACTTTTGGTGCTCTGTTCAGGTAATTATCCCCTGTGCCTATGTGTTCAAGAATCTTCCCCCACTTTCTCTACTTTTAGTTTCAGTGTATCCAGCTTTATATAGATGTCCTTAGTCCATTTGGACTTAAGTGTTGTACAGGTGACAAGAATTAACCAGTTTGCATTCTTCTACATGCTGACCTCCAGGTGAACCAGAACCATTTGTTGAAAATGCTATCTTTTTTCCACTAGATGGTTTTATCTCCTTTTTCAAAGATCAAGTGACCATAGGTGTATGGGTTTATTTCTGTGTCTTCAATTCTATCCCATTGATCTACCTGCCTGTCTCTGTAACAATACCATACAGTTTTGTTTTGTTTTGTTTTTAATCACAATTGCTCTGTAATACACCTTGAGGTTTGGGATGGTGATTCCCTAGCAGTTCTTTTATTGTTAAGAATAGTTTTTGCTATCCTGGGTTTTTTTCTGGAGTAACTGGGCTTCCCTGGAACCACAAAGCCAGCCAGTTGCACAGGTCCCTTCCAGCCTGAACTTGTGCCCTGAGCAGACCATGTGCACTGGTTCTACACCCATCCCCACAAAACCAAGAGAAAGCCCATCAACTGGTTGCTCTAACAATCCCAGGATCACAAGATCACAGTATCACAGAGGAATCTGGACTTCCAGGAGATAGGATACACCCAGGGGCATTGGAGCTCCGATATACTTAAGGTTACAGTTGAAGCCACAAAATCTTCCCCAACACTCAGCATAATTGGGACCCCACAGGAACAAGAAAAACATAAACCCCTGCCTAACCAGAGGCACAGGTTTCTTCCAGTTTGGATTTGTACCCAGAGGAAACTTAGGGCTCTGCCCATAACCCCACTCATGCAACATCCATAAAAAGCTTGATTCCCAGGATCACTGACACAACAGGACCTCTAGGCAGCTTGACTCCCAATAGCTTTCAACCACTCAGGATCGTAGGATCCCAGGATCCCAGAATCACAGGATCACAGAGACACCTGGATTCGGAGGAGTTCTAACACGATCAGGATCACAAGAAGGATAGGTTCCAGTCAGACACTGAGAATCACAATGCCAGCCCTGGTTACTATGCACAGCAAATGTTGCAATTACCAAAGATAGAGAAATTAAGATATTCAGTGACAAAAATAAATTTACGCAATATCTTTCCATGAATTTAACCCAAAAAAAAGATAAAATATGGAAATCTCCAACACTAGGGAAACTACACCATAGAAAAAGCAAGAAAGTAATATTCTTGCAACAATCCCTTGAAAGAAGATAGCCAAACTAAAATAATTCCACCTTTAACAACAAAAATAACAGGAAAAAGCAATCACTTGTCTTTAGTATTTCTTAACATCAATGGACTCAATTCCCCAATATAAAAAAAGAAAAACAAAACAAAAAAAAAAAAAAAAAAAAAAAAAAACATAGAACAACAGACTGGGTATGTAAACAGGACCCAGCATTTTGCTGCATACAGGAAACACACTTCATTGACAAAGACAGACAGTATCCCAGAATTAAAGGATAGAAAAAATTGTTCCCAGGAAATGGTCCCAAGAAACAAGCTGGAGTATACATTCTTATAACGAATAAAACGGACTTTCAACCAAAATATATCAAGAAAAATAAGGAAGGACACTTTATAGTCTTCAAAGGAAAAATCTACCAAGATGAACTCCCAATTCTGACTATCTATGTTGCAAATGCAAGGGCACCCACATTCATAAAAGAAACTTTACCAGAGCTCAGCATACATTGGAACACATGCTATAATACTGGGAGACTTGAACAGCTTATTTTCATTAATGGACAGATCATGGAAACGGAACCTGAACAAAGACCCATTGAAACTAACAGAAGTTAGGAACCAAATGGATTTGATAGATATCTATAGGACATTTCATCCTAAAACAAAAGAATATGCCTTCTCAGCACCTCATGGTACCTTCTCCAAAATTAACCATATAATCTGTCACAAAACAGGCCTCACAGATAAAAGAAGATTGAAATACTCCTATGCATCCTATCAGATCACCCTGGACTAAGGCTGGTCTTCAATAAAAAAAGAAACAACAAAATGCCCACATACACATGGAAGCTGAATAGTGCTCTACTCAGTGATTACTTGGACAAGTAAGCAATTAAGAAAGAAATTAAAGACTTTTTAGAATTTAATAAAAATGAAGGCACAATATAGCCAAACTTATGGGACAAAATAAAACAGTGCTTATGGTTAAATTCATAGCTATGAGCACCTCCATTTGCCTTCACAAAGGGGTGCTCCCTCCTGATCCCCTTCTCCACCCCATTGCCTTGACATTCCTCTACATTGGGAACACATAATCTCTAGAACAAAAGCCTCTTCTTACATTGATGCCAGACACTGCTATCTTCAGCTACATATGCATCTGGATCAATGGTGTTTTACTCCAAAGAGTTTTGGAGAGTTTGGTTGGTTGATAATGTTGTTATCTTCCCATGAGGTTGCAACTCCTTTCAGCTCCTTATTCTTTCTTTAGCAACCTCTTTGGGATCCCCGCGTTCAGACTGATGGTTAGCTGCAAGCATGCTTGCCTATATCTATGTGACTCTAACATAGTTCCCGAGTGGGAATGTCTGTCTGGTTCCTGCCTGTAAGTACTTTTTGGGTTCAGCTATAGTGCTTGGATTTGGTGACTGCATATGTGGTAGATCCCAAGGTGAGGCAGCTAATGGGTGCTCTTTTCTTCAATCCCTGTTCCTCTATTTGACATTGCATTTCATCTCATGAGAGTTTTCTTCTCTTTGCTAAGAAGGACTGAGGCATCCCCATTTTTGCCTTCCTTCTCTTTGAGCTTCATAATGTCTGTGAATTGTTTCTTGAATATTTAGAGTTTTATGGAGCTACTATCTGCGTATCAGTGATTACATAACATGTATGTTCATTTGTGACTGGGTTACTTCACTCAAGATGATAGTCTCTAGTTCAATCCATTTGCCTACGAATTTCATAAAGTCATTGTTTCTAATAGCTGAGTAGTAAATATACCACACTTTCTGTATCCATTCATCTGTTAATGGAAATCTGGGTTCTTTCCAGCTTCTGGCTATTATAAATAAGGCTGCTATAAACATGGTGGAACATGTGTCCTTGTTATATGTTGGAGCGTCTTTGGGGTATATGCCCAGGAGTGGAATATTGTGATTTTCAATACTATGTCCAATTTTCTGAGGAACCACCAGACTGATTTCCAGAGTGGTTGTATCAGTTTACAACCCCACCAACAGAAGAGTTTTTCTCTTTCTCCACATCCTTGCCAGCATGTGCTGTCACCTGAGTTTTTATCTTAGCCATTCTAAGTGGTTTGAGGTGGAATCTCAGGGTTGTTTTGATTTGCATTTCACTGATGATGAGAGATGCTGAGCATTTCTTTTGGTGCTTCTCAGCCATTCAATGTTCCTCAGTTGAGAATTCTTTGTTTAGCCCTGTACCCCATTTTTAATAGGATTATTTGATTCTCTATAGTCTATCTTTCTGAGTTCTTTGTATATATTGGATACTAGTCCTCTATCAGATGTAGAATTGGTAAAGATCCTTTCCCAATCTGTAGGCTGACGTTTTGTCTTCTTAACAGTGTCCTTACCCTTACAGAAGCTTTGCAACTTCATGGGGTCCCATTTTTCGATTCTTAATCTTAGAGCATAAGCCATTGGTGTTCTCTTCAGGAATTTTCCCCTGTGTCTATGTGTTCTAAGCTCTTCCCCACTTTCTCTTCTAATAGTTTCAGTGTACCTGGTTTTATGTGGATCACACTTGGACTTGAGCTCTGTACAAGGATATAGGAGAGGAAGGGATGCATTCTTCTGCATGCTGACTACCAGTTGAATAAACACCATTTGCTGAAGAGGTTGTCCTTTTTCCATTGAATGTTTTTAGCTCTGTTGTCAGTGATCAAGTGACCATAGGTGTGTGGTTTTATTTCTGCATACTCAATTTTGTTCCATTGATCTACCTATCTCTTTTTGTACCAATACCATGCAGTTTTTGTCACAATAAAAGCTTTGCAATATCTTCTTTCAGCAATCTTATTTACATCTTTTGTTCATTGATATTTGCAGACATCACCTCTATCCAGATCTTCTGTTTCTCTGCTAAAGTCTAGTGCCTTCATTAATTTAAACATGGATCCTAGAACACATTTCCTGGCAGTGTAGACTGGGTCTCTTGGCTTGATAACATAATGGGAGTGTCTCAGACCACCAGCAAGTCTTTAGTATCTAGGTTCTCTGTGGTGGCTCGAGATTCCCAGGTGGAGGTCAGACTCAAATCTATCCACAAACAAGGAAACATATGGAGATAGGAGCTTTTCCTGGCTATCAACTGCAAGGTTTGGGTTAATTTAATTTGAAGGTGCTGGGGAGGAGAGTCCTGGGGCCTACATTGGTCTGTGTCACATGTTACTACTCATATAACTAGGTGTCTAGATCAAATACTAAGTAAAACCAACTAATTCCCTATTCTCTATTTTTAAAAATCTTCAGTCTCTTAATTGAATAAAAACATATTTCATTGCTATTTTGGCATTTGGTAGCAATTTCAAATTCTAATGCAGTTTGCTTCCTTACCTTATTGAATGATATTATTCTTTAAGAAGGAGAAACTTGCTCTTGCTCTCTTTCTCTCTCTCTCTTGCTCTCCAGCCCTTACCCCCTCCACTTCCCCTTCCCTTCCCCCTGTCTCTCTTCTCTTCTCCTCTTCTCTTCTCTCCTCTCAACTCCTCCCCTCCCCACCCCTCCCCTTTTCCCCCGTCTCTCTCTCTTCTCTCTCTCTCTCTGCCTCTACTACCCTCTTAAATCCCCAATGACCTAAATAAACTCTCTTCTATAAAAAAATAGAGAGAAGGAGAAACTTACTTTAAGTACCAGTGGATAACATAATTATGCAATTAGAATACTAAACTTGATGTCTTCTGCTGCTAGAATGACCTTCTCTACTCTTCACTGACAACTTACAACATCCAGTTCAGTTTCACGGGGAACAATGTTGGGCCATTGTTATTCCAATGCTATAATTGAGAGCATGTAGCTGGCATCATTAAGAAAGGCATGAAGAGAGTGGCACATATAACAGTCAAGGCCATATAAAGCTGCTTTGTATTTCTTCTTAAAATATAAAAGTCATTTCAAGAGTCCTAACTTCAATCTACTACTTTCAATCTTCCATCTCACTTATCGTGTGGAAATAGAATGTTTCCTGGTGTTCCCATGTTAATGCTTGCTTTCCTAGCCTTAATGATACTGGAGAGCGTTACAATCTTTAAGGGGTTGAGTGTATAGTAAAGTCTTCAAATTACATGGCATCAAAGTATTTCACAGGACACTCGCCTATTCCTGTTCATTTTTTTTCAGGCCCAAAGCAGATCAACTGAGCTAATTGTATTTTCTGAAGCTCTGACTAAGAATGAAACTTTCATCTTTGTATTATAGGAATGGCTTTCTGGCCCACAGTAAGAGAGTATCGGGATCTGCCCTGAAAGGCTGTGCTTGCGGAAGACACACACAGGCGTTTTTCCACCTGGACCAGCAGATAACCTGGGGCACAGACCTGGTAAGGCTGTGTAGTGAGTACCCAGAGCACAGAGAGTGCTTGGCGGTGGTGCTTGTGGCAAAGGTTCTTTTCAGGATCACAGTAAGAGAGTATCGGATCTGCCTGGAAAGGTCTTGTTGGTGTTGACTTGCTATTTGCAAAAATGAAAGCTCACATCAGTGCTTCTTTGGTTTGTTATATAGTTCAAATTCTCAGAGTTCATTTCAAATCACTTCATGATATTGTGATACTGTCTCATTTTGTGGAAACTATTACTTGAAATATATTCTAGATAAAGACATTTATACAGTATATACTGGGCAATGAAATTTAGAGATGGGCAAAATATGAAGCACATAGTAAAGAAAGCTTTAATAAAACATATATTGAGCACCTTTCCAACCAGATAGCCTGGAATAAGTACTTTTCCATCTCTTCATACCAGTAATAATGTATTGTTTGTGTGACTGGTTTGGACTGAGTAGAAGTTAGCTTAAGGAGCGATAACATAGGCTTAACTTAATGGCTAATTTTCTTAAGAGGGAGTTCTTAGTATACATTCTTTGAGAGAAATTTAAATGACAGGGTACACCCTGAGGCACACTCCATTGCTAGGCAAGTTTTTGTCTCTGAAGGAAGAACTCCAGAACAAACAACATCCTGAGTGATCTCACTGCAGGTTGCTGGAGAAGGGCCTTGCACAGCCTCTTCAAAGTGGCTCTAATGACATTCCCCTACTCATCTCTGCCAGATAGGAGGTTCGCCAGTGGCTCCTCTCCAGACTGAGCCTGGTCATGCTTCCTTTGAGGGCTATATAGTTTAGGCTAGTTGGCTAATTAACAAGCATTTAATAAACACCTACTGTGTGTGGAGCACTCTACGTGCAATTCTGTTCTGTACCTACACAAAACCAATTCATAGCTTGACTCAACTCTCCCCACTTCTGTTTCTGCTACTAATTCATAGTGCCGGGTTTTCCAGCAGTGATAATAATGTGAGCCATACACCTTTATATTTTAATATTTTTAATTATTTGATCTCATATTGAGCTTTAAGTATACAGTTAAAATTTTCAACACAATTATAAGCACATGATTCTGTTTTCTGTAGCTGTTAATTAGACTTGAAAATACACGGTGACTGACTCATCTCTGGGCATGCATTTCTTAGAATACTGTTTTCAAGAGTATTTCTTCTTTATAGAATTTGAGGAAAGGGGATTAATAATTGATACATTCAAATCAATTTATAAAATACTACCCACTAATTCTGTCCTCATAAACTATACAATTTGAAAATAAAACTTTAAGTTTTGCACAGTGAAAAAATGTTAATTAAATATTTTTATAACTAGGCAACACTGGCAAATACAATCAAATATAGTCCACAGGAGTTATAAAAAATTTATTTAATTAATAAGAAATCAAATGTGACTATTTAAATTTTGATTGTTTTCTTTTGAAAGCATAGAGAATCACATGGTTATTTTATCTTACCTTAAAGGTATGTTTATAAATCAAAGCTCTTTTCTTTTCTATTTAATGAATATTATTTCATGTTCCCTAAAACTAACATTCTCCAAAATAGGGACATTGGCAATAATATAATAACGCTAGTGTTTCAGCTGAGAGTGTAGTCTGGCTCAGGATGTTTGTATTTGGAATATCCTGGAACATGGCCAGCAACTCTGTGTAAGTATTAGTTTAAATGGACTGGGCTTAGCAGATTATGCCCGTGATCAATCCCAGCACTTGGAAGCCCAGGTCAAGAGGATTGCTACAGGTTCAAGACCAGTATGGATGACTTAGTGAAATCCCATCTCAAAAATACAAAATCAAATAACAAAGGACATAATGAGCTAAAGTTGGTACAAAGCCCATCTTCTTGATGTTAGGTAAATGCCTGACCAGCTTTTCTTGATCAGATCATCTCTGTGGGTCTCAGGTAGAGCTGGACTATCTTTGGGTTACTCTTGCTACAATCACAGCTCTAGTGTCAAATCCTGGCAATACACTGTACCAATCAATTTCTTGTAGGGAGACTCGAATTGCAAATAAGTCATGATACTGTTTATTCCCTGTGCCACAGTAATACTTTATGTGAAATACTATACTTTAAAAGTCTAAAAGGAAAAGTCATTCTAATGGAAAAAATATCTTTTTTTATCCTGTTTCTGTGTTGGTAAAGTTGTCAGAAAAAAAAATGATTATAGGATTTAGTAAAATGAGCAAGCAGCAAGGATTTTGCCAAATGATAATAGAGCTCATGAATGGATGTTGTGTGATTGCTGGTGGAAAAATTCGATTTAATACATTTAATATAATGATTCTCTACCATGCAATTATAGCTACTGTGTTATTAATATTTATAATTTTCACTTCTTACCTTAGAATAGTTATAGACATTAAAATTTGTAGTAATTCAAAGAGGTTGGATATTTATCATGTAGCTTTCACTTTTAAAAATGCTTAGTATAAATATATCTATGTAAATCAAGAAACTGATACAATATCGTTGTCTAAGCTGCATTATGCTATTGGAATTTTTCAAATCTTTTCAATTGTATCGTTTTTCTGATCCAAGATCAGACTTGGCTTCAGACCTAACAATGTCTTTAGTGTTCAGCTGTCTGAATTCTCTAACAGTATGGGTAGCTTTTCAGTTTTTGTTCATGTTGAATAACTATGACATATGTGAACAATGCATCTATCTGTCTACTATCTGGCTGTTTCTAAAGCTTGTTATCAACATATGAATTCAACACATGTCCTCCTTTCTTATTCTCCAAATTCTGGGATTACAGAAATGTGTGACCATGTGCAACAGGTTGAATATTTAGAAAGATCCTGATTTTTAATCTTTGTATGTCTTTCTAGCTTGTTTGAGACAGGGTCTCTTGTTTTTATTTATTTCTTCTTCTTCTTCTTCTTCTTCTTCTTCTTCTTCTTCTTCTTCTTCTTCTTCTTCTTCTTCTTCTTCTTCTTCTTCTTCTTCTTCTTCTTCTTCTTCTTCTTCTTCTTCCTTCTCCTTCTCCTTCTCCTTCTCCTTCTCCTTCTCCTTCTCCTTCTCCTTCTCCTTCTCCTTCTTCTTCTTCTCCTCCTCCTCCTCCTCCTCCTCCTCCTCCTCCTCCTCCTCCTCCTCCTCCTCCTCCTCCTCCTCCTTCTCTTTGTTCTTCTTCTTCTTCTGACTTCTTCCTTCTTCTGCCTTCTCCTTCTCCTTCTTCTGTATTGGTTAGTCTACTCTGTAAACTTATAAAGATTTTTTTTTCCCCATACCCATCTCCCCACAGGAGTACTAAAATTACTGATGTAAGTTATCTTACATTGGGGTTTGATCATGGGCACTTGTGCAGTCAGTGCCCAGCCCCATCATGTCCCTAAACTTAAACATATTAGATTGAAGTTACATTAACGTGAGGAAAAGTGTAACCAGGCTCTCTGAGCTGAAATATCCTTTCAAGGAGAATTAAGCTCACGCTCCCTCCTGGGCTGATGAGTTCAGAAAGTTACAGGGTTCACTGCCTCGCTCTATTTGCACAGTACCACCTGCAAGGGAAAAAACTCCCTGGGGCTTGGTCAGATGATGGTATATGGGGAGCTTCCAGAATGCAGCCTTCCTGAGACACAAGCCATGCTGAGTTGGGCTTTTTAATAAAGTAACTGCTTTCTTGAGTTAAGCATAACTCCGTCATTTCTGCTTCTGTATGCTATTTCAATGAACTGATTGCTTTTTTACTAAGCAAAAACCGAGAAGAATTTTGATCTGTTGTTGATGGACACTTTTGGATAAACAGAAGTTAGTTTATGCTCTCCCAGGAAAAGTGATGAACATGAGAATACCTACAGTGATCTAGTGCCTTTCTCAGTGCACTGTCTCCAGCCTGTGACGCACCACACATGTTAACTTGATGTTAATGTGAACTTTAGTTTCTCTTATCTTGTCATTATAAAAATCAATTTATCTTTTAATTTTTGTTTCTGTGTTAATTATATAGTTGAATTGATATCAATTTTTATTTGACATTATAGCTAAAATGTCATTGAAATTTTAATTTAATTTATTCTATTTTCAAATGTTGGGAGCCTTTAAAATGTCTCCCTTGACTCTCTCTTTTTAGGCAATTTTGTTACCATACTTTGTGTCATTTCATAGCTTTCTGAGTTCATGTTGCACTGTCCAGACAATTTCTTAGCTCTAGAATCAACAGTTTCTGAGAATCTATTTTGATTTTATTGAGAAATTACAGCAAGATTAGATTAAGATTCAAGTGTTTGTTATCCTCATTGTTTCTAAATCCTATTGCTCTTGTGACTTTGTAGTGAAGAGAACTAGGCACAGTGACAATACCTATGCACATCTGCATATATTTGTCTATGCATGTGTTTATAATTAAAGCCATGGCTTTCAACTAATATGAGGAATGCCTCATCAGCATCATGGAGATCATCTTAGACTCCCCACCAACTTGTTTCTGAGTCTTCTCTGAAACTCATGTGATCTCTGACATCTACTTCTTCAAGATGCTTTCACACACAGTTGTTCCAGAATTGCAACTTCACAGGACAATGAGAAGGAAATACAAAGGCTGGGATTTACTACATGTATATAATTTATTTTTAACAGTTGTTATTACATTTTTAATAAGGTTTCTTAATTTAGATATGTTTCTCTGACACTTCCAGTATGTTAAATTATGTGTAATTGTTCTAGGCTTTCTTGTTTGTGTCTTATTCTGTAGCCAATCAGATTATGGGTTTGCTTGGGTATATTTACTTTGTTTATAATACTTTGATAAAATACAAAGAGCAAAAGTGTATTGTGTGCATATGTATGTCTATAAATGTACATTTATTATTTATTTGTTTGCATGTGTGTATGAATGTGCTTATGCATACATAGGGCATTGGATTCCTCTGAATATTTTAAGAACACCCATTGTGTTATATGAGTACTGGAATCACAACTCTGGCTCTCCTAAACTCTGAGCCATCTTTCCAAATCTTTCTCTTCCTTTATTATAAGCCACCCCTATTTCTATATTCTCTCCACTGTATACTCAAAGTCTCCATGTTACTCATTTTATTCATTTTCAAATTTTACCATCTTAATCAAATTTCAAATAACTAGTTTCATAAGCTCTTATAAATCACTTTAATTTAGAATGTAAAATGTACGTGTTTATATATTGTTGTTATAAATATATCATGAAAATCACATAGCAACTTATAATTTCTTTGCTCATTTTTACAACCGTGCATGCAGTACAATGCTGAAAGTATGCAGATAAATGAATAGGAATAATTGTATTTGTTAATTGTAGTGACCACTAACATTGCCAACATTGCAATCTAAATAAAATGCTATAGAACTTGCTTCCTGAACTTTTATCTCTGTCCTGCCTCAAAAGCAGGTAAGTGTAAATATCTCTGACTTAGACTCACCCTATCACCTCTTTCCCATTGCTTTTTACTTGATTTAGCTCCTGCTCCATCTTGTGATCTCATGTATGAAACTCATCCATGAGTTTCTGGTTTCTCCATCCTATGGCTCTGGGTATCAATCATAACATCAATACTAGCTTCATCTTAGCAGCAACATGACTCCCCATCTCAGAGTTGACCAGTTTCAGAGGAGATGTCCCATTCATGGTGGTCTTACATTCACACTAGGCCTGTCTACCTAGAACTAATGTAGGAAGATTTTGTCTGTTGCTCATAATTCTCTATAGCACTTACATAACATTAACAAGATAACCAGTACAGTGTCCAGTGTGAAGAAAAGAGCCAGGGCTTAAGATTTAGCTCACTATGATTTTTGCAGTACTTTTCTGTAACTGCTCATTTAGGGTAGCATTCAAGCAGTTCAGTGATAAAATTCGTCTATTTATAGTAAGTGCTTCCCTCACTTCATAGGAACCTGCTGAGATGGAAAGGAATCTGAAAATAAATGAAACATAGACTATTTTTGACAACTATGAAAGGAGAGATTCAGCAAATGTTGATGGGCTGAAATTCGTAATGCTTTAAAAGGGAATGAAATATATATTCCATATGTATGCATATATAAGCATCTAGAGACTTCTTGCTTCTGAAAGTTATCTTATTTTTAACAATACAGTGCTTAATAATTAGAGCAGTGGTCAGAGAGACTAAATTATCTAGGTGGAAAAGTTTCTAGTCATCCAAATAATTCCAAACACAACAAATCAAAATGTTATGGGGTCTTCACTTTCTTTTTCTGTTATCACACATAGTAGTTTAGAATCTGGAATTTGGGACATATGAAAATCAAAGGGCAGTCATTGGTAGATATTTAAAAAATGTAGCAAATCTTTGCAATGAAAAAGAGCCATTTCATTATTCACATATAGACGGACCCTTATCTTTCCTAGAAATCAATTTGACTTCTGTTGCACAGCAACAAAACAGCTACAGGAACATTTTTTTTTTTTAGTAATGCAAAGCAATTAAAGGTATGAAGAGGAATGACCAGCATTCAACTTTCATTCACACGACCATTTAAAATTAAATGGTATACAGAAAATAAAATGATGCTCCATTGCATCTGTCAGTATAGGTGGGAAATGATGTGAAAATGAGAACATGGAGATGAAGGTTCTAAAATGAAACTCAGCACACAAGTGGTCAAGGATGGAGAGTTCCTATTTGCAGTTCCCTTTGAGATCTGCTTGTGCTAGGAAAGCACGCACACATATTTGCTCCTCTAAAAATACACTGTGTATATTTACTTCCCACAGATGTCTGATGAATCACTGTGCACTGTGTTTGGGATAGGTGAAAAACATCTAATGGATTGCAACTAAAATATTCTATTTAAAAATAACACACACACAGCAACCTGGACTACAGATGGAGACCTTATCTAACTCATAACCCAAAACAAAAGAAAAATCTAAGTAAATAGAGGATAATAAAACAAGAAAAATGTCAGAGGTCAAATTTCTTGGCATTGCCTCATTCGTGACTAGGTTATTTAAGATCATCTGACTTTTCACTTCTAGTTTTCTTTCAAAAGATTGGAAATGTATGCTAATTTGGATGTATACCATCTTTTTTTTTTTTTCATGTATAGACTATTAAGTTGCTGGGTACTAATCCTATTTTCAGTAGAGACTAAGATACATGGTCCTTGGAGACCAGAAATGTTGCCATACACAGGAATATTCTGAAAAGTGATCGAGATAATAAATTGTAGAATTTAATTGCCTGGAGAATCTGATCAGGTATCCAACTCAGAGCAGATATGTCATTATGATACTTCCAAAGGATGGACATTTTACCTGCGGCTGATCATCTTTAAGCACATGTATGACAATGTGTTTTATATCTGTTGTTGGGCATTAATATTTTAAAAACTTCTCAGTTTTAGTTACCATGTCTCTTCCGTGATGTCATTTGTTATTCCTATAATAACTTAGGTCTTGAGAGATGGCTCAGCAGGGAAGATTGAGTATTGCTATCCCAGTGGAGCTAGGTGTGTCCGAGGCTTCTGTATCATGATGTTTCTGTTACATGTCTCTGCAGTATGATTTGCTACCAGGAACTGTGATACTTATAGCAGTGTTTTTATTCTTTAAAATTGCTTTCTTTGAAGTCTTTTTGTTCCTCGATGTGATTTTG